>NW_022716088.1:52441-61158 GCF_011630105.1 Anneissia japonica
ATGAGGATGATGATGAAGAAAATGATGAAGAATGAGGAGGATGAAGATTATGAGGATGATGATAACGACGATAGATGATTGATAAGGACGTGATGAAGATGAGGACGATGACGATGGGTGAGTATGATGTGATGATGATGATTACAACGATGGATTACAGTGTATTTGATTATGATTAGACAACAATGAGAATGATGATAACGATGACGAATATGATGACGGATGATGATAATACTGTAATGATCAATAGTGGTAATAAAAATATTATAAATAACATTATTATATAACAGTACAAACAATGTAATTCATTTGAATAATAAAATATAATTTTGAAATAACAAGAATACAATATATTAATATATAATATAATAATATTAATAATGATTTCAACAATAATAAATAAGCATAATACTACTATTAAAATAATAGGGCCTATTTATATATATAGTATTCAATATGTGTACATTGCTTTGATGAGATTGTATTTTATACTTTGAGAACAATAGTAATAATAATAATGATGATGATGATGATGATGATGATGATGATGATGATCAAGAATAACAATTTTTCCAAATTTGATAGACAGTAAATAGTAACTAGTTAACTAAGTTTATTGTCAATTTTCACATTTATAGCAAAATTAGAAGTGACTAAAATAATGCCATAGTTTTTTTACGATTTACCCTTATCCAAGTCCAAAAATTGAATTGTTGGGTCTTTCAGAGCGAAATTTTGCTATTTCTTTTTCCAATGGGTTTATGTTTTATTTTATTGTTGTATGTAGAATATTGTTTTGAAATTGCTCTGATAACAATAAAGTTAATTTTACATTATAAAAATGTTTTACCGCTAAAATTGCAGCCATCTTGCAATTTTTTGGGATGACGTCATCATTCCGATTAATTTTTTAACGAGAGTGAAGAATAACTATTTAGCCAAGTTCTAGTTAAATTTGATATACACAGCATACGTAAAAGTTACTAAAAACATACATTTATTTCACCTACCCCATCTTAATTAGTCCAAAATAGGATATTTTATGTCAAAATATGAAGTGCAATAAAAAAAGTTTTTCTGAGACACTATATGATATACCGTACTGATTCAGCAAAAGGTGCTCAGGACGCATAGACAATTTAAACCGAATATTGAGAGGAGACTTCGTAGTTTTCAAGTGGGTGACAATGTATTGCTACGGGATTACTTAGGAAAAAAACAAATGGGTGCCTGGTAACATCATAGAACAATTAGGTCCATTGTCATACAATGTCGAAGGGAATATGGACATTGATGGAAGTGTCATGTCGACCAAATTAATGAAATGAAAAACACGAGGAATTAAAGGAAAATTCCATGATACGAGGAATGTAATGATGATGATGTTGACACTAAGACATTAAATATCCGTTTAGATTTTGAGTCCTAAAACGGGAGATCAGTTAATAGTACGTCAGTTGACGTAACTACAGGCAGTAACGAACCACACAGTGGCGAAGTACGTATGATCACCAAGAGTGCGAAAAGCACCAGTTAGATATTCTTACGATGAGTGTTACGTTAGATACAGTTCCAAAATTATAAATACTAGAAACGGTTTATAAATGATTACAGTTTTAATGCAACTAAACACCCCATAGAAAATTAGAATATCACACACACACAGAAGTAATCAATACGTCATTAAGACAACAATATTACCACTTTACTGTTCATGAGTGTTATGTTTTGTTAAAATAACTCAAATGATTCTGTAGTAATATGAAATACAGTATATAAATATATTTATCTACTGATGAAATCTATCAAAAAAAAAGTATCTACTGACTACAGAAGAGAAAAGATGGCTTACCCAAAAGGGGTCCTGTAGTAAAGAACCACTAAATAATATACCGCGAGGAATAGGCGTCCTGGTAATAGAGAGTAAATGCCAATATAGTGGTAGTAAAGAGCCACTAAATAATATACCGCCAGGAATAGGCCGCGCTGGTCATACAGAGTAAACGCTAATATAGTGGTGGTTTATATTGCGAGAATACTGTATTGGCACTGGGTGGTAGTGTATTGGGATTGCGGAACCGAACGCAGAATGGAATGTAGAAGGCTTTGTGAAATATTGTATACAGCAAATGATTGTGTAGGAATATGAAATACAGTATATAAATATATTTATCTACTGATGAAATCTAAAAAAAAAAGTATCTACTAAATGCTAATACATAGTGGTCTCATTGAGATTTAAAATCGTGCTGATATATTTTGTCGCATACAGATGTTAAATCTGGATGAGAGTCATGTGTCATTGAGATTTAAAATCGTGCTGATATATTTTGATGAGAGTCATGTGAGATTTAAGATTGGGGTATATAGGTTGAAAACGAGGCTGAAATTGTTTGAGTGTATAAAGCGGGAGAGAGAATAGGGGTGAGGAAGTCGGCGTATTGGTGGTGTGTGTGTGGACATTTAGGGGTTGTTTACTGGAGAAGGTCCTTTGGGTAGGCCAGCTTTTATCTTCTGTAGTCAGGGGAGAATTTTTTCCTCGTTTTCTCCATCATTCATTCACTGTTCATTCAGTCTGCTGTACAGCCGCCCCTATTTGATCTTTGATCACTCAGACTGTTTAGTCACAATTCCGTTCGACGCTACCTAATCATCACCTTTTACGTTTTGCATGGATGCATTCATTCTTCTTCCTTTCAGTCCAGTTCCTATTATTGCCGTCACACAATTGTTGACTATACTTTTGGGGATATTTTTTCATACTATAACTTTGGGGATATTTTTTCAAACCCTCTCGGATGCCTATACATTGCCAAGATAATATGCGTGCTTCATTTTGGGGATATTTTTTCATACCCTCTCGGATGCCCATACATTGCCAAGATAATACGCGTGTGTCACAATAATCACTAACTCATGAACATAAATTAAAAATTAAATGAGTAGTACTGAAATATTGCAATTTCTTAATTTTCACAGAAATAGTACATTGAACAATTTGAATGCACTATTCCTTCCTTTCAGTACAGTATATATTTATTACTGTCACACGATTGTTGAGTTCCAAATTGTCGTATTATTGCCAGGATAATATGCAGGTGTTACAATAATCAACACTAACTCATAAACATACATTGAAAATTAAATGAGTTTTACTGAAATATTGCAATTTCTTCATTTTCATGGAAATAGTACATTAAATAGTACAATAGTACAAAAAAAAGATTAGGACAACTATGATTTTTGAAATTACCTCTTAACATATTAACCACAGTCATAATTAAGGTTGAATATATCAGATCAGTTGGTGGCATAAGAATGGGGTGGGGGTGAGGGTTGTGGGGAGCCAGAGGAAAGCAACCAGTCATTTAATTTTGTGAAACTAACTTCTAATGTGCCAAAATCTAGCTTAACAGCAAAAGGTGTTCAAGTTGTTTCATTAAAATTACCCACTAACAGTGTGCATATGTAAATTTAGGCCTACATTATACAGTACAGCGGCGAAAACATTTACTTTAAGCATCATGCATAAAAGAAGAGTGAAACTTTAAATATCCAATTCATTATTTCTATTTTATTAAATTCCATTATTTCTATTTTATTAAATGCTATTATAAGAAGAAATATTCATCATATAATCGGTTTCAAAGTAAAAACATGAATTTATTAAACCTTAAACATTTTATTATTTTAATAATTTTATAAATTGGTAGCCATGAGAGGTTGTCACAAACTGCATATTTAACAGTATAGTAGCTGTCTCTTATACACATCTAGATGTGTATAAGAGACAGGTCTCATTGAGATTTAAAATCGTGCAATTTCTGATAAAGATTCCTGTGTATTACAGTATACTTCCTTAAGTAATAGTCATATCTTTCCTTAAACAATAAGAAAATATAGAGGTAATTTTTCTCCTTTAGTTTTTAATTATGTATACAAACACATAATTACTACCTATTAGTATTTAAAAACCACTGACACTGTGCTGAGGCCTGCAGTTTTTGTACCTTTTCCTAGGCCTATCACTGTAGGCTAGCAGACAGGGAAGCACTGAGCAGAAAAGTTATACTCCTGTGAATGTGAAATAGCGAATGCAAGATCGTATAAAAGTTCAATATAGATAGATTGGGTTAGGCCTACATTAGACTACGTTACAAATGAATGTCGTTGTTTGAGCCGAAGTCCATCACCCGCGAACTAGGCCTAGGTAGGCCTAGGCCTGATGATGAGTGTAGGACGCCAACTAACGCTTGTTTATTTTTTTATTTATTTTATTTATTTATTTATTCGGAACGTACACTTTTAAATCAGTGGCACTCTTCCAAAGAGAGGTGCGTCCAAGAAAATAAAACAAAATATACAAAAACACTAAAACAAAACACAACTTAACTAAGAGCAATAGGAATTAAAAATAAACCCCACCTATTAACAAAAATAAACCCCACCCATTTACCCCTTACTTAACTCCCCACCCAAAGCAACCAACGAGAAATTAACCTATTTTCATTTAAATTCCTTTCCCTTTAGAGCAAAAATAAACATAAACAAAGCTAAACCCACACAAGAACAAAACCAAATTTTCGTTTATCCACCCTCCCACTTAACAACAGATTTACATTAAGCTAAAAGATTGCAATGACCAAAGTTCGAAGAACAGCAATGCAGAAAAGCACAAAAATATACAATGTACTTGAATAAATAAACGGTATATGAACTAGGGTATGGAATTGATTATTTCATTTCGAAATTTCCAGGCCCTTTTTATGTAACTTTTACAACATTTATCAAAAATATCTTCAATTTCTCTGCTGTGGGAAAAACTTGAGCAACCCAAAAGGTATCTAAGTTTATTATATATATATAGGCCTATTTGTTTAATTTAATCCTTAGTAATTTTTAATTATCTATACTTCTACTTGGTTTCGTATCACATACATGGTGTTACATGGTTCCCTCGAAATATTGTTTTGTTCCCTCGAAATATTATTTCGTTCCTTCGAAATAATATTCCGTACATGGTACGCCCACAGTGCTTTCGGCGTCGGCTGTTCGTTCAGCGAAAAAGGCTGCGACTGTAATTGGCTGCGACTGTAACATTCGGTGGCGACTACAGCTACACAGTAGAACCCTCCTTTGGTACACCCCTATTCAGGGGACACCCCTATTAAAGAGACACTTTTTTGTAGAAATATAAATAAATATAGCCTATCTTTTAAATTATTAATACTACGGCCAACCCCTCTTACTTGCTGTTCTACTTCTTGTATTCCTCTTTGGGACAACCCTATTCAGGGGACACCATATTAAAGGGACACTTTTCTGTAGAACGAGGGGAAATATAGCCTATCTTTTAAATTATTAATACTACGGCCAACCCCTCTTACTTGCTGTTCTACTTCTTGTGTTCCTCTTTGAAACACACTCTCAATTCTTGAATCTCCTCCTTCTTGTACAGGAGTGAATACCATCTGAATTGGATTTGTACTGTGACTACTGTCTCTCACACCTTGAGTGACGACTGTTTCTACAATGGCTTTGTGTATTCTTTCTTCCACATCTTCAACGGCATCGCCAGTGCCCATATCTATATTTAGTCCTTCTCCATTCCCTTCTTGAATGGGATGTTTTGCGTATGCGTACAATGCAGGCCTACTTGCCACATGCATTTGCGCTTCTAAATGAATTCCTTCTATCTGTGCCTGATTTTCATTGGTTATTTCTTTCTTCTCCATTATCTGTGCAGTTCCAATTACACAGTACAGTATGTCACATAACCTTGTATCCTGAAAATGCAAAATAAAAGTATTGGCGAATGTTCAAAAATTCAAAATAAAAGAATTTGCTAATGTTAAATAAACGAATTGGCTAATGTTCAAAATTTGAAACACACTCTCAATTCTTGAATCTCCTCCTTCTTGTACAGGAGTGTATACCATCTGAATTGGATTTGTACTGTGACTACTACTACTTTAAGCTAAAAAAAAAATAAACTGATTGAAAAATATCTTACTAGGTAAATAAATATTATTTATAAAGGTTTTAATTAAATAATTATAGAGTTACTAAAACTAGTAATAGTAGTGATATATGTAATAGTAATATCAGTAATGATAATAATAATAGCAATATAATAATAATAATAATAATAATAATAATTATAATAATAATAATAAATAACAATACTAATACTAACAATTACAATGATATTAATAATATTAATAATAATAATAATAGTAATACTAACAACTATAATAATAATAATAATAATAATATTAATAATAATAATAATAATAATAATAATAATAATAATAATAATAATAATAGACAATAATAATAATTGATAACTAGGATTAACAAAATCATATCTCATGTTTAATCTGTTGAAATCTTCCCGGCTTGGCTTTCTTTCTTTTTTTCTTTTTTTTTTTTTTCGATTATTTAATCCTTTTAATTTATTGTTATTAGTTAGATCATTAGATTAGTCCGGGGACCTTAATTACAGGCCTACGGCCTCCTTGGTCCTCGACACTTGTAGTAGTTAAGTTAAGTTGCAAATTACAAGTGAAATAAATAGATAAGGCCAAAAAAAAAAAAAAAAAAAAAAAAAAAGACTTGTGTTAGCCACGTTTTGGAAAAATCCCAAAATGGGATGGTCGGTACCGCTTCCGTCAAGCAAGATAGGCCTATTCCAATTTTTTGTACCTCAATAACAAAATACTTTTCGTTGTCAAAAAAACAAAAAAAAAGCGAAATCGAACCTCAATTTCGTACATTTTGAGTCGGTCGGGCGTGGCCAACACAATATTTTTTTTTATTTGGCCTTAATTAGTTCTTATTACAAACTATTCTGTATTGATAGATTAGTTGATTAGTTAGGCATATTAATTCTAGATGGCCAGAAATGGCAATCTCAAACTTAAATTTGAATATACAGTAGGCCTAATTTTCTAGATTATATATTTTCGTGGGAAATCGCATGATGACCTTCAATAATTAAAAAAACTCACGTCATGCATATGACAAGATCAATTAGACTTAGGCAATCAGCCACAACTTACACACTTGGAAGAGTCGAACTTAGTACAATAACTTACATAAAATATCTAGGACTAACTCTCTCTAATGACCTAACTTGGATTAATCATATTAATAATATTACTGACAAAGCTTCCAAAATTATTGGTTTCATTTGACAAGTTGCTGGCGGATGTACCACGGGTGCTATTTTTTCTCTTCCCTATATTTATAATTTCTGTATTCCTCGTATCATTTTTTGTCGATACAATAATTTTAATTATTATTATTAATTTTATATTTTATAGGAAAATTAAAGGGCAACACTCTGAGACTAACTTGAATGTTATTTATTCAACACGAGCTTTCGCTGGCAGCCAATGCCAGCTTCATCATGTGTGTGAATTAAAAAATTGAAAACAAAATAGAAACGAGCCTATGCATACATAATTAGCAATAGTCTCTCAATTAACCAATTAGCAGTCAGATACACAATGTAGTATACGATGATCAAAGATAACAAATGTAATAAAGCAGCTAATTACCTATATTTTATAGGTAAATCAATTTTTTGTACAATTTTTTGCAATTTTTAAACAACTTTAATTGTAAATAGAATACTGTAATTATAATTCAATATTTCCTAATCAAGTGTAACAATTATTTCTTATTTGTTATCTATATTTTTTTGCTACTTTTTATTGGTCCTTTTCTTTTCTTAATCAAATTTTAACTCTTTCAAATTTTTCATAGTTAAGAAAACTATATTTTGTATTGTTTTTTTTAATCATTTTCTAAGACAGAATGGCCAGCTTGAGAGCCAAAGTTTCTTTTAACTGTGTCATTCCTTGGCGTCTTGGATGTTGATATGTGTATTGTTTCATTGGCAAAATAAAAAATACCGGTAAATGAAGAATAAATAAATAAATAAATTATAAGTATTCGAATAAAGGACATCATGGTACATCATGTGTTATAAATTATATAGGGACGTACATTGCAGGGTATGCTAGGTGTCCTGGATGTGCGAGAGGTGGGCACGCCCCCCCCCCCCAAAAAAAACCCCCCCCCCCCCCCCCCCCCCCCCCCCCCAAAAATCATGCTCAAGTAGTTAAAAATCACCTCAAATTACCTTATTTTGCAAGTTATCCCCTCACCTAATCAGGGACGTAGCCAGGATTTTGAAAGGGGGGGGGGGAGCCGTTATGCGAATTACGTATGCCCCCGGCGGGGTCAAGGGGCGAATCCCCCTATGAAGTAGCGCACTCTGAACGTTCTTAGGACTGTTTGAGAGGATAAAGTGAAAATTGCAATAGACGCATTATAAATAAGCGAAAAAATAATTATATAATACATCAACAGTGACAGATTCAGGAATTCGAAAGAGAGGTGAACGAGGGAGGGACTTTCACAGACCGAGGAACCACCCACCTCAGCCCCAACCATGGTGGGGCTGAGGAAAATTTATGATTAGGGCATTTCTAGATGGCCGAAAATTACACTCTCGCACTTCAATTTAAATATATTTTTCCTTTTTTTTCCTTAAAAAATGAAGGGGGGTGCCTTGAATCTACCTCTGCTCAAAACATTCTTTATCCAGAATAGTCATAATCACGAAAAAGGGACATGAAAAACCAGATCACATCCTAAAAACAAACAGCAGTCACTAAGACATACATCAGGAGCCGACTCGATGGAGT
>NW_022716088.1:61352-68947 GCF_011630105.1 Anneissia japonica
ATGAGGCCTGGAAGGCCGAAACAGATCCGTCTGCAGATATTGGGATTCCTTCCAGTGGATGCTTAGTTTATTTTGTCATTCTGATCGGATTTTCTCTACTGTCCCGTTTTAATTTTAATTTTAAATTGTTTTGCATTATATGGCCGTTTGCTGTTTTATGGGTTTTCCCATTTGCCTTTCAAACTTATATATATATATATATAATATATATATAAATATAAAATAAATCAAGGTAGCCGTTAACACAGTTAAATCATATGTAAGTCATCAAAGAAAGGCAAAAGTCAGTCTTGGGGCTCTTGTTCTTCAACTTATTTATCAATGATATTGCACAAGACATATTTTCAAAAACTATGTTATTTGCAGACGATGAATTTATTATATATTTTCGTGGGAAATCGCATGATGACCTTCAATAATTAAAAAAACTCACGTCATGCATATGACAAGATCTATTAGACTTAGGCAATCAGCCTCAACTTACACACTTGGAAGAGTTGAACTTAGTACAATAACTTACATAAAATATCTAGGACTAACTCTCTCTAATGACCTAACTTGGTTTAATCATATTAATAATATTACTGACAAAGCTTCCAAAATTATTGGTTTCGTTTGACAAGTTGCTGGCGGATGTACCACGGGTGCTATTTTGTCTCTTCCCTATATTTATAATTTCTGTATTCCTCGTATTATTTTTTGTCGTTACAATAATTTTAATTATTATTATTAATTTTATATTTTATAGGAAAATTAAAAGGCAGCACTCTGAGACTAACTTGAATGTTATTTATTCAACACGAGCTTTCGCTGGCAGCCAATGCCAGCTTCATCATGTGTGTGAATTAAAAAATTGAAAACAAAATAGAAACGTGCTTATGCATACATAATTAGCAATAGTCTCTCAATTAACCCAATTAGCAGTCAGATACACAATGTAATATACAATGATCAAAGATAACAAGTGTAATCAAGCAACTAACTACCTATATTTTATAGGTAAATCAATTTTTTGTAGAATTTTTTGCAATTTTTAAACAACTTTAATTGTAAATAGAATACTGTAATTATAATTCAATATTTCCTAATCAAGTGTAACAATTATTTCTCATTTGTTATCTATATTTGTTTGCTGCTTTTTATTGGTCCTCTTCTTTTCTTAATCAAATTTTAACTCTTTCAAATTTTTCATAATTAAGAAAACTATATCTTATATTGTTTTTTTAAATCATTTTCTAAGACAGAATGGCCAGGTTGAGAGCCAAAGTTTCTTTTAACTGTGTCATTCCTTGGCGTCTTGGATGTTGATATGTATATTGTTTCATTGGCAAAATAAACAATACCGGTAAATGAAGAATAAATAAATAAATAAATTATAAGTATTCGAATAAAGGGCATCATGGTACATCGTGTGCTATAAATTATATAGGGACGTAAATTGCAGGGTATGCTAGGTGTCCTGGATGTGCGAGAGGCGGGCACGCCCCCCCCCCCCCGAAAAAAAATACTCGCCCATTCCCCAGTTGCACCCCCACCTAGAAATCATGCTCAAGTAGTTAAAAATCACCTCAAATTACCTTATTTTGCGAGTTATCCCCTCACCTAATCACCGATCTCCCTATACCTTCCCACCAAATCAGCTGCCGTCAAGACCCCTATATACGCTACTGATGCTATGACCTGCTACTACTGTAGTAGAAAAAGTTTGTGAGCCTACTACTATACAGAAACAGATTGCGTTCTATAGTCAATATGCAAATGTATGTTATCTTTAATACCGACATGGTTGTAGTATCTCTCTCAGGCCCGTAGGCAGGGGTGGGGGGTGCGGAGGGTGCAGACGCACCCCCCCCCCCCCAAATTTCAAAAAAATTCCACTTTTTAAAACATATTATTTCACAAAATCGTTAATAATTACCTGTATGTCCACTCGTTAATAGTTACCTGTATCACAAAATGCTATAGCATGCATTGCATTATATATTTGCCAGCACATCCAGCCGTTGATTTTGAATATGATATGGAATTTAATTGTTGGAAATTTATCGTCTCCGGTGTCTGCAGATTGATTTATAATATGAACAGCGTTATCTGTAGGCCTGCAGATGTACAGGACATAATAACGTTACTTCTTCAGGTCCCACCCAAAAAAAAACCTAAGTTAATTAAAATTTAAATAAAACGAATTATGTGTTTGAGAAATCCATTATATAAGACCCTCAAAATGCTACTTTGTCGGAGCCTCCTGGGGCTTTTCTCAAAAACCCCCTCCAGGTATCTGCCCCTGGCCACTAAATTTCAAAAAGTCCACTTTTTAAAACCTATTATTTCATTAAAATCTTTCCTAATTATCGCGAAATGCTATAGGTCTAGTATGCATTACATTTTTATTTTGCCCCGCTGCCCGCTCTTCTAACCGTTGATTTTTAATAATGTGCTACGAAATCTGTTGAAAATTATCAGCTCCAGTGATTGCAGATTGATCCATGTCATCTGTAGACCTACAGATGTAAAGGACATAAAAAGTTACAACTTCACAGTGGCGGATTAGGGGGGTGGGGGAGAGCTCCCTAAAACTATAAAAGAAATGGAGAAAAAAGAAAAATCATAAATAAATTTTGAGAGTGCCATTTCCGGTCATCTAGAGGTGCCATAATCATAAATTTTTTTGCCTCAGCCCCAACCTGAGGTTGAGGTGGTATTGACTGTCCGTCTGTGAAAGTTCCTCCAGGCCCTGGATCCCACCCTCTATTTTTCCTGCTTTATGTCCCTAAACAATACCCAAATGAATGAAAATGTATATAGAATATTACGAATAGGTTTCAGAAATCCATTATAAGGCCCTCAAAATGCTAACTTGTCGGAGCTTCAGGGGATTCACCCCCCCCCCCCGCGGGGATCCCTAGGCGATCGCCCATCCTAAGGTCTGCTTCGGTCGCAAAACGCACCTCCCCATCGAAAATGCTGCCTACGGACCTGTCTCTTCTAAAGAATTTAAAGTAGGCCAAATATTGGAAAACTTGGCTATTTCAATTAAATTTAGCAATCCACTCGAACAATGAAGGTTTATTTAAAAGATTGTGGCTAAGAAAAGCTAAATAAAACAAAGAAACTGTACCATATTAAAAAAAAATGTTTTAGCTAGGGTATGCACTGCATACCTTGCTTGCCTTGAAAAGTGAAAAATGAAAACAAATACTAAATAATGATTAAATGCTGGCTTACCAAAAATCACCTACAGAGGACCACGTTTTTTATGAATATGAGCCAAAAGTAGGGTACCTCTGTGCAATCCTAAGTATGTAACTATTTAACCCACAATTAAGTATCGTCTCCGTTTCAATCTGTTTCGCATTTAACTCCACACAGTTTATCCCAGCTATTTATACTCAGAAAGTTGGTTTTTCATACAAAGAATATATACCATATATGTAAGGTCATGCTTACGTACATGCTTACGTCAGTTAATAACTCTCTCTTATTATTGGTTACCTATTATTACGCATGCGTACTGTACCCGCATTATGAAAGACCATAACACAAAGGATATTGTTCCAGAACGTTGTTCATCATGTAGCTATGAGCCTATTTCCTCAAACATAATGACTCAACCCAGTCCCAAACATAAGACAACTACGGATTTTCTGCAAACTCAATTTTGAATATGACCTACGGATTTTTACCAGAAATCTTCTGGTAAAAATCCGGTGGGCGTCTGTGTGTAGTGGTGGTTGTGACTCTGCGGTATTAGGCCTAGTTACGCACGTATAGATGGAGCCTAGCGAGGCAGGATTTAATGTTTTTTTCATGGAATTATGTACCAGTTATTATAGGCTAGACATATATAAATGCCGACTTAAAACATGTAGTATGATTTACTAACTAAATTAAAATATATATATATATTTTAATTTTTCAGTAAAACGTGTGAATCTTGCAAGTTGCGGTTACCTTGCTAGAATTCTATGTTCTTTGATGAGATGTAATAAATCAGCCGTAGCCTCTAACATGCCAATGAACCAAGCAAAGCCTTGTTTACTGCTGCCAAGAACGCTTTACTAGCTAAATGCTAAATAAATAATAATATTTATAAATTTATATTTTAGGCCAACTGCAATGTGCAAACAAATGTAAAATTGCTAAATAAAAGTAAACAAATTGATGAAAATTGTTTGTTTTCGTCATTTTGTGTAATATTTTCATGATGCACAGCGCGTTGTAAGGCGTCACAGCGCGTCGCTACAGGAGGCGATAGCTTCATGAAAAAAATCTCCCTATTTTTTGGTTTTCAAACTTGGGATCTCTGAGAAGATAATAAAATTGAATGTTGGAGGAACAAAGTACTGTATGTAGAATAGACGATTAGGCTCTATAGTTTACAATAATTAGTATTTGAAATGTGTAATTTCCCTATAAGCTGGCTAGGACGTAAACATAATTAATATTACGAAAGCCTTGCCAACCAGGCTATTGTACTACCTGTGAGTATTTCCTCCATGCTGTGAGTGTGTATGTGTCAAAGGTAGCTGGCTTTTAGCATCGGTATTGATAGTCCTGTGGTACACATCTAGATGTGTATAAGAGACAGGATCTACTTAATATCCATCCGATCAGAATGACAAAATAAACTAAGCATCCACTGGAAGGAATCCTAATATCTGCAGACGGATCCGTTTCGGCCTTCCAGGCCTCATCAGTGCAGCTAGGGTATAGACCCAAACGAAATGTTTAATAGAGTGAGAAATATAATAAATGACCATTAAAACTACAACTACACTTAAAAAGTCGCCTATGTTGAGACTGGGCGATTACGCGCCTTAGATAATTTGTTATCAAATTACAATGAGAAATGGAAAAAGAGTAAATAATGGAATATACAGTATAACTTATGAAGACGGAGAAGAAACACAATGACTACAAATAGTAAAAGCTGGCTTACGAAAAGAACGTCTGCGTCAGTACACACCAACTTACTATTGACCAGGCTCCAATTATAACATGTCGCGACAGTACCGGTACAGCAATACCAACGCACCTTCCTTTATATACCTTCTATATATCAGCCTAAATTTATGATTTTGGCCCCGGGCGAAATTTTTTCTAACAGGCCTATTATCGTATTTATTAACATTAGCCTACAGGCCTATTACATGTTTACTCTGGTACTCACCCACTGTATCTCTCTGTTTACATTCTCCTCCACTGCTCACATTCGGAGAATAAAGAAACGAACAGTATCTTTTTTACCGGTATATTATTCAAAATAGTAAGCTTAACTCTGGTTAGATCTGCATGGTTGGATTAAAACAATAACATCCAATCAAAATTAGATTTTGTTTGAAAATAATTTAACTCTCAAAATAACAATACAGTATAGTACACTGCCTAATCTAACCTGTTTTGGTACCAGTCATTACATTGTGAATCCTTTCTTGCCGATACGTTTAAGCTGATTGATCCCGTTTTTAGTGTATATGCGAATTTAATTTTATAATTTAAATGTTGAATATATTAAGCCAATGTATTTTATTAATGTATGTATTATATTATTAATATATAAAATAAGTATGATGAAATTGATGTAAACAATAATACAGATCCGAATGGGCCTGCCACAGGGCGGATCCATGATTTGGGAAGTGGGGCGCTACTAGAGTTTCAGATAGGCCTATTATTTGTCAGAAATTTGAATTGTTTTTATTGTAAAGAATTTTTTGATACAGTTCTTGTATATTTATGAAAACGAGGAATAAACATATTAATTTACTGATCCAAAGTTAATGTGATTGTTTAATCTTTATTATTGCGGTCTGTTTCGCCTATCCTAGAAAATAAATGTGTTTAACATATACTTGGACTAAATAAAGTTAAAGATCCGACATCACAACATTCGCAAATGTTATGTCTTTATGGTCTGGGTTAGGTTATGGTTCGGGGATTGTACAAGGATTGTTTTGGCTTGAGTCATCCCCACCCCGGCACTCAAAATATGAGTATAAATATTGGTGTAGATAAGCACACGTAATTTTCGTATTTATTCGAATAAACGCCCGGGAAGTTTATTGCTGATCAAGGCTTCAGAAACAAAAGTTGTAACTACTAGAGGTACTAGAGTGTGTCAATGAAGTCGATGGTCAACTTTCCCATCAATTGATCCTATACAGCTGTATGCCTACCCCTCCTGTAATATTCCTCCTCCTTAGGAGATCAGCTTTACACACCAGAACCAGAATCAACAAAAATATGCATATTCAATTGAAGTATATGTAAATAGTAAATATACTTGTTTACGTACAGTATGCAATACAACCACATCACTCCCCTCTTCGCTCGCTTTTCTTGTATTATGAGTCTCCCTGAATCCATTTAAATCTCCTCACTGCTTAAGTTTAATTTACTATAACACTATAACATTTAATCAATATCAACATTGGAGTACAGTATTGTGATCTAGGCCCTATATATGCATACCCATAAAAACATACATAGGGCTCTCATCCGGTTGGGAGCTAAATAATATACACAAACTTGTATATTGCGTTTGTATTTAATACAATACAACTTGTTTCGTTTGTGTAGCAACAAGCTACCCACACTCATCAGACATGCATACAATGTGAGTACATCAGTCAGTATTTTTATGGCCTATATAAATAAAATTGTCCACAAATACAAAATATACATTATCATCAAACTAATAGTATAGTTTTTTTTTAAATGAAAAAAGCTTGAAACACAAGCCTGTAATAATTTTGAATAATGATGCTATTAACTATAAACTTTCTTCAATAATTACAATTTTATCATCTCTGATGATTAAATAAATAAATCAATTAAATAACAGTAAACCACTTGACATAGATAAAGCACTTCAGTAGTTTCTGCTGACGAGATCACTATGAGGAATGTCGTAATGTTCACGCAGAAGACGACTACGTCAACAGTATGATACTATTGGATTATATTTAGATAACCGGTATTATGGGCTGGATTAGGACAATAACATCCAATTAAAATTAGAAGTTAGCTTGGATTAACAACAGTACCGGTACTCATGCCTATGAAATAGGTGTTCTGTTCCGGCGTTCAGCCTATTTTTAATTAACTTTCCTTTACATGGACAGAATAAGTTCAAATTATAAGTCTATAAATAAAAATTGATAGTATGCCAATTCTTCTTATGCAGTTTTATAATAATAGTATTGTAAAATATTGAATTGTTAAAAATAAGATAAGTTTAGAGCTTTTTTTTAACTGTACTTTTTTTTTACTGTACTAGAAGGTCAAGTGTATGAATATTACAGACGCCATGGTGCCAGAATTTGGTTGACCGGAAGGAGGGGAGTCGACGGAAATGGGACCGGTTCCAGAAGTCCAGACAATTTAAAAATTTGAGCCCTTATTCGAGTTTACGTTGAGCTCCCCGACAGAGATATATATATATAAATGAATAAGTAGACGCAGACACAATAAACTGCTACGATAATTGTATGTCTCATACAAGTCAAAGTATCGTAGCAGTTTATTGTGTCTGCGTCTACTTATTCATTTATTCTTACAATGAGACATACGTGGATCCACATCTACAACACCGA
>NW_022716088.1:69239-87749 GCF_011630105.1 Anneissia japonica
ATGTGTATAAGAGACAGCTCTAAAATCGATTAAATAAGCCTTTGAAACTCCTAAATTGTCTAAATTTCGAGGGCTTCGTCTCCTAGACCTCTTTAGAGGCATTTAAAGCGACGTTCGACCACGCCCACTTTGTTCTCTTCGGGAAAATTTTCCTCTTCGTCGGGAACATCGGCCCGCCGTCTGTGAGCTCTCGTGTACCTTAAAAATCTTTCCAATAATTCATATCAACAATATAATAGGCCTACAACAATTATTTTTCTTAATACAATTTAGGGGGTGCGATCGCACCTCCCATGCATCCGCCCCAGTGTTAGTTTAGTGCAACAAAAATCTTACACCCTTATTAGAAAATTGGGTCCGAACATGGATACCTTTTACAATTTTTTGCACGTTTTCTCCACACAAAAGTTGATCCAATACAGGAGTTTACACTCATATATTTAGCAATAGATAAAATAGGTAAAAACCAGTAACTTTAACTCAGGTACAACTCTGCGATGCACACTACCCAATGAACCAATAATTATGACGATGGTCACCGTCTTACATTCAAATGTTGTGTCTGCAGTTATCATCGATGATGATGAATTTTACTATATAAGAGTATCACTCCGGCAATCTAGAGTACTATTTCCCCAAATGTTTACGGCTTCACGGCTTTTAGGTAGGTAAAATAAATACATCGAAGTCAATGTTTTCAAGTTTTATTTTCTATGGTAAATCACACATTAGATCTCTAATGGTTGCCGAAAATTGCTGATAAAAGATCATGACAATTCGTCGGCCTTCATATTGTCTATATAACATGGTGATAGTGAATAGAAGAAAAAAATATCCAGTCGTAGAGGCTAAAATTAAATGTCTATCCTCCTCTGAATGTTTGTTTTGTAGTGTTAATAGAGTCTATTATTTGAATGTTCGAATGGTACCTCGAACCAGACTAGGCGGATCTGGAAAAAAATCTGTGTAGGGGCTATGAGACAAGCGAAGCACTGAGCAGGGGTTGTGTAAACACTGTTTAGAAATGCTTGAGACCATAGCACTGACTGAAATTACATAGAAAATTAGCTCTCTTTCTCGATTCTTTTTTTCTCTATTTTGTGTGAGTAGGACTAGTCCTCCTGCTTCCTGGATCCACTCATGATAACGGTTGGTTGAATAATTGTGTTATAATGCTTATTTATAATGGCAAAGCTTCATTGGAACTTGGAACTAAACTAATTACTCAACGCTTGGATCAACACATTCATAATTAAGCATGTAACCTATGCACACTAAGGAAATGCACATACAAAAAATGTCAGTATAAAAATAATAGTTGATCATATTCCCACGATTATTTTTACATTGTCTACTTTACTGATACGCAGTAGCGTGGGTCTTGAGATAAAAGAACTGGTGATGGGAGAGCGCGAAGGTCACGTTTAAGGGAGCTCGATGATTTTGCTGTCGCGCTATAAAATTTGCCACTGCTGATATGCAAGGGGCCCCAAAATGGTTTGTCCCCGGGCCACATGACAAATCGTTACTTTTCATATAGGCCTACATAGAAATTACCATAGATGAAGAATGTTTAATAAGAAGAGATCTACAAAGGACACAAACGTATATGTTTTTGAATATAGGCAATAGGCCTACATTATCCGTGAGATTTTAGTTCAAGCGTGAGACCGTGATGAGAATGCGTGAGACAGGTGTATTTCTGATACATGACGTGCATGTTTTGTGCACTGTCATGTTTAGGAAGTCTTGCCAATGCATTAAGATTGGAACGTGGAGAATCTAGGGATCAGACCCAACCCATGTGGTTCATCTTGCGTACCGTACTTTTTCACAATGACTTCAGGGCCTAACCAACATCAGTGTGTCAAACCTTCTTCTGTTGCTAACTATATGCCTATTTATTACTCTTCTCAATTGCAAATAAATAATATCCAACAGAGTTTACGATAAACCAAACAAATATGTTATTTGTATTGGCATAAGTCAACACAAAAGATGTACTTCCCATAACTTAACATAATAAAAGTGATGCATTTATATGCCGTAAGTCAACAAAGCATAATTTCCCATAAGTCAACACAAAGGGTTGTATTTGTTTAAATACTCAAAGAAACACTAAAGTAGGCTTGGATGATAATTCGTTTGTGTTAAACCAAATAATAATTAGATATAAATTAAACTTACTCAGGACGTTTCGAGACTAATATAGCCTCCTTTTCAACTGAGGTGTTGTTGGGTTGAGTGGACTAATTATGACGTCACAAAATTGTGACGCCGTACATCTCTATCTGTCGATGTTGATAACAGGCGATCTCCGTGGCTGCGGGTCGGGATGCCGAGGATGTCAACTCCCCCTTGGTCACGGTTCATTGTGTTATGTTAATAAATGTTAAACAAGAAAAGTTGTATATTGTTTCAGATTCCAGTGCTTAAGTTTAAGTTACAATAACAATAAAACATTTAATCAATATCAACATTGGAGTACAGTAATGTGGTCTATATCAGGGTTCCCAACCCTATTGCGTTCGCGGACCCCATTGGACATGCCAACATTTTCAGACTCCATGTCCAAATATTACTCATTTGTCCATATCCCAACAATAAGATTAGGCCTACAGATAGGACCTAGCAGATGTTTCACCGCGCAAGTACAACATTAAACAGTGGCGAATCCTGGAATTCGAAATAGAAGCCACCTCCTCAGCCCCACGATGGTTGGGGCTGAGGTACAAACAATTTTTTATGTCTCGGCCATTTCTAAACGGTCAGAAATGGCAATGTCAGACTCAAAATTAAAGGTTATTTTTCTTTATCCCCCTCCCCCATTTAATTTTTAATGTGTAAAATTTAAGGCTACTCATGGTTGACATTCCGCCAATAGGATTATGGATAGAGATGATTTGCCAAATTACGACATCTTGAATCTTGAATTTCGACACAGACAAAAGGAGAGGGGGTGCAGACAGTAAATTTTACAGGGAATTTGCGCTAACTCGGCCCCACCCTAGTTGGAGCTGAGGTAGGAAATGTTTATGTTTATGGCTCATGTAGATGGTCGGAAGTGACATTGTCAGACTCAAAAGTTAAATGTAATATTCTGTTATCCCCCATTTAATTTTAATTTTGTAAAATTTAAGGCTCCTCCTGATTTAAAAAAAAAATATCCAGGTAAAAACCGTAGGGAAAACTTGTAAACAAGATGTACATTACCCGAAGATTGCCAGTATCAAGTGGATTTCCTATATTAAACAGTTTTACATAGAATACATAAAAAACTAATTTAAAAAATTCTAACAGATCACTCATAAATTAAAAAGATGTTCTAATAATCTAGCGGACCCCCACATTGTTCGCGGTCCCCTGTGGACTCCTTTCATTTGGCGGACCCCCTATTTTTTGAGGACCCATAAAGGGTCCGCCTACCCCAGGTTGAGAACCACTGGTCTATATATACACCCACAAAAACATACACAGGGCTTTCATTCTGTTGGGAGCAAAATAATGTACACAAACTTGTAAATATTTCATTTGTATTTAATAGATACAAACTTTTTTTCGTATATGGGAAGCTACAAGTACATCAATGAGGATTGGTATTGGCCTATATATAAATATAATTGTCCACAAATACAAAAATATACATTACCATCAAATTAAAAGTACGGTTTTTTAAAAAGAAAACTCTAAAACACTAGCCTGTAATAAGTTTGAAATATAATGGTGCTATTGTACCAACAACTATTTAATTAATAAGAACAATTTTATCATCCCTGGCTCAAAATCTGTAGTTTGTTTTCTGCAAATCACTTGACATAGAAAACGAAGCGATTTAGTAGTTTCTGCTTACGCCCTCTGTACCGATATTTAATTTTCAAAAAGGGGATTCCCAAAGCTGAATAACTGGAGATGTCGTAATGTTCACGCAAAAGGTCACTACGTCAACTGTATGAAGCCATTAGATTATAGATTATGTGGATTGGATTAGGACAAAAACATCCAATTAGACTAACTACTCTATTATGTCGAGCAACGTAAATATTTCTGAAAGGTATACAGGCATTCATTATTCTTTTTATTTTGTAGGAGTTTCACCCACTTTTATTTAATTTTCTTAATTTTTTTTTCTTAACATTGTTTACACATTAACAACTAAAACACAGTAATCGTAGTTTAACATTATTTTCATGATATGGTATTATTTAATAGATTTGTTTTCTTCAATGAAACGAAATGATTAAAACTTGCGTAAACAGTTTGTACTTTTTTCCTTAATTACTGTTTTCCTTTTAAACAATCAATCAATTAAAACAATTCAAATCAGTAAGTCAAACAATCTATCTATTAATCAATCAATTACAATCAAATTTCATTGTCGTTTTTTTACATATCAACAATTCAATCAATATATAAAGATGATAATCAATATTTTAGAAAAACGCATGTCCCCATCTGGATTTAGACTCAAAACCAGTGGCTGATTCAAGGGGTGTGGAGCCAGCCTGCCGGCCCCTTAAATTTGTCAAAATTGTAAAATATTTGGTGAAAAAAGAAAATTATTTCAAAATTTTAAGTCTGAGAATGCCATTTCCCGTCACCTAGCTAGAGGTACCATAATCGAAACCATGGTGGGGCTGAGGTGGTATAGACCCTCCATCTGTCAAAGTCCCTCCCTGGGCCACCCTTATTTTAAATTCCTGGATCCGCCACTGAAGACCATCCGTTAGCCATTTGGATACTCTACCAACTGAGCTATGAGGCCAAGTTTTCCGTTAGACACGTTTTTTTTCCTTAGGGTATTGCGTAATACGCAGTGAATAAACGATTGGTATTATTTAATAATTTTTTTTTTCAATAAAACTTAAAACTTAAATAATTATAAATAAAACTTGCTTAAATATTTTATACATTTCCTCTTAATTGCTGGGTTTTTTTTTCTCTTAAACTCTGAAAAGGTCATTACAAAATTGATCGAAAAATGTATCAACAGTATATAATTAATCGATCAATCGACCAATCCATCAATCAATTAACAATCAATATTCATGGTACTCATTTATTTTATTTTTTATATAAACAACTCAATCAATATACAAAGATGATAATAAATATTTGAGAAAAAACGTATGTCACAATCGGGATTCGGACCCAAGACCTTCCGATTACCGTTCGGATACTCTACCAACTGAGCCTTTAAGTAGTATACACCCTTGGATTTTCCAATTGGACACGTTTTTCTTAGGGTATTGCGTAATACGCACTGAATTATGAGTATGATTATTAATATTTATTTAGGCGCACAACACATGCGCCAAGGATTGTCAATGGAGAATAGGCCTATCGTTGCCCTACTTGTGGTGACAATCTCTTACACAAGACAAACATACACACACGATGCTTACACAAATTAAATTTCAATATGAAGTTTAGGGAGTGAAGTTGTTTTGGTGGTGAGCAAAATTCCTGCAACGCTGACAGGAATTGAACCCAGGACCCTGTAATTGGAAGGCAAGCATCTTAACAACCAAGCTTTTCAACTCCACTCTAAACACATGAGAGTAATTTTGGTATGGAGATACACATTCACATTCATGAAGGCCCTAATCAACATATTCATTAATCGTTTAATCAATCAATCAATACATCAATCAATCAATCCATATTTAACCGATAGATCGATAAACCACATTCATCACGTGATACTGTATCGTTTGGGTTGTTACATAGGCCTACTATTACCATATCAACGTGCCCACTTCCAGCAACCAGTAATTTCACTGTTCCCTGCAGCAATAAGATCTCGCTTTATGTAAACAACTAAAAAGATTACCTCTCAATGATAAATTTGAAAAAAGTGAAAACTATAAGCATCTATCTTCTGTACTAAATACCCTTCGTTGTGACTTCAAAGCACTTAATCGTTTAATTCTATTTTCATTATGGGTATTTTAAATGAAATTGGAAAGAAAAACATGTGTTTGAATTTGTTTTTATCATTTCCATTATAATTATATACAAGTCATAGAATGTATCATCTTTAAATCTAATTTCAATATGCTTATGCATACACAACTCGGCACGGTCCTTGTTACTTAATAGAATGCGTTTTACAACAACAACAACAAAAATATATAGGTCTAGAAAATGCGTTCTGGGTATCTATATCTGAGATTCTTCGATACTTAAATGTAGATCATCAAAATAAGCCACAGTTCCTCTTACTTCCTCTTCTCCTTCTTGTATTCCTTGAAACACACTCTCAAATCTTAAATCTCCTTCCTCTTCTACGGGATCTGTGTATACCATGTGGATTGGAATTGTACTGTGACTATCGTCTCTTACTTCTTGAGTGACATCTGTTTCTACCATGATTGTGTTTATTCCATCTTCTTGAATGGCATCCCCAGTGGCCATTTCTATAATTAGTCCTCCATACCCTTCTTCTTGAATGGGTAGTTGTTCAGCGTATTCTTGATTAGGAGGTTCTGCGCATGCGTACATTGCATGCCTACTACTTGCCCCATGCATTTACGCTTCTACATGAATTCCTTCTCCCTGTGCCTGGTTTTCATTGGTTATTTCTTCTTTCTCCATTATCTGTCGGGTGGGATTTTTGTGTTCAGCTTCTAGTGTTTAATGAGAGATACAGGCCTAATATATAACAATTAATACTACATATACTTAGAATGTCGTCTATGTTGGGATTAGAGATGGCGATTAGGCGCCGTGGTTTATTCGTTATCAAATAAATGAACAATTGGAAAAAGAGTAAAATAATGAAATATACAGTATCTGAATAGAGATACAGATAATAAAAGCTGGCTTACCAAAAGAGCGTCTGCAGATAGACCAACTTTCTCATGACCAGGCTCCATCAATACCTCTGTCCAGCTTGTGCAGTCACAACTACTACACAATTGACTTTACTTTGTGTAGTAGTTGTGACTGCACAATTTGGACAGAGGTATTGGTGGATATAAGAGAATGTGGCCTCTTGCCAACAGGCATATTTTGCCTGCGGTCATGTTTATATTTTGCCTATTGACACGTTTTTCATTGTACTGTATACACAAGGAAACATACCATTGATGCAATCAAAAACTTGGGAGTGCAACCGGTAGGCCTATCTCCTTTAAGTTCTTATTGGAGTGCAATCGGATTTCCTATTGGTGTCGCGCCGTCAAAAACAAGGTGTTTTACAGACAATAATGGTTGGCGGTCGCACATATTATAACATAGACTTAGACATCACTTTATTAATCCAAATCCTTGGAAATTACCTCGCTCTTTCAATAAATTAAGCAATAACAACTCCCTGGTTAAAGTTACAATAGCACTAAAACATTTAATCATGGACCTATTAATCAACATCACCATTGGAGTACAATACTTTGATCCATATATACACTAACACATATAATATCAGATATGAGAGGGCGCTCATCCGTTGGGAGAAAAATCATATAAAGTAATGTGCACAAACCTATGGTAAAGATAAACTGGAAAGTCGTAGTAGTATGTCACTACGTTAACCGCAACCGTTACATGATGGCATTTGATTGTATTTTAAATGGTTAAATTAGATTGAATATTTCAAAATAATGGCTAATTTTTCTAATCAATATGTATTTACAACATAATATAATGTAATATAATACAGGATTGTTAAATATAATATAATATAAGATTATCATGAGATGTAATATGCCAACTAGATTTTCTAGTCAATGGCTGCCAATAACTGATATATTTTCAGTGGCTAAATTTATTATTATTATTATTATTATTATTATTATTATTATTATTATTATTATTATTATTATTATTATTATTATTATTATTAGATTACAAACTATACAGCATCACATGGTCCATGTTATTGCATGGTGTTACCTAACAGAATGTGTTTTACAACAAAAGATTCTGAATATACATAAAAAAAACATTCTTCAATACTCCAATGATCAACTCAAAATAAATCGTACGGTAGTGTCTATTGCTTGCTCTTTTTTGTGACGTAACTACCGGTGGTTCGATGAACGGTGACCCCGAAGTTCAGGGACCCGCGATAATCAGAAGCCTAGCGACCATAAAGAAATACAATTTACTAAATAATTACATAGGCCTATTACTAGATCGTACATAGAAAACAAATGATAGTATGACCATGGGGTATGGTATGACTATTATTTATACAGCATTATATTAATATTGTAATTTACAATTGATAACAACTAATCAAGTAATGGAGTGAGGGTACTACATTGGAATATTACAGACGGTACGTTGCCAGAAATTGCCGACCTGAAAGGGGGATAGAGGACGGGAATGAGAAAGAATATTGACAGGAGCGCATCAAGAGATGTCCGAAGGGGGGCTGGGGGCGAAAATGGGGCCGATGGAGATAGCACCACCCTGGAGGGTCCGGTTGAATATGTGTTTTCTGGACGCCCGAAAATAACCTTCGAGGCACTTTGGGCGATCGTTTTTTTTTTTTCCTTCCTTTTTTTTAACTTGCCAAAGGAAGGGGTGGCGGTAAATCCGCTCCTGACTGGGGGTCCAGGAGGCGAATTTCCCAGGAGTTCAGACAATTTAGCATTTGATTTATTCGATTTTGAAGTCTCATAATCTTGATAATTAATTGCAGATTGTTTTTTTTTTATCTCTCCAACAAATGACGGCGATCTCCTCGATGGGGGGTCATTGTGGGAAGCTCTCCATGCCAGGGACCCTGTTTGAACTTCACTGGCACCACAACCGTCCAGACCATGAGTTAAGTCACATTGTGTTCTGAAAAAAGTGACCTCGAAAACAGAGCACCTAGGCGCAATATGTTTTCGTATATGTCGGCTCTCTGTTTTTATGTGATTGAGTCTCTTTTTCTTTACCATACGTAAGCATATGGAAACAAAGACCCCGAACACAGTAAAAGAATATCCCTTCTTAATTGTACATAAGAACTCACTTTTAGAAATAAAAAAATCTAAATAAAACAGATTCAAAAATACCGAATGTTGACCAGAGGAAAAATGTATATACATTATTTCCGCCATTACACGCCATAGACTATCATAATTCCGCCGTGAGGAAGTAAGAGTAGCTTGGCCCTGGTCCAAAAGCTATGTTTCTATTTCTGCCAGTTTACTTCTTTTTTTCTTTTTTTTTTACCTGGTGCTTATCAAACTTGTATTCTCTTCCAAAATCCAGCCATTGCCACAGCATATACATACTTTGGATTTTTATTGAAGACTTTCCATTTATTATAGCATACAATTAGTAATTACAAAAATCGCACACCCTAACTAGAAAAATGGGCCCAAACGTGGATACATTTTAGAAATATAAAGGCCTAGTAGCTTATGCTCATATATTTTAGCAAGGTAATTCAACAGAAGGACGGACATCTCCGCTCTCGAACATAGCGCGTGCGTACAGTCCTTTGATCTTTACTGTGGCATCAACAATCCGATACTATTTGCGAGTACAGCCGTCAATTATTAGTCTATGCGTGCCATTCGTTTTATGGTGTTAGTTTTTATTTTATTAATTTTGGGTACTTCGCAATGTCTGTTACATCTGATTTTTTTTGACCGCGAGCTTGTTAAATGCTTCTATAAACTGCAATTTGATTTGTGAAAGCACATGCTCCTAGAATGTCGATGCCAGAGTTATAACCTTTATGTAATAATAATAATAATAATAATATTAGGACGTATACTCATAATTTCCTTATGGGTTATATCAACTACTGACATCAAGCTATCTGAAACAGGGAAATCAATATTATACAGAAATGAATACACTATATAATTCAAATTTATAAGACTAACACTTATGACATTGGATTTATCAATTAAACTTGTAAATAAAATTAATTAAACGTGATCATATTATTCTTTACATTATTAAAATGTAAATATTGTATTCGGTTTTGACCTATGCAATCTTGGTAAAAAAAGACATGGGCGCAGATAATGGGGGCACGAAAAAAGACATGGGCGCAGATAATGGGGGACACATCCCACACCACATATTTAAGAGGGGTTGGTCCCCTTACTTTTTGTCCACAATGTAATTTCATAAGATGTTCTAACTTTCGAAAATTGTAGGAGGCCTTACGTCACCTTCACAGGATTTTAGGTTTTTGTGATTTGTTGGGAAAAAGTTGGCCAATGTGCAACATGGCGTGCGTTTTATGTACTCTGTCATAACATAGAGAAAATAGTTCTATTTTCTCTATGGTCATAATTAGGAATTTTTGCCAATGCATTATGCTAGGAACGTGGCTATGTGTATCTAGGGATCAGACACAACCCCCTGGATGCATCTTGCATACTTTTTTTACAATGACTTTGATGGCCTAACCAAGTGTATCAAATCTATTTGACATAGTGGGTTGAAATCTTCTGTTGCTATATCTCGGCCTATTATACTCCTCTCCGTTAAAAATAAATAAAATTCAGCAGACGATAACCCAAACAAAACATAACAAAAGCGTTATATGTATTTGGCATAAGCCAACACAAAAGATGTACTTCCAATAACTCAACACAATAGTGGCATTATTTCTCATAAGTCATCACAAAATGATTTAATTTTTCTGGCATAAGTCAACTCAAAGGGATTAATTCCCATAAGTCAACAATAAACAGTTGTATTTATTTCAACATATTAAGTCACCACAAAAGAGCTGTACTACATAATTCTAACCTGTTTGCCAATTGGAAATAGTTACTTAAGGAAAGTTTTGCCAATGCATCAAGATAGGAACGTGGCTAGGTGGCCGGGGTATTTTGTAAGGAGGTCTCACCCTTCCCAACCTTATGGGTAGAAATTGGCTGATTTTGGGGATTTTCGGGTGGGTCTGGGGGGTCAGAACCAACCAACAACGTGCAGTTAAATCTTCGATTATATGCTGAATGACCAATGAAATTCAGTGAACTTACATTATTATCAAAATATAAAAGTACTTTAAGTAGGCTATTATAATTATGGCTTAACTGGAACGATTATTGTTATGCTGTGTCCTTGGTCAGTCCAGGATTTAAATGTAGGACGCCAAGTGAAACACATTTTAGAAAATTAATAGGCCTACTCGACAGTTTTATATTAAAAAAACAATTTTTGCACAATATAGCCTATACACTGCATGATATACAAGATATTCCTTCGTCTAAATTATATGTGTATTGAAATAGCATTATCGACTAAAAATGTACAGTTAAAGAATATGTTTTATAATTAAAAATTTAAATGAGTAATTTTAATTAACATTGAAGAGCATAATAACAATTCAACTTAAACTATTATATATAGCACAGAATGTCAATAAATGTCACCTCCACAATTCATTAAATAAAAGTCCTTGATTTGAGGTTAGTGCTCCAATGATCTGGAGTGCCAATCAAAGTTTTTTTTTTTTTTTTTCTTCTTTTTTCATTTATTCGTGAGAGGTGTTTATTTGAGGAAGACTATTATTTATTAATTTACCTTTTTTGGTGTAACGTGGATACATAATATGCTAATATTAACGCCTCTTAATTTTGCTGTAAATTAGTTCAAGAGCATTAGGTTTTAACATATTTAAAGTCCCCGAAATTCCTACTGGAATCAACTTGTCTGATTGCAAAGGTATCATACAATTTATAAATGGCGGCTATTTTGGACGCCATCTTGGTTTTCGGATACTTATAAGAATTGGAAACTCCAGATAACGGTTTTATTGTATTCCTTTCACCTTAAAAGATATATTTAGACCCTGCGTTTGCGCTTCCAACTTATCTGGTTGTAAAGATAAGATATGATAAAATATAAAAATGGCGGCCAATGTGGACGCCATCTTGGATTTTACGGAAAGCTCCAGTAGGACTTTAGTATGTTATTCTACTCATAATTCTGGACCTATCCTGAAAAATGTAGCTTGTTATGAGAAATTTTCTTCTATTATGTTTGTTTACAGTAATTTTGAGGAAGTTTATTTGAGGAAAAATTAATGAGACTGGAAGGGCAGTGGCGGCGCCAGCGGGGGTGGAGGCAGCAGGGGCTTAAGCACCCTACCGGACAGATCAAGTCCCCCATCTGACAGAGCTCGTCGGGCAGTCGGACTAAAACATATATATGAATAGGCTCACGCTAACAAACACATGAACGTTAACTTGCTTTATTTCCTCACCTAGCGCCTTCGATAATGTTTTTAATTGGCGCTATATAAGTATTTGTTATTATTATTATTAATCAGAGAGTGTCATTTCTGGCCACCGAGACGCTCCTATTCTTAAATAAATATCATTTTGGAGGGGGGAACACCCTCTCAAATTCTTCCACCAGCTCGGGCCTAAGAGCCCAAGTCTCCCAGTCGAACAGCTCAGCCCACTCCCCCTCCCCTCCTCCCGAAAAAAAATCCTAGAGCCGGATTTTGGACATTTTACTGAACGCTAAGTTTTGTATTGTATTATCGCTTGAAAATTTCAATGTGTAAGCACACGTACACACACATCCTGACACCCCTGGCTGTCCAATGGCCCAAGCCTCAGTGCTGTTAAAGTATACGACTCTTCTGTAGTATATAAACAAACAATTTTGATTTGATTTGATTTGAATTGTATTCTTTCACAGCATGTACTACCTGATCCCTCCCCTCCTCGCTCACTGTTCTTGCACCACGAGTCTCCCTGAACTCATTTAAATCTCCTCACTGCTTAAGTTTAAGTTACAATAACACTACAACATTTAATCAATATCAACATTGGAGTACAGTACTATGATCTATATATATACCGTACACCACAAACACAACATAATATGAGATATGAATTGGAAGAAAAATAATATAAAATAATGTACACAAACTTAAAAAGATTCCATTTGTATTTAATACCTACAAACGTGTTTCATGTGGGTAGCTACAAGCTACCCATACTCACCATGCATACACACAATGTGAGTACAGTACATCAGTCAGAATGTAAGCCTATACAATAATTGCCCACTAATACGAAATATACATTACCATCAAATTAAAATTACATTTTTTTTTAAAAAGCTCTAAAACTCAGGCCTGTAATAACTTTCAAAGTTAACGATGTTATTGCACTTAAAGTATTTCATTAATAAAATAAGAACAATTTTATTATATCACTCGGTTGAAATTCGTAGTTTGTTTTTTGTAAATCACTTGACATAGAAGACGAAGCGCTTCAGTAGTTTCCGCTGACGCCCTCTGTATCGATATATGGGGAATCCCCTTATGGTGCTAAAATTGGAGAAGTCGTAATGTTCACGCAGAACGCCGCTACGTCAACCGACTATGATACCATATTGGAGATAAAATTAGGACAATAACATCCAGTTAGAATTTTGAGTGAGCTTTAGATTAACAACAGTACTGCCTTTTGAAAAAGGCTTTCTGTTTAGGCGTTTAGCCTCAATATAATAAACTTCGGTTTTTACATGGATATATATACTATGTGTACATATGTACTATGTTAAAAGCTGTCCCATTACTGGGAAATATACTACAATTGATAAACTGGTATTTATAAACAATAATAATTAGGACATTTACCGATTCATAATTTCCTTATGGATTATATCAACTCTCTATTATGTCAAGCAACATGAATATTTGTGAAAGGCATACATGTATTTTTTCTCCTTTGTAGGAGTTTTACAAATTTTTTTTTCATTATCTTTTAAAATTTTCTTAACATTTTTATGGTATTGAAATTTCGTTTAAAGTTTACTTTAAACGAAATTTCAATACCATATGACAAAAGTAGAAACCAAATGAAGTTATTTGAGCATTTTTAACATTGCTTACACATAAAATTATAATATTAAAATAACTGACATTACAAATATCAAGCTACTAAAATACAGCAATAGCAGTTTAACATTATTTTCATGATATATTATTTAATATGTTTTTTTCTCCAATAAAAGTAAATGATAAAAACTTGCGTAAATAATGTGTACTTTTTTCATTAATTGCTGTGTTTTCCCCTCTTAAACAATCAATCAATTAAAACAATCCAAATCAGTAAGTCAAACAGTTCATCAATCAATCAATTACAATCAATATTCATGGTGGTTTTTTTTTTATATATATATTTCAAACAATATATAAAGATGATAAATGATGATAAATGTTTAAGGAAAACGTATGTCCACATTGAGATTCGGACCCAAGACCTTCCTATTACCATTCGGATACTCTACCAACTGAGCTATGAGGCCAAGTGGTATACATCATTGGGTTTCCCTATTAGGATAATTTTTTCTAAGGATATTGCGTAATGCTTCATGAATAATCGATTGGTATTATTAACAGATTTGTTTTTTCTTCAATAAACCTTAAATAAAGATAAATTAAACTTGCTTAAATATTTTGTACTTTTTTCCCTTAATTGCAGTTTTGTTTTTCTATTAACCTATAAAACAGTCGTTACAAAATTGATTGAAAAATTTATCAACAGTATAATCAATCGATCAATCAAACAGTCAACCAATCGTCATGGTCTTTTTTTTTATAAACAATTCAATCAATATATAGAGATGATCATAAAGTATTTGAGAAAAAAAAACTATGTCCCCCTTCGAGATTCGGATCCAAGACCTTTCGATTACCATTTAGACACTTTACCAATTGAGCTACTCTATGAGGTCAAGTGGTATACACCCTTATATTTTCCCATTAAGACAACTTTACGCACAGAATGATAGTTTTTTTTTAATTATTATTATTGTTTATTTAGGTGCACAACACATGCGTCAAGGATTGTCAATATCGAATATATCACTGTCCTACTTGTAGGTGACAATCCTTCACAAAAGATAAACATACACACATGATGCTTTAAACTAAATCTCAATATGAGTTTTTGTTTTGGTCGTGAGAAAAAATCCTGCAATACTGACAGGAATTTAACCCAGGACCCTGGGATTGGAAGGCAAGCATCCTAACCACCAAGCTACAGCTCCACTCTAAACACATGAAAGTAACTTTGGTATGGAGATAAACCTTCAACATATTCATTTCGTTTAATCAATCAATCAATCAATCAATCAATACATCAATCAATCAATATTTAATCGATAGGTCGATAAACCACATTCATCACATATGATAATGTATCATTTGGGTTGTTACATAGGCCTACTATTTTCATATCAACGTGCCTACTTCCAGCAACAAGATTAGCTCTCAATGATAAATTTGAAAAAAGGATGATGACAACTTCAAAGCACTTAATCATTTAATCCTATATCTATAGGATAGGATAGGGTTATAGGTATCTATAATTGAGATTCTTCGATACTTAAATGTAGATCATCAAAATAAGCCACAGTTCCTCTTAGTTCCTCTTCTTCTTGTATTCCTTGAAACACACTCTCAAATCTTGAATCTCCTTTCTCTTCTACGGGATCTGTGTATACCATGTGGATTGGAATTGTACTGTGACTACCGTCTCTCACTTCTCGAGTGACATCTGTTTCCACCATGACTGTGTGTATTCCATATTTCACTTCTTGAACGGCATCTCCAGTGCCTATTGCTCCATTTCCTTCTCCATCCCCTTCTTCTTGAAAGGGTAGTTGTTCAGCGTATTCTTGATTGTGAAGTTCTGCGCATGCGTACATTGCAGGCCTACTACTTGCCCCATGCGTTTGCGCTCCTACAGGAATTCCTTCTCCCTGTGCCTGGTTTTCATTGGTTATGTCTTCTTTCTCCATTTTTTATCGGGTGAGTTTGTTGTGTTTTCAGCATCTAATGCTCAATAGAGATAAAATAAATTACCATTAAAACTACGACTATACATAAAAGGTCGTCTATCTCAACGGCGGCGGAAGCGGGAGAACCATGGAGGACATTGACCCCTCCACTTTTTCTACTGATGGCTAATTAGACTAATGATGGTGAATTTTACTAAAACAAAGTGTCATTTCCAGCAATCTAGAGGTACTATTTTCTCAGTTTTGTCTACCTCAGCCCCAAATATGGTGGAACTAAGATAGGTGTGGACTTTGAAGTAGATAAAAAAAAAGTACAAAAATACTGATTTATTTACTAAGAATAACAATACGGATGGAAATTTACGTTAATAGCGGATAACAAACCGTTAATAACAATATTTGGACCCGGGCGACAACATGTTTTCCAGTTTTAGCCGTGGAAAGGATTCAATCTCCAAATAAAGTTCCGAAACAGGAGGGCTAATACTAATGCTGATTGTCGTATCTTCCGATCGAAGAAGCGCCGAGTGTTAAAGGGTCTATCGCGCACATAGATATCTTAGATACCCTTCCAGTCCGAAATGAGGAAACCAGAAATGATACTTTGTTATCCAATTTGATAGGTACTTGTCAGAGGAATGGCCTCACAAAGTACCCGAGACAGAGGGAGCTTTTAAACACTTTTATCATAGGAGACAGGAACTGACCATAGAAAGAAGCAGTTTACTGTGGGGACCAAAGATCATAATTCCTCCCAAAAAAAATTAAAACAAAGTACTTAATGAACTCCATAGTGGACACATGGGCATTGTCAAAATGAAGGCAGTAGCTAGGTCGTATATGTGGTGGCCGGGAATGGATGCAGTGGTGCATCTAGGGGGTGCGCGTGGGAGCACGCCCCCAAAAAATTACTTACCCCCCTCAGTCGCCCCCAAAATCATGGTCAAGTAGTAGTAAATCACATATTTTGTGAATTAGCGTCCCTCAACTGATCATCGAGCCCCTACTTCCCTCATCAGCACCCCATTTCACGACTTTTTATTTCATACTTGACCGTTTTCAAGAGGGGAAAACCTTGAATTTTGAAGAATTTAAAAGTCATTAAAAGACACCTCAGAAATCTGGAAAGCTCACCCCGACCCCCCATTTTTGGCTTTTTTATCAAAAAATCTGACCTCCCCTAAATTTGAACCTAGATCCGCCCCTGATTCTGTAACAAACGACTCCCAATTATTTCTTAATCGTCACTTAAGAAGTAGACTGGGTGTGTTGCGTTCTGATTTTAAAGTCTCGTGTAAAGAGAAGGTACATACGGTAAACAAATCAAAGACCATGATTGCCATATTAAGAGGAGACTTTGTAGTTTTCATGTGGGTGACAATTGGTACGGGATTACTTGGGAAAGAACAAATGGGTGCCTGGTAACATCATAAAACAATTAAGTCCATTGTCATAAAATATCGAAGTAAATAAGGGCACTGATGGAAGCGTCATGTCGAACAAATTAATGAAAAAGACGAAGAGTTAAAGGAAAGTCCCATGACACATGAGGAATGTAATGATGATGATTTACCTTCAAATTATCGACCATCACACAGTCCATGCTCATCTAAAAAATGGACCTTAAAAAGAAATTCACCCCTGACTAATGATAAAAGCTGGCTTACCAAAAACGAGCGTCTGCAGTAAAGACCCACTTTATGACCACACACCAACAATACGCCGAGATCCTCTATCGCACCTCCACACTACCAACACCCAGCCCTCCGCATCATACAATATACTCTACATTTCTGCCTCATTTCCGCATTACACACGTTTCACATCCACCCCCGTATACTCTACCTTTCCGCATCATGCACCTTTCACACCACCCTGTACCACCAACATTTATTACGGTACATTCCCGTTGTTTCATTCCGGTACCCAGAAGTTTACACGCATTTCCAGTTCTTTGTTGTTTCATAGTCGTCCGAAAATAGGTGCGGCTTATACACAGGTGACACAAAAAATCCTGATATTTCGCGTCCTAATTAGGGGGTCGGCTTGCGATTTTTTTCCCCGTACGAAACATTTGCATGAAACTTCACTCGGGCCATCTCGGATTGACACGAGTGAGTACGATACGAAGAACAAGAGCAGACACTTCGCAATGTCGTGACGCTCGAGTTTTACTATTATTGCTGTCTCTTATACACATCTCTTTCTATGTTTACCTACGGTAGGCCTATGAAATCTCACGGATTTATGGGATGTACGTGTGTAACTAACTGTGACCTTCTTGGATGTATGTTAGTATATTGTCTACAACAACAACAGAGTACCTTCTGTTATAAAGTGTAGATAGGTGCAGTAATACCAAAGGCTGGAAAGAAAGAGGATAAACTATAGGCCTATTACAGGCTGAGGTCTTACCTAGGCCCCTCCTTAAACTAGGCCTGGGGTCATAGGCTGACACCAACAGTCACGCTTCAAACATACTGACATGGACTGAAATTTTTGGGGGAAAAAATGGGACAAAATTGAAGCATGAAATGAAAAATAGAGCGCATAAGAGAAATATTATTAAATAAATAATATACCATTCCGGCGTTATTGAACTTGTCCCAAACTATCATTGTAATGTTAAATAATAATAATAATAATAATAATAATAATTTCAGCATTAATTACCTCTCTAATTCCTCCATTGTCTAAGTTCCCCTAAGGTACAGGTAATAATAATAATAATAAATTTCAGCATTAATTACCTTGGCCTAAGGCTTGAAATGAAGAACC
>NW_022716088.1:87878-93884 GCF_011630105.1 Anneissia japonica
ATAACTGTCATTCTGTTTCATTTGATCAGATGAAGAAAAACGCGCTTTTCCTTACTCTTTGTGCTTTTCCCAGAAAGCGTTTTTAGTACTTGTGGGCCTAGGTAATTATGCAAAACCCAGGCCTAACTAAAAAATTCAAATTGTCATAGTATGTAACTCAAGTTAAAATAACATTTTTTATTACTCGTGCAGCTTAATCAAATATTATATGTCATTTTAAACGACCCATTGGTATTAACATGGTAACATCAATGTATTTTTAAGAATTTGACAGCGACGTTCTCTCAGAAGTTGTTTTGTAGACGTTTATCTGTTGATGACCTTTTGACCTCCTGAATCTGCAATGAGATTTTCGGGTCGATTCAGCCGAGACGGCCCGAGTGGAGTTTCATGTAAATGTTCCGTACGGAAAAAAAAATCGCGGCCGGCTTATACACTGGAATATACGGTATACACTAGAAATTCCCACCATTTCCGGCCATCTAGAGGTACCATAATCATAATTTCTTTCTTACTGTAGCCCCTACCTTTGTGCGGCTGAAGTGGGTGGACACTCCATTTGCACAAGCCCCTCCCTGGGTCCCCTTTATTTCGACTTCCTGGACCTGCCACGGTTGGAGTAATATTTCCGAGAAGGGTAATTTTTAATCCATCAGGGGAAAAGTGAAGCTTAGATTCTCCATCTGCGAACGTACCCAGCGGCGGATTCAAGGAGGGGGGAGGGGGTTAAATTACTTAAATGATTTTTTTTTTAATGGAAATAGGCCTATAAAGAAAATTATATTCAACTTTTATAAGTGCAATTTAAGGCCATCTAGAGGTGCCATAATCACAAATTTTCTTACCTCAGCCCCAACCGTGGTGGGACTGAGGCGCTATAGATCCCCATCTGTGAAAGTATCCCATTCCTCGGCCCCCCTCTATTTTGAATTCCTGGATACGCCACTTGAAATTACAATAATTATGAAGTCCTATTACAATAGCTTGATGCCTATAAAATAACTAATAAAATTTACCAAAGTATCAGTAGCTACGACGACCGTGGTCCCTTGGCGTCCCCACTTCGCTTGCATACTGACCTTATGAAATGGTTCCCCCACCCCATTTTCAAAAATGTTCCGCCGCCGCTGGTCTATATTGAGATTGGGATAGCGATTAGGCGCTTTAGTTTATTCGTTATCAGAATACAATTAGAAATGGAAAAAAAGTAAATAATGAAATGAAATGAAACACACTAACAACATTTCAGCCTCGTTGAATAATCCATTCTCATAGCGTACATCAATAATATACCATGTAGACCCATGGTATAGTACATCAATGATATTATATAGACATATGGCCACCTGTCTATCACGTTGAAAGTGCTCAAAATATTTCATCATTTCTTACAAGTTGGACGGTAAATCCTCATCGTCAGCTTTTACCTAATACGGAATGGGCTGTTGCTACGCTGAATTTGGAATGTAAGTGCCACACCTGGCAAATTCTACACGTTTTTACCCAAAAAAAAATCGTATTTTGAAGCCAGTCCGTCACTGGAAGATTAAATTTCAAGATATATTTGGTATCGTACGAAAGCAATAAATTTGTCATAAATGAAATGTGTATGATGACACATTATGTTCATTGTGCTATCCAAACTTCTTCCAAAACAAATTATAAATACGACAAATACTATGCTAACAAACTCTTCGTGTGATACTTTCTGACCACTGACCATATACAAAATAAAACACCTATACACAATTTCAGACATGTTTCATTTTTTATTTAGGAGTCGCAAAAATTGCAAATTGTACATTGTTTTACCCCAAAATGGTATTTCAAAGCTAGTATGCTAGGCCAAATAACAAACATTATTGTGTTGGCCACGCTCGACTAACCCAAAATGTTCGAAATTGAGGGTCGGCATTTTAGTTTTGGATAAAAGGATATGGTTATAAAAAATAAAAAATTATTTCGAGGGAACGAAATGTATTTCGATCCCTCGAAATATTATTCCGTTCCCTCGAAATATTATAATCGTTTAAGCTTCCTATACTCAAATCTTCCTTGGTTACCAGATTTGAGTTTGTGTTTTCGGACTGTGTATTAAACTGAACGGAGCACAACTTCATAGGAAATCTGTAATTCATTCAATGACAGCACAGCACAGCTTTGTGACTCTATACGTAATCGACAGTTCCGGAACTGACAAGACGAGCTAATAATAAAGGAAAGGGGATTCCACATTTCTGTTGAAATTCCCAGCAATCAATATCATGTCAGACATACATATTCACATTCTATTGTAAATGGTGATTATTTCGGTAAGTCATGATGATCCGAACGCAAATCTAAGAAAGGAATAATGTAATCCACTGATCCGATCGCGAATTCAGGTAAAATAAATACAGTTGTTAGGCCTCGGCCCTACTAATATAATTTGACATTCGTTCAGCTTAGTTGTACAGTACTGAAGTAGGCCTATTTATACATTATAAGTGAAGGAGTATCTCTACAGGAAAACGCACAAACTCGCAAGGATTTACAATTACAGGATTCTGAGTCCGAGTCTGAGAAATGATTATTTTCACACAAAATCCAATAGTCAATACTGTACATAAAAGGACAATGGTGTGAAAAAAGGCCCACCACAAACAAGCTACAATACAAGCTTTTAAACTGTGGCGCCCTTAACTTAAAAATTAATAAGCTTACAAATGAATTATAAATATTAATGATATAGTTAATAATTAAAAAATTCTACTACATAACAAATTAATTAACAATTCAGTCACAATTGTAGATGCACATACCCTATACATAAATCCACTCGAAACGGCCGTGAAGAATTACAGAATACGATCGTACACAGAGAATTCCTGAATAGGCCTGTATAATAGCCTCAAGGTATTGGAGACAGTAATTAGGCCTATATCAGAATTATTTTTTCAACAGGCGCTATACAAATTCTCCAATTTATTATTATTATTATTATTATTGTTATTATTATTATTATTATTATTATTATTATTATTATTATTATTATTATTATTACAGTGCAGTACTATTATTATTATTATTATTATTATTATTATTATTATTATTATTATTATTATTATCCAAATGAATGACGCATCGCATGAAGGTACGATATCGGAGCGGTGTTATCGCATGTCGTAGGCCCAAACGGCGAGGAACGACCGATAAAATTTGCGTCGCGTTTGTTAAACCAAACAGAAAGGAAATGGAAAAAGAAGTGCTTGCGATAGTGTACGCATTTGAGCGATTTACCCTTGATCAAATAATTTCATCTGGTTTTTAATTCGTGTAATATGTGATTGTTATTCTCTGTAAATAAACCAGTATTTTTACCTTAGACAGGACGTTTCTTCTGGCTGTCTGCCAGATATCATCAGTTGTGATGTTTTGGCTGTAAAAATACTGATTTATTTACAAAGAATGACGATCAGATCTTACGCTTATACGGACGGAAATTTACGTTAATAGCAGATAACAAACCGTTAATAACAATATTTGACCGACAACAGGTCTTCAGTTTTTAGCCGCAGAAAGGGTACAACGATGGGCTATGTACTTATCGGGATTCGATTTCCAAATAAAGTTTCGAAACAGGAGGGCTAATGCTAATTGTTTGTCGCATTTTCCGATCGGAGAAGCGCCGAGTGTTAAAGAGGCCATCGCGCATCATAGGACAGAGGAACTGACCATAGAAAGAAGCAGTTTATTGTGAGGACTAAGAATCATAATTCCTCCCAAAAAATCGCGCACATAGATATCTTAGATACGATATCTATGTGCGAATATTACATGTAAATATTTTTTTTTTATTTGTTTGTTCCCTGACAAAATTTATCGTCTTCCCCGACGGTGGGCTATGCTCCCCACCCCACCCCCTGGTGCCACCACTGGTTTAATGTTAGAAAGGAGAGAGTTGTGGCGTAGGCCCTATTGGTATGGATAGTGATGAGACTGAAGCGCGGAGCGCGCGGTTTGGCAATAAAGACATCAGTGTACAAACCTATACGGCTTGTGGTAGTCGTTTGCAGTGTTGATTGAGTTATACGAACTATACCAACGATAATAGAATAGAACCATCCATAATCTAAGTACTGTACATCAGTCAGGTTGATAGGCCATATAAATAAATTTTCTCTATTAATATGAAATATATAAATATATTTCTCTACTGATACGAAATACACATTATATTATATGAAATAAAATATACATTATATAGGCCTATAGGCCTATATGAAATTAACAGATAATGCACCTTCAAATTATCGACCATCACATAGTCCATGCTCTGTCTCTTATACACATCTAGATGTGTATAAGAGACAGCCTTTGATATATAAACATATATGTATATATACAGTCAAATTCGCCTAAGTCGAATCTAAATTGCCTCTGAAGTTTAGTTCGACTAAGAACTGTAGAAGTGAAGGCCTAGGTTACCAAACTTACCTTCTTGAAAGCAGTATTCTTCAGAGTAGCAATACATTACATTAATTCTTCAATTATTACAGTATATTTAAATGTTTTGTTAAATGCTTCTATGTCATTCTTTTGAATACATTATAAAGAGGAATCAGCCAATACTTAAATGAAAGCTTAATCATATTATATTTGATATTCCACCAAAAATTCTGGATTAGCCCTGACTGTATAGATGATAAAAGCTGACTTACCAAAAGAGCGTCTGCAGTAGAGACCCACTCTACGACCAGACACCAACAATACACATAGCTCCTCTGTAGCGCACCTGTTCGAGATTAACAACACTCAGCCCACCGCTTTTTTTAAATTATATTATACTCTACATCTCTGCCTCGCTTTCAACGTTTAGCCGCCTACCATACCAGTCTGCATAGACGTCCGTCTCCTCTACCTTCTGTGTAACCACCCAACAAAATCCGTTTTTTCCTTTTCTATTCTCTCACGTACACTTATCTACTACATCTACACTTATTTACAACACACACCTATTCAGGATTACCGACACTCAGCCCGCCGCTTTATATACACTACATCTCTGCCTCACTTTCAACTTTTAGTCGCCTGCCATTTAGTCGTCTACATAGACATCCGTCTCCTCTCCGTTCGATGTCGCCAACCCAACACAATCCATTTTTCCTGTTCTATTCTCTTATCTACAACGACATCCCTATTTATTTATTTATTTATTCCATTTCCGCTATTGATTTTCAGGCACGGCCCACTGCATTTTATTCTCTCTTCTACAATTGTTTCCAACAAGTCTACAGCTTCTATTGAAGAATCACGAAATATGTATTACTCATAAATTCACCCGTTTCAGCAATAAAGCATGTTGTCAACTTCAACTTTTGAACAATTATATCTCTAATATTCATCAACCATTAGCCATTAGCATGTGATATTCCAAAAGATTACCTAAACTTCTATCCACAGACATTAAACATCTTCATGGATTTTTCATTATAAATATGAAATATTGCCTTAAAGTATGCCGCAGTTTACACCTACAGTGTGGCCTAGCCATTATAGGCCTGGGACCGAAATGTAGTGTACCCTGTAGGCATTGCATACTACAACAAGGCTAGGCCTAGTACCGTACTACACTTTATTCGGACAAAGTAACAATAACTGCTTATCTTCTCGACTTTTTAAAATTATTGCAGGAAAATTGTTTGTTTATTTTTTCCAACTTTTTGTCTCTTTATGATACTGTATATATGCCTACAGTCAAATTATATATGCCTCTATCTAGAAGAAAACAGCTCTATGAGCCATCGCACGATGCATGTAGTCAAGTTGTTTCCTGTGCCTGTATTGGGGACTTTAAAGATTGCAATTGTGTGGTTTATCATGTACACAATGATGATCATTGTGTTGAGGTAGGTTTAAATCAAAATGAATGTAATATCTTTAATTGTTTAGGAGATGAATACAGTACAGTGTTAAAGCTCTGTTCACACTAATAACATTTTTTCAAGATTTTATTGTATGCCTATA
>NW_022716088.1:94075-102992 GCF_011630105.1 Anneissia japonica
ATATATAATAGTATCCGATGTAGTTGGTTCCACGTATGTCTCACAAAAATATATAATAAAAAGCAAATACGAAAAAGAAACGATTAACGATTGAGTTAAAGTCTGAGGCACCTCTTCTCTTATACAGTACATGATTGTATTTTTGTCATTAGGTTATTATTGAATGTCTTCACACTCTCACTGATAACAACTAATTTATTTTTCATTCTGTATATCAAAATTAATAAGTACAGATTGAATATAATAAGGAGTATTTTTGCTTCTTAATGATGTTCTTTTTTAGAATAAGTTGGGCATAAATGTTATTGTGGAAGTGATTTGGTTGCCAAACCTTCATTTATCATAGTTTTTGTACTTGAATATTTCTTAATTATGAATGTATCTAAAGACATTTTTCTTGATTTTACACATGTAAATGATGACGCTGATGAATATAATTGGTTAGTGATTTAATCTACAATGATAAAACTCATACCTGAAGATGATATTGATCGTGAGACCTATCAGCAATTGCGAGTGGATTGACAACAAGCGACCTCACACTCACTCAATTTTATGAGACACGTTTGTTTTTTTTTTCAACAAAGGTGGCTATTACAGCTGACAAAGAATTCAATCTTTTTGTTACTTTCCATAGCAAGCGCTTGTCAAAAAATCATCCAATATTTGCTAGAACAAAAACAATTCGCGTATTTAATGATTGAGTAATGTTTCTAAAGAAATTTTAAAAATTCATCATTTGCATAGGAAATTCTGACATACCTTACAATATTATACAAGCTAATGCTTATGTCTAACATGATCATTGGGCAGTATATTCACAAACTATTAGAGTTAACCACCGCACGCTTCTAAAGTGTTAAAGGCAAGAACAAGCGACTATTGATAAAGCAAAAGATTGATAAGAAATATAAAAAAACAATGAAATGACAGAGGATAATAATGGGGATATCTCAGTACTTGTCCATGAGGGGACTTCAATTACTGTGGAAGAAGTTTTTCCAGATCCTAATTCATTTCAACGAATATTCTGGGAAGAGTAATTAAAATCAACAAGTTAAAGGAAAAACGTCAAATGCGATGGCATTCGCTAAATGTGAAATATGAAATAAAAATAAAGAAGGATTTAGTGTATTCTTCCTCAACAGGTGAACTCATTGGCTTCACTCACTTGGATGAAATCAGCAATTAAATAAAAAAATATTACGAACAAGAAGAATGGAAAGAAAAATGAACTGGCCAAGAGTGCCTTAGATATAATGGTAAAAGGAGCTACCAGCTACATCAAGTTTCCATTGGCAGCTTTTGCAACCAATGGATTAAAATCTGATGAAATCTATAACATTATATTGAGAGCAATTGAATTATTGCAGGCGTGGATCAAGCGTAGGGTCATGAGGGCCCGTGCCCCCCCCCCCTCCCCCATCGGTCAAGCCGAAAAATAAAAGAGGGAGAAAAATTTGAGTTAAAGAAAGGAAAGAGGAAAAAAAGGAGTGCACCCATCAGTTCAGTGGCGATCCAGCCGTGGGTGAAAGGAGAGGTCGATTATTTACCGTACCACTTATGTACACCAACCATGCTGGGGCTGAGGTGGGCGTGGCGGCCTGCAACTTCATTTTGTGCTATCCCGTCAGAAACTCTCTGGATCCGCCCTTGGGTTACCTATATTTTTGCTTCAGAGTTTTAACCATTAATTTTAATCTCTTATCTAGCTTGGTTAATGGGTGTGTGGCAACTGCGGCCGCCGGGGTGGGCCATGTTTTAACAGGGCCCTATGAGCCTAATTATCCGAGAGCCTGAAAGGTAAGACGTAAATTAAATGTAGACATAATACTATCTTTTATTTTCGCTAGTTCACTCTTATAAATATTTTGAGGGCATTACTATAACCACTGTCTCTTATACACATCTAGATGTGTATAAGAGACAGGTATATGACTGTTGCCAGTATAACCTCCTCACCGCCGAAATTTATGTGAAAATCTCAGAAAATGCCGAAAATTTGTCTAATTAGATAGTTTTCTGAATTATTTTATGTAAAAATTTCAAACCTGTAAAGCCTGTTTTTTGGGGGGTACCTTGAACCCCAACAGATTCGAATATTACCGTTATACTCTCCAATTCGAAACCACTTTGAGACCTGTAAATTTGTGGTGGTCTCGGGATGATTAGGTCTCTGCTTAGAGGATATAGCTACTGTGACTACTATACTATACTATACTTAAAATGTCGTCTATGTCAACGACGGCGGAAGCGGGGAGCCATGGAGGCCATTGGCCCCTCTATTTTTCCTACTGATGGCCTGCCCCCCAACCCCCCAACTTTTGTGACTGTTCCCAGCACCAGTGACAAACATTACGAACGCTGCAACGTGTCATAATTATTATTATTGTAGATAAAGTTAAGTTAATACATCAAAGATAATTAAACTTTATTGTTCTTGGTACACCGCAACGAATAATATATTAGATCAATGATGATGAACTTTACTAAAACAAAGTGTCATTTCCAGCAATCTAGAGGTACTATTTTCTCGAATTTTTCTACCTCAGCCCAAATATGGTAGACTTATAAGATATAACAACTTAATGATTTCATTATTTTTCTTGTCTTACAACAGTGTAATCATGCCTTGACAATAATGATTTAAAATTAAAATTATATTTTAATTTTAATATTTTATTGGTGATCTGATAGAATCTTTAAAATTATTTATTTATTTTTTTAATGTAAAGATGTTTAGTATAGGAAATCATCAGGTAATGTACATTTTGTTTCCATGTTTTCTCTTACATTGCTTTTATCTAAATATTGAAAAAAATTCAAAATCAAGAGGGAGCCCTAAATTTGACACAATAAAAAGTAAATTGGGGATAACAGAATATTACATTCTAATTTGGGTCTGACAGTGTCATTTTATCTAGAAGTGCCATACACATAAAAAAAATTCGTACCTCAGCCCCAATCATAGTGGGACTGAGGTAGCGTGATTCTATGTAAAATTTACTGCATGCACCCCTCCCTTCCCTGTTTATGTTGAATTCCAAGATCCCAAATGTCGTAATTTGGCGAATCATCTTCTATCCATTTGGTGGAATTTCAAACATGAGTAGCCCTAAATTTTACCTAAATTGAAAATTAAATGGGGGATTAAAGAAAATCACCTTCAAATTTCGAGTCTGACAGTGCCATTTCCGGCCAATTAGAAATGCCATACATAAAAAAAAAATTGTTGGGATATGGACGATGAGTATTACGTGTCTAGGGGACCGCGACCGCAAAAAGGTTGGGAACCTGGGTGTAGACATACCATTATGATATTATTTAGGTCTTGGCGTAATTTTCTAGAAACAATAACAATAAAGGACGCCCTCGGTTTGTGATGACTAAAAAGATTAACCCATGGCTCTCTCAACGTGTGGGTACCATAAATTATATTACGGCAATATTACCGGAAGTATAAATCGTTTATGCCGGTAAGTGTAACGTAATATTACCGCAATATTGCCAGAGCCTCTGTCTGAAAACGGACTTAGTGCCCGGCTTTACCGTAATTATTCAGTTTATGATTCAAATGTCTTCTGTTATTAAAAAAAAATTTTTTTTTAAGTTTTATTATTGTCATTTTCTATTTAATAGAAGGTAGTATTAACATTTCTGGACTTTTCATTATGTTACGATTGCTGTTAAAATTCTTTGTATTCATTACGGTGTGTATATTTCTTTGAAAGAAGGAAAATAAATGTTCACTTAGAATCTGAATCTGGGCCAAATTCATAGGAGGCCTGCACGATTCATATGACACCGGATACCCGATGGTTTTTCCTTTATAACAATCGACAAGGAATGATTCCGGACGTAGCAGAATGAAACATCGAGATAGGAAATTCCAACATTTCAATAGGTCAAGTCAGAGATTCACAGTGAACCATTTTTAAATTGTAAGATAAAAGTCCGTGCATCGAACACCAGCTCGTTTTATTCGCCCCTGACGGGTCCCATCCCTGGAGAAAACATTGGATTCATTCTAGTAGGTCTTTATCCAAAGTGCGTTTACTTGTAAGCCACAGGAAATAATCCGCATAGTCATATTTCCCTAAAGTATTATTGGAAACTATAAAGATTAAATTGACCAATTTACCCACAATCAGTATTGTAGGCCTATAAGACTAGATTTTATTCATGGTTTTTCGAATCTTTGTTGATTTTCGTTGTCGGATGGTAGAGCCTTCCTTATTAAAACCTTATTAAAACATTTTTCTCTATTATTTGTGGTAAGACAGCCGCCACTTTTATTAATCAGTGGCCACGCAAGATAAATAAATCAGCATCTGATTTGCATAAACACATGTAAATAACACTTATTAATCACTATTATTATAACCACGCTGCTTGGAAATTGCGAGCAATTAAAACAACATGTTCTTTCACACGGTGTGCGTCATGTTAGTACCAGTACTTACTGGATATAATCATTACGTATTTTCCAATAGGACCTACAGAAAAGACAACTGTAAGGATGTCTGACAAGAAATATTTAGTTTACCAGTATTATACAAGACCGGTATGTGGTCATGGCGATGACAAGAAGGGTACCGATTACGTTAGGCCTGTATGCTTACATGAGGAAGGTGACATGGAGCAGAGTGTTGATTATTTAAATGACAAATATCAAGTTGACGAAAGAAATTCTGGGAGACTTGGTTTAGATACAACATTCCCATTACATGATTCGACTCCTGGTCATTCTAGTGAACAAACGAAAAGAGACCAACTGTTACATGATCAAGCACAATGGACGAGAAGTTTCCCTGACTTCGAAGAATTTCTAACGACGGCAGTACCATCTAAGGTGAACAGGTAGGCCCAAGTTTTGGACTTTAATACTCCTTCAACTAATTTTTTACTGACTAATGTTATGCTTGATAAATTGTCCCCGAAACTGCTAAATACCGCATTGGTGTTTTCATGTGGTGGATAGTTTAACTAATTGAAGTTAAGAGTAAAGGACAGTATTTAAGAGTAGTTAAGCGTAGCTTAAGGTAGGAACGTCCTGAGTATGTTATTAATCTCCATCCGGTGGAAGCGTCGGCAACCAAATTGACAACCCTCGCAGATGTGTCTTAGTGGCTGGTGATGGGAGGGTGTTTATGGTCACCTAGCAGCAAAACATAACTAGCTACACAAAGGGGGGATGAAGTCCTCGAAGTCAACGGGCAAACATTAATTAGTTTAAGGAATAGGAGTAGTTTAGCCTCATTATTACTGTTATTATGATTATTATTTTTTAATACATTTTAGTATTATTTGTATTTTCTCTGTTGAGCTATATTATTTCTGTGTAAAACGTATAGGGGCAATGTGCAATATGCGCTTTATAAATATAAAATTATTATTAACATAATTTTCATTCTTACCGTCTGGGAGAGCTTGGCCCCCCCCCCTCCCCTCCACTCCTTCGCCAGGGAGAAAACCACAATTCTTCGGGAGAAAAAAAAATTATATGTATTTTCTACATATTAGTAGACTACAATTTCGATTGAATAAGCCTTTGATACCCATAGGCTACTTGTCATATTTGTTGTCACTTTTTTCGATACCGATCGGCATATACACTTCCATGAGACAAATGACTTTGATAATTTAGGAGTATAACAGTAGTAAAACACAACAGCTAAAGATTTTGTGAGAGATGGGTTATTTTCTGGAAAATATTTTAAAGTGACATCGCAGCGCTGATTGCTCAAAATGCAAGCAAAACATTTTAAAGTTTAAATTTATTTATTAACATATTTAATCAGTATGACACAATCATTTTCAGAAACACGAAAATAAATACTTACGTGGTTATCCAAACTAAAAAAAAAATGTTCAAAAGTCAAAAATAAACAAACTGTTATTACAAACAGTACTATTCGATACTGTTCTGTATCGATTATCCAAGGAATAATGACATTTGACAATTGATTTTATAAATTTATATGCCTACTGCCTTTTATCATAAGCATTTCACATGTATATACATATATATTATAGACGTGTGTGTTGATATTTTATAACATACTGTTTCTTTTTACCATGAAGTAATGAAATCGCATGGGTAGTATTGGCTCCAAGGGACTTTCTACTTCAGGAGGAGGTCGTTATTGTTTCCAATGCCTACAAAGAATGGAGAAGAGAATGTCCGTGTAAATTTTCCATTGATCAGAAATTTAGCTGAAAAACATAATATGTTTTCTGGAAAGTGGATGCTTTTTCGACGAAATGGTCTACATGCTGATCTTAGTTGGATACGCATAGCTCGAGCTCACCAAGAAGGAAAGTTAGGTGTTGCAGCGAAGATTTCCTCAGCGAAATTGGACGAATTGAATATGCCGATTAATCATGTTATTTATGTATACAATGATGATTTCAGAGACAGAAATGCTGTTTTTGGACTAGAATCAAAACTGCGGAATATTGGAATACGCTGTAGAATGTTTTATAAACCCACGATATCTACCCATTGTGATATTTACAGCAAAAACGAGTGGGGAATGAAGCCGTACATATATACGAGTACATATAACGTTAAGAAAAAACAATCGACAATAGTAAAGGATTACGATTATGTTTATGACTGTAACAATGATGATTATGCTGAATATGGCGATAAAGATGATGATAATTGTGGTAATGACGATGATATAATATAAGCCTATATCTCGTCATTTTCATTATGATACATTTTGAATACTACCTGTACAAATTATTTTGCGTGTGAAGAAGAAAGAGATGAGTGTACCTAATAGTGGATCCATGATTTTTTTTAAATTTTTTTTTTTTTGCCGTGGGAGCGATTTGCAGTCGAGTGGTGGTGGCGGGACTTATGGTTTGAGGTAAGTCATACAGAGTTTTTAATCCAGTTCAAAGTGCATAAATCTCAACATATGATATGGAGTGAGGGCAGTGAATGCACCAGCGCTGGGGGCGGGGGTGTCAGTGAGGAATGCTCTTCCTCTTCTAGACCCCCCCCCCACCTTTGCCATCTAACGCCACGACGAGGTCGTCGGACTAAAAATATTAATTTGTATCCAAATAATGCTATTTTGATAGCCAATCACTAATATTGTGATCTAAATGCACAATTTGGGCCATAGGCCTAATAAGCCATAAAACTCTCCCCATGAACCATATACCACACCAGAAGGTTTTCAGGACATTGACTCTAGTCGGCCCCCGGGTTCGGACCCCTGTTGGCAACTTCTGGAGCCACCACAAAGTGGACAAGTGTTTGTTAGGGGAGATGGGGTGCCTATATAGTTGTCTCAAATTCAATATTGTTTAATGGTTTGCATGGCGGATTAATAGATTTTATCAAAATTTTTATAAACTACATTTATAAACTACTATGTGGCAATAAAAATGCAATGTTCATCTACTAATCAACTATTAAAAAAATAATTGTTTAGTCTTACCTAATGTAGGCTATTATAAGGTCGTGCTCTAAAGGACTTTACAGAGTTTCAATCAAAATAAGAACTGCACCAAGCAGAACAGTGTGCGCTTATCACATAAACACGCGTGTGGTTCCCACACACGCACATGTGTACGTGCACGGTGTTGTTTTGTGGGACCTTAGTAACAGTCACCAAGGGGCGCATTAAAAGTTGGTGGATTTGATCATTGAAAAATAAAATATTAAATATTTTAATTAGATTTTAGGATTTTCGAGATTTTACTGACAGCTAGGTTTTGTAACCTATAATTATCGCTTGAAGAAAATAACAAAGTGCAAGCACACACACACATACACACTTCCTGATGCTCCTGGTGACCCCCGGGTCCCAGTCATTGGTTTTTTAGGAGCCGACACAGTTGTTGTTAAAATTTAGGCCTACGATTTTTATTTATTGTGTAAAAAATGGCCATTAATACGAACAGATGACCTGTGGGTTATATTAATGTTTCTTTCTTATGGGCTTAGTGATTGATGGTCAATTTTCCTATCTATCAATCTATTCTACAGATGTATGCCTGCCCCTCCTGCTATATTCCGCCCTCCTGAGGAGGTCAGCTTTACACACCAGAACCAGAATCAACACAAATATGCATATTCTACACTACAACATATAATGGTCTATATACTGTACACATCCACAAAAACCTACACAGGGCTCTCATCCAGGTGGGAGCAAAACAATGTACACAAACTTGTAAATATTGCATTTTGTGTTTAATACAACTTGTTTTGTTTGGTAGCGAAAAGCTACCCACACTCATCAGGCATACATACAATGTGAATACATCAGTCAGGATTTATATTGACCTATATAAATATAATTGTCAAACAAATACAAAAATATACATTATCATCAATTAAATTATCATCAATTTTTTTTTAAGCTCTAAAGCACAAGCGTGTAATAAGTATGAAATATAATTATGCTATTGTATTAAAAACAATTTAAATAATGAGAACAATTTTATCCCTGGCTTAAAATCTGTAGTTTTCTGCAAATCACTTGACATAGAAGACGACGCATTCAGTAGTTTCTGCTGACGCCCTCTGTACCGATATTATGGAGAATCCCCTTTTTGCGCTAAACCAGGAGATGTCGTAATGTTCACGCAGAAGGTCACTACGCCATCAACCGCCTGAAGCCATTTACATTATATTTAGATATGTGGATTGGCTTAGGACCAAAACATCCAATCAGAATTTGGAGTTAGCTTTGGATTTACAGCAGTATTGCCTATTAAAAAAAAGGTATTCTGTTGAGGCGTCCTGCCTATATTATGTAAAAAAAACTTCGGGTTTTACATTAACAGATAATACGTTCAAATTACCCCCGAAGTTCAGGGCCCCAAGATGTTCGGGGGCCCATCCCAGTAAACAAATAAAATATAATAAATAAAGCAATGCGTATTATTACAT
>NW_022716088.1:103253-110480 GCF_011630105.1 Anneissia japonica
GTTTTTTAGGAGCCGGCACAGTTGCTGTTAAAATTTAGGCCTACGATTTTTATTTATTGTGTAAAAAATGGCCATTAATACGAACGGATGACCTGTGGGTTATATTAATGTTTCTTTCTTATGGCTTAGTGATCGATGGTCAATTTTCCTATCTATCAATCTATTCTACAGATGTATGCCTGCCCCTCCTGCTATATTCCGCCCTCCTGAGGAGGTCAGCTTTACACACCAGAACCAGAATCAACACAAATATGCATATTCTACACTACAACATATAATAAATATCAACGTTGGAGTACAGTACCGTGATCTATATATACACACCCACAAAAACCTACACAGGGCTCTCATCCAGTTGGGAGCAAAACAATGTACACAAACTTGTAAATATTGCATTTTGTGTTTAATACAACTTGTTTTGTTTGGTAGCGAAAAGTTACCCACACTCATCAAGCATACATACAATGTGAATACATCAGTCAGGATTTATATTGACCTATATAAATATAATTGTCAAACAAATACAAAAATATACATTATCATCAATTAAAATGGAAAGTATTTTTTTTTATTATTATTTTTAAGAAAGCTCTAAAGCACAAGCGTGTAATAAGTATGAAATATAATTATGCTATTGTATTAAAAACAATTTAAATAATGAGAACAATTTTATCCCTGGCTTAAAATCTGTAGTTTTCTGCAAATCACTTGACATAGAAGACGACGCATTCAGTAGTTTCTGCTGACGCCCTCTGTACCGATATTATGGAGAATCCCCTTTTTGCGCTAAACCAGGAGATGTCGTAATGTTCACGCAGAAGGTCACTACGCCATCAACCGCCTGAAGCCATTTACATTATATTTAGATATGTGGATTGGCTTAGGACCAAAACATCCAATCAGAATTTGGAGTTAGCTTTGGATTTACAGCAGTATTGCCTATTAAAAAAAAAGGGTTTTTTTACATTAACAGATAATACGTTCAAATTACCCCCGAAGTTCAGGGCCCCAAGATGTTCGGGGGCCCATCCCAGTAAACAAATAAAATAAATAAAGCAATGCGTATTATTACATTCTAAATAAACGTCTATATATCAAAAGTATGCAATTTTTCTTATACAGATAGTATTGTACTATAGGAAATTGTTAAAATACTCAATTTAATATAGCAGAACGAGTGTAAATTTAAAGGTAAAGGTAGGAGAATAAACCCATTAATTGAGCGTCATGGTACTGAATTTCGTATGGGTGTGGTCCGTGACTACCTAGAAACCCTAAAGAGGAGCTTAGTAGCTACCTGTTCACATCATTCCACAGCGACAGGGGCTGAAATGAACCATAACCCCTTACTCTTCCGAAAGATGTAATGGGTTCTTTAGAGTGCACATGAGCCAGGTGTATACACTGGGCCTCCATTTTAAGCCCTTATCCCAGAAGACTTGGTTCTATCAACCGAACCCCGGGAGAGGAGCGGCTTGAACAGGGCCGATGTTAAAGCTAGGCTATCGGTGCCCCTGCCTTACCGTTCGGCCACTCGACTCGCCCTTAATTGAACTAAAGGGGAGCAATGGTAGGACCAGGGAACAGTGAAATTTCACTGTTCTGTTCCCTGGTAGGACCAATGCAATTCAACAATTTAAATTGCTTTGGTAGGACTATTACAGACGGCATGGTGCCAGAATTTGGATGACCGGAAGGTGGGGCCAAAGGGAATGGGGCAGGCTCCTGAAGTTCAGACAATTTAGGCATTTGAAGGCCTTATTTTATTCACGTTTAGAGTCTCATAATCTTTAATAATTGTATTTTTATCCCTCTAACAAATTACGTTGAGCTTGCCGACAGAGAGCCTCTTTTCGTATTTCGAACCTCTGTTTTTATGTGATTGGGTCTTTACCACTCAGGATTTAAACTCTTCTAAAGTATATAAACAAAACAATGTATTCTTTCACAGCATGTACTACCTGATCACTCCCCTCCTCGCTCACTGTTCTTGTACCACGAGTCTCCTTGAACTCATTTAAATGCTTAAGTTTAAGTTACAATAACACTACAACATTTAATCAATATCAACATTGGAGTACAGTACTGTGATCTATATATACACCCAGGAACACACACACAATAATAATGAGATATGAATTGGAAGAAAAATCATATAAAATAATGTACACAAACTTATAAAGATTCCATTTGTATTTAATACCTGTTTCACGTGGGTAGCTGCAAGCTACTTATACTCACCAGGCATACATACGATGTGAGTACAGTAAATCAGTCAGAATGTAAGCCTATACAATAATTGTCCACTGATACGAAATATACATTACCATCAAATTAAAAAGTACATTTTTAAATAGAAAGCTCTAAAACTCAGGCCTGTAATAACCATGAAAGTTAACGACGTTATTGCACTAAAGGTATTTCATTAATAAAGTAAGAACAATTTTATTATATCACTATGTTGAAATTCGAGTTTGTTTTCTGTAAATCACTTGACATAGAACACGAAGCGTTTCAGTAGTTTCCGCTGACGCCCTTTGTACCGGTATGTGGGGAATCCCCTTATGGTGCTACAATTGGAGAAGTCGTAATGTTCACGCAGAACGCCGCTACGTCAACCGACTATGATACAATATTGGAGATAAAATTAGGACAATAACATCCAGTTAGAATTATGAGTTAACTTTGGATTAACAACAGTACTGCCTTTTGAAAAAGGCTTTCTGTTCAGGCGTGTTCAGTCTGAATATATTAACCTTCCGGTTTTAAATACCTATAGGATAAACTGAAAATAAAATCTAGATAGTAAATAAACGTCTATAAATCAAAATTGATAGCATGTCTATTTTCTTATACATTAAAATATAAATAGTGTACCAATATAATTTAAAATGGTTAAAATTAATAAATTTATAACAGAATGAGGGTAACACATTGACAATTTTCAATAAAATATATATAGTAATGTTGTATTTAATTCCAGAATATTTGTGGTTATGTTAAGTAATTTTTTTAGCTGGTGTTTATTTTACCGAGATCCAGCATTCCCACATCATATACATATTTTGAACTTTTATTGAAAACATTCCACTTATTATAACATACAATTAGTAATTATAAAACGCAGCTAAAGATCAACAATCTCTCAAGCTTACTAGAAAAATAGGTCAGAACATTGATACCTTTTACAAATGTTTTGCACGCTTTCTCCACACAAAATTTGATCCAATACTGGAGCTTATACTCATATAGGTCTATTTAGCAACATATTTACTTTGTTTTGGAGTACAACCCAATAAAACCCAGGTACATCTCTGCGATGCACACTACCCAATGAACCAATAATTATGACAATCACTTACATTCAAATGTCAACAGTTGTCATTTCGCATAAATGCATGTTTTGTTTCCTGAATTTTGTCACATAACAAGTAGGCTATTTACAAACGCATCAAATGGGGTAAACTTCTATCTAAAATGTTTTTGTGACTGATTATCTTTCAATCGGGTTTACAATGCTGTACTATGCTAAAAGCTGTTCCATTATTGGGAAATATATTACAATTGATAAACTGGTCATTATAAGCAATAATATTAGGACATATACCGACTCATAATTTCTTTTTGGATTATATCAAATCTATTATGTCAAGCAACATGAATATTTGTGAAAGGCATACATGTATTTTTTCTCCTTTGTAGGAGTTTCACACATTTATTTTTCATTATTTTTTTTCTTAACATTATTATGGTATTGAAATTTCGTTTACAGTTTACTTTAATTGAATTTCAATACCATAAGACACAAGTATAAACCAAATGAAATTGTTTGAGCATTCTTATCATTGTACACATAAAATTATAATATTAAAATAACTAACATTGCAAATATCAAGCTACTAAAATACAGTAATAGCAGTTTAACATTATTTTCATGATATGTTATTTAATATATGTTTTTTCTCCAATACAATTAAATGATAACAACTTGCGTAAATAATGTGTACTTTTCCATTAATTTCTGTGTTTTCCCTTCTTAATCAATCAATTAAAACAATCCAAATCAGTAAGTCAAACAGTTCATCAATCAATAATCAATCTTCATGGTGTTTTTTTTTTTTTTGTAAACAGTTTAAACAATATATAAAGATGATAAATGATGATAAATGTTTAAGAAAAACGTATGTCCCCATTGAGATTCGGACCCAAGACCTTCAGATGTGTATAAGAGACAGATCCCCTTATGGTGCTACAATTGGAGAAGTCGTAATGTTCACGCAGAACGCCGCTACGTCAACCGACTATGATACAATATTGGAGATAAAATTAGGACAATAACATCCAGTTAGAATTATGAGTTAACTTTGGATTAACAACAGTACTGCCTTTTGAAAAAGGCTTTCTGTTCAGGCGTGTTCAGTCTGAATATATTAACCTACCGGTTTTAAATACCTATAGGATAAACTGAAAATAAAATCTAGATAGTAAATAAACGTCTATAAATCAAAATTGATAGCATGTCTATTTTTTTATACATTAAAATATTAATAGTGCACCTATATAATTTAAAATGGTTAAAATTAATAAATTTATAACAGAACGAGGGTAACACATTAATAATTTTCAATAAAATATATTTAGTAATTTTGTATTTAGTTCCAGGTTTTTAGCTGGTGTTTATCTTACGAAAATGTTATTCTCTACCGAGATCCAGCATTCCCAACTCTGCGATGCACACTAACCAATGAACCAATAATTATTACAATCACCTTACATTCAAATGTCAACAGTTATCAATTCGCATAAACGCATGTTTTGTTTTGTTTTTTTCTGAATTTTGTCACATAACAAATAGGTATACATTAAAATATAAATAGTGTACCAATATAATTTAAAATGGTTAAAATTAATAAATTTATAACAGAATGAGGGTAACACATTGACAATTTTCAATAAAATATATATAGTAATGTTGTATTTAATTTTAGATTATTTGTGGTTATGTAAAGTATTTTTTTAGCTGGTGTTTATTTTACCGAGATCCAGCATTCCCACATCATATACATATTTTGAACTTTTATTGAAAACATTCCACTTATTATAACATACAATTAGTAATTATAAAACGCAGCTAAAGATCAACAATTTCTCAAGCTTACTAGAAAAATAGGTCAGAACATTGATACCTTTTACAAATGTTTTGCACGTTTTCTCCACACAAAATTTGATCCAATACTGGAGCTTATACTCATATAGGTCTATTTAGCAACATATTTACTTTGTTTTGGAGTACAACCCAATAAAACTCAGGTACATCTCTGCGATGCACACTACCCAATGAACCAATAATTATGACAATCACTTACATTCAAATGTCAACAGTTGTCATTTCGCATAAATGGATGTTTTGTTTTCTGAATTTTGTCACATAACATGTAGGCTATTTACAAACGCATCAAATGGGGCAAACTTCTATTTAAAATGTTTTTGTGACTGATTATCTTTCAATCGGGTTTACGATGCTGCACTATGCTAAAAGCTGTTCCATTATTGGGAAATATATTACAATTGATAAACTGGTCATTATAAGCAATAATATTAGGACGTATACCGACTCATAATTTCTTTTTGGATTATATCAAATCTATTATGTCAAGCAACATGAATATTTGTGAAAGGCATACATGTATTTTTTCTCCTTTGTAGGAGTTTTACACATTTATTTTTCATTATTTTTTTTCTTAACATTATTATGGTATTGAAATTTCGTTTACAGTTTACTTTAATTGAAATTCCAATACCATAAGACACAAGTATAAACCAAATGAAGTTATTTGAGCATTCTTATCATTGCTTACACATAAAACTATAATATTAAAATAACTAACATTGCAAATATCAAGCTACTAAAATACAGTAATAGCAGTTTAACATTATTTTCATGATATGTTATTTAATATATGTTTTTTCTCCAATAAAATTAAATGATAACAACTTGCGTAAATAATGTGTACTTTTCCATTAATTTCTGTGTTTTCCCTTCTTAATCAATCAATTAAAACAATCCAAATCAGTAAGTCAAACAGTTCATCAATCAATAATCAATCTTCATGGTGTTTTTTTTATAAACAGTTTAAACAATATATAAAGATGATAAATGATGAGAAATGTTTAAGAAAAACGTATTTCCCCATTGAGATTCGGACCCAAGACCTTCCCATTACCATTCGGATACTCTACCAACTGATATATGAGGCCAAGTGGTACACACTCTTGAATTTTCCCAATAGGGCAACTTTACGCGCTGAATGATAGTAAGTTGTTTTTTGTTTTTATTTTATTTTATTTAGGTGCACAACACATGCGCCAAGGATTGCCAATATGGAATATATCACTTGCTTGTAGGGTGACAATCCCTTACAAAAAATATAAACATACACACATGATGCTTTAAACTAAATCTCGATATGAGTTTTTGATTTGGTCGTGAGAAAAAATCAATCAATCAATCAATATTTATTCATTTGGGTTGTTGCCTACTATTATCAAATCAACGTGCCTACTTCCAGCAACAAGATTAGCTCTCAATGATAAATTTGAAAAAAAAAAGGATGATGACAACTTCAAATATCTATCTTCTGTATTAAATACCCTTCCTTATGCCTTCAAACACTTAATCGTTTAATCCTTCATTATCATTTTTAATGAAATTGGAAAGAGAAACATGTGACCTTGTTACTTAATAGAATGCATTTTACAGGAAAAAATATAGGCCTAGAAAATGCGTTCTGGGTATCTATAATTGAGATTCTTCGACACTTAAATGTAGATCATCAAAATAAGACACAGTTCCTCTTACTACTTCTTCTTCTTGTATTCCTTGAAACACACTCTCAAATCTTGAATCCCCTTCCTCTTCTACGGGATATCTGTATACCATGTCGATTGGAATTGTACTGTGACTACCGTCTCTCACTTCTTGAGTGACATCTGTTTCCACCATGACTGTGTGTATTCCATATTTCACTTCTTGAACGGCGTCTCCAGTGCCCATTGCTCCATTTCCTTCTCCATTCCCTTCTTCTTGAATGGGTAGTTGTTCAGTGTATTCTCGATTGCGAAGCTCTGCGCATGCGTACATTGTATGCCTACTACTTGCCCTATGCGTTTGCGCTTCTACAGGAATTCCTTCTCCCTGTGCCTGGTTTTCATTGGTTATATCTTCTT
>NW_022716089.1:0-646 GCF_011630105.1 Anneissia japonica
GCAGGCTGATAATTTGTTTTTCCCACAAATATTTGGATATCGTTGTTGGTAACTTTTTTTTAAAATTGTGAGTGTAAATATGCTTTAGTGTATATACTGTAGATAAGAATTGTAGATAAATGCACATAAAATCAATTGTCGATGGAGAACGGCGTCAGTCATCTGATTAGTCCCATATTAATAGTATTGATATTTTGAATACTCTTTTTCCGCGAATTGGTTTATTGACAGTGACTCAGCTAATTCTTATATAATCACTTTAACATTTTAATCGAAATAGTTCACCATATCGTAAAAGTTTGAATACCCACCCAATTCGTTGGCGATCTTCAGTGTATGTTATGTTAATGAAACATGCCATACTGTACAACAAGGGAATGTGTATTACAATATGCCAGTACGTATTCTCAACATGTAATCAACGAAGGGTAGATGTATTACCATTTTAATCGGGTTCCAATTTCACATGATGCTAGATCATCGAGGCTCTATCAATTTTGCGGCAACAATAAATTGAAAGATTTTCTATACCGTATTTAAGTTCTCTTATATACTGAACGAACAAAGAATAAAGTTTTCGGAAAAGTATATTTGTAGTGGCAATAAGCCTATGAAAATACCTGACAGAAGAAACTGACATTGAATG
>NW_022716090.1:0-654 GCF_011630105.1 Anneissia japonica
TTGTCTACTGCCTTTTTGCCTCCGCAAAGTGGAGTGATACCTTCCATATTCAGAGCATTTGGTTCTAATTTACCCAGTTCAACCGAACGACATTATATCTATTCATTAATCAAAATTGTTGTCCTTTCTTAAGAAAAAAAATATAAACGTCCTTATAGACTATACAACAGTAAACGGAGACCCTCCCTTCACATCCCTAGATGGAATTTATTACTTTCATGTAAATACTTCATTGTGGGTCGGGTTCAAACTCATCAGTACCATGCACCTATAGTTCGAGTCTCTATAATGTCATAATGTTTCTGAAGTCAAACATTAATGTGCATGTTACTTGTTAGCGTTGCCTCCATAAAAATAACCAGAGACTATGATTTTTATTTTATTTATTTTTTTTTATGGATGCTTCTCAGAGGGGGAATCTACAACAAAAATTAAAATGACCTTATCACGTTTGCTTGTCAAGCTAATGAGTGATTCGTAAAATAACAAATCGATACAACATACAGTATTAGGCCTATGTAGTGACGACTGGATGACTTTAAGTTACAGGTGTATTTGATATTTTTTTGTTTAAATTAAATATGTCGCATTAATTAATTGTTTTTAAAATGCCTAAATTGAATACGATTTTAATACCGGTAAGCATTCTTGATG
>NW_022716091.1:0-1469 GCF_011630105.1 Anneissia japonica
GCACTCAGACAACCGGGTCCACTGTTACCAGAGTGAGACGAAGAAGTGCATCTTTCCGTGCAAACCCTACTTTGGAAAAAATAGACGAAGTTGAAAATGATGAGTTCCCTGAGACGCGACGCAAACCTCCCGGCTACTGTGAAGTAACTGGATTGTGTACTGAAGCGGAAAAGACCGAGGAACTTAAGAGGCAAGAGAGCGCCCCCATATTGGATGAAACGTCAAGTGATGATTTGTTTTATACTAGAAAAGATGCCTCTCATCGCAGGAAAGTATTCGTAAGATCTACTTTGTTTATATCGTATTATAAATTGTTATTTATCTTATATTATTATTAATATATTAATAATATTGTCAATATTATGAATAATGTTAATACTGTTGGTTTACCACTATCGATATTAGTTAATATTAATAAAACTAATGTCATTTAATAATAATCAATAATTATTTATTAATAATTAATTTTTTTGTATTCCGCAACAGTCAAGGCAGTCGATACATTCGAAAAATAATAGCCAAGTGAGAAAAGCTATATCAACTCAGACAAGTTTTGATGTAACCAGCAATGAAATTAATATCGTCTCTAAAATATCTGATAATGCTGAAAAACTACGGGTATGCTTAACTTTATTTTTTAATAGTTAATATCGGTCGAAAATTATTGCCCAAAAAAGCCGACCTAGATTTCGAGATCGTCGGGCAAAAACGCACACTTAATAATGGCTTTCGTTCAATTACAACGAAAATATACAGCCAAACAATCAAGAAACCATATTCCTTTTAAAAAGTAAAAATTATCCTTCTTCACAAAGAAGGGATGTAGAGCTGACAAAGAGGATCATACAATTCAGAATTAAAACGAATATACATTATAACAAGAGCGGAAGAAAACCTTGCTGTAAAGCAGACCATGAAAGTGTACGGTACTACAGGGCGCCTAAGTGCTTACATGGGTTTTCTAATGCCAAGCGTTGATTACCCGCCAAAGTTAAACGGAGTACTTACTCCATAAATAGGCCTATAGTTCAATGAACGGGATAATAATGTAAAGTGCATAAAAGCATTATCGTTATGTCCTAAACCCGACATAAATTATTATTAATGTTCTGATCGAACTTATGTAAATTCTACATTATAGCTACTATCCCAAAGCAACGACAAGAAGGCCATGCTCATTTGTTTTTAAATTATTGTTAATGATAATTAATTATAACGAAATAGGGCCTAAATATTTTTTTTCCTTTTCAGTCGCAAAAATACATGTTGTACAGCACATACAAAAACAAAACTTACTGAGAAAACATTAATCAATACATCTGTAATACCTCTTTTAGATCCTATAGTACGGCAGCTTAGTGCCATATTTGGACTTAATGTGGACGTTCCGGACAAAAGCACCACTTTTTTTTTTCATGCTCCTTATGGTCATAGCATTCAATTTTTGGTAGGAACCACCTCATCCGAGG
>NW_022716092.1:0-1249 GCF_011630105.1 Anneissia japonica
AACGTGAGTGAAGAGTAACGATTTAGCCAAGTTCTTGTTACATTTGATAGATATATATATAGCATATGTAAAAGTGACTAAAAACATACATTTATTTCCCCTACCCCCATCTTAATTAGTCCAAAATAGGATATTTTATGTCAAAAGCGCTATAAAAAGAGCCCAAGCTCTAAGAATGGGGATTTTATTTTTTCACTATATGATATACTGAGTCAGAAAAACCAAAAATAAATTTTCCTTTACTAATTTCTTACTGCATCCAGGCTATTAATAGTATTGTAATGGAGGAAGGGACTGATAGGGGAGCGAAGGTGAAGTATAAGGGCTCTGTGCTTAGTGAGGGGGTGGGGGGGGGAGGGCACTAGCTGGCATATAAGTGACATGAAGTGATTTTTAAGTGTCAGGGGTTTGGGCGTGCAGGCGTGCGCCCTTGCCCGCACAGCGCACAGGATCCGATTATAGAATAGCAACTATCGATTGTTAATTTGCGGATCGCTATATCTACCACGGATGTACTGTAGTACCGTACCATTGCGTGTCGAGTGGTAGCCCTTAGCTAACCCCTTGTGTAGCCTTGGTACTCAGTTTGCTATCACTAGGACCATGGAGGTATCTAATTACTTTACCAGCTATTACGTTTAGTGGCGAATAGATAAGATTCTCCAGTATTCATTTGTAGCAAGGAGATATTTAATACTTTATATAATACATCTTTGTTTTGTAGGAACTTTTAAGCAGTGAAGACAAAAATCAGACATCTCTTATTTTATATGTCTGCATTATTAGGTGCATACTTTCATAGAAATACATATTGTATGGCATTTAAATGATTTTGATATTGTTTATTATTGTAAGATACAGCTATTTCATTATCGCCATTATTATTTATCATTATAATTGTTGCATAATAATAAAAATAATCATAATAATATAATAATATATTCTATTGTTTTTATTATTATTATTATTATTATTATTATTATTATTATTATTCTCATCATTATCATACTCATCCTCATTATCATCATCAGTATTATCGTAATTCAACTCAAATAAAATCGAAGTTTAGTTTTCCTTTTGAGCATAAAACAATTACCAGAATATTCACTTCAAGGTAAACAATATTTAGGGGAGAAAACTACAAGCAAAAAAAGTGATCAAAGTGATAAGAAAAACATGGGAGAATGTAACACAATGAAGGAGGATCAAATATACCGACATTGGTTTTCTGATTGATCCTCCATAAGCA
>NW_022716093.1:0-1513 GCF_011630105.1 Anneissia japonica
CGATAAATTTACAATACAACAAATCACGTCCGGCTGCGTTGTAATATTATATTGTCCAAATTTGCAAGTATGACACTAACCATTCTAAAATAAAAGAAGTCAATCTTCTAATAGATTTGTTTTTACCAATTTGTAACAACACTCGAGATAAACAAACTTATCAATACATTACTGGGCTACAGAATTATGGAACTAGCTCCCATAAAATCTGTATTTCAATTTTGAGAATATTTGTATGAATGTCTTTAAGGAAATTTTTTAGTCATATTTAGTTGAACTTTTTTCGTATTGGTTGTATGTGTTTATCTTTAATTTCTTGTATTACTGAAAGAAAAGGACCTGTTAGAGACAAATACAAATGTATTTAAGTATTTTATGCCTAAACTAGGCCTAAATCAGCTGTGAAGCACCAGTTTGAATTTCAACTACGCAAGACTAGAAAAACTACAAGGCAAATGCAAAATACAGTGGCGGATCTAGGAATTCAAAATTGAGGACTCTTAATGGAGGGTGTAGACCACCTCGTCCACAAGGTTGAGGTTAAAACAATTTATGATTATAGCACATTTTGTGTGGGGGGGGGGGAACTACTTGAATATCTGCAGCTGAAAGATCTTTCTAACAATAATCCAAACTTTTAAAAAACCAATAAAACTATAACAAAAATAACTAGTACAGAGTTACATTATCAAGCAAGCTGAATATACATTGATAGATAGTAATAAACCAACACAAATTTAATCACTGTTTGACAACTATTTACACAAACTTGCACAGAAAACCTACCCTCAATGCATCCTCCTGTTGACTCTTACTCAAAATTGAGGTGTTAATCTCAGTCTGCGAATGCATGCAAATAATTCACAGGAAATGGTGTACAAATGAAAATGAAGTTAATCATTTAAATGTTCAAAAAAAGAGAGAAATATTAGGATGTTTCATTAGTCATTAATTATTTATTTAGGATATTCTATAAGAACTTCAGTAATGACAAAAAAGAATACATGTAATTATATTACGAATTTAACCATGGTTTAATTAACTTTTTTTAAAATTATACTATAATTTGGCACAATGTATGGGCAAAAAAAGAGACACAATGGTCATGCATACCACTTGCCCTGGGTATTCAGGGTGGTACACATAATATCACAATTCACTATTTGCATCAACAAATTTAAAATAAAAACTGCCACCAACTACTAGATATATTTCCAACAATAGCTGAAAGGTTACAAAGCAGCAATGCACAATTATAGAAACAAGGTAAAGATGATTAGGAAGAGGAGGACGAGAAGGATTATCTTATCATGCTAAATAATGATGATCATATACGATGGTGAGGTTGATGACGATGATGTTAGGATTCAACATTTACTCCTATTTATCAAAAGTTTGTAACGCAATGAAATAAAATGTAAAATATTTCCAGGAAAAACTGACAAGTTAATATATGATAGAAAGGATGGTATTACTCTGAGAAAATGAAAAGGTTGGTTTACTTTTTGATTTC
>NW_022716094.1:0-1122 GCF_011630105.1 Anneissia japonica
GATGCCATGCCTTGGTCAATATCAACAAGACTTCAAAGGCATAAATTGTTGTTACTGGTTTATTCTAAACGTTTCGCTGGTTAGGGCTTCATCAGTGGACTAACATCGTATATTACAAAGCAACGTACAGGTATATAAGACAAAGGCCTATTACGGTCGAATGACTATGCATTGACTTGTCTTACACATTTGTATGTAAATCTCAGTATAGTTGTAGGCGAACTATTAACGTATATTATCAGGTATATATATATGTGTAATATGTCTGTGTGGATATTTACACATATGCACACCCACATATACATATACATAAATATGTGAATACAGTTGCATAGAATATTATTATACTTATTAAAGTCCATTAGCAGTAAACTTCAGTCAATTGTTAATATTCTTCCTACACATCCGTTCATAATATTAACTTTATATTTCTTAATCTCTAACGCTTCTATTATTCTTCGGACAAATTAATGTTAGGATGCAAGATCTCCCAAGAAATATCTCTAAGGATAGGTATTTTATTGTGCGTTGCTAGATGCGTATATACTGTTTGCAAGCGTACATGTTCTTTTATTCTGGACCCAATGGTTCTGCCAGTTTCACCAATGTATATTATATCGCAATGGGAACGTGTTATCTTGTATACGGTGTTCTTGGTTAAGCATAGATTGGTCTTCACAGCACAGGCACATGTATCCCATTTCTTAGGGCTGACCCCTGTTTTTCTTTAGGGGCCGTGAATATTATCTTTAGTGAACGCCCATTCATATAATGTACTCTGATATTATGTAACCCTGTCCGCTTAATTATTGCTTGTGCTTGTTGTTTAAGTTGTTCATTAATAAATGGTAGTTTCAGATAGATTGTATCTTGATCTTGATTAACCGAACGTGAGCTGTTCTTATCCATAGCACGTTTAATGATACCCGTTCCTCATAAACATCTGTGTGACACGTTTAAGAGAATTTAAACACCCCAGTCACTAAACTATCGAAATTTCTAGCGATATGTGTAAATATCCACACCCACATATAACTCACGCTGATGAAGTCAACGAGAGTGGACGAAATATTCGTGTTTAATAAATTATGTTCCAAAAATACGTCAACTTGACTTTTGTTT
>NW_022716095.1:0-998 GCF_011630105.1 Anneissia japonica
ATTTCCTCAACAGTTTTCATTGGTTGATGGGGTCTCTTCAGAGCACCATTTAAATCTCTTGGATCTTTGCACAATCTAATTTTTTCAGTGTTCTTTTTTCTTGTTGCAACCATTGATGACACCCATGTTATTGCCTCTTCTACAGGAGTGATGACGCCAATTTGTGTCATTCGTTTAAGTTGTTTAATTACTTTGTCCTCCATAAGCTTTGGAACTTTCCTTGGTGGTCTTACCACTGGCGGTACTGAACAGTCTATAGACATCTTATATTTCATCGGTAACTTGCCTAAATCGTCACCAGAAACATCCGAAAACTCTGGTAATTTTGGAATATGTTACGACATGCACCATGTTATCATTAACGTTTAGCAACTCAAATTTTAGAGAATCTACTAATCCAATTATGGGAGTGTAATCACCATCAACAACATAGAATTTCAGTTGGTGTTGTTTTCCCGCTGAATCTATCATTAGTCTTGCCTTTTCCAAAGTAATATTGTATTACTACTGTATGCTACCAGATTTGGCTTTTCTGATTGGTCTATGTCATCAGCAGCTTAAATATTTTGCAGAGTATTTAGTGGTATTACATTACACTTGGCTCCAGTGTCTATCTTTAATGGTATAAGAGACAGATAATACAGTTTTTTATTACATTTTTACTGTCAACTGTATCAATGTTTATGCCTTCTATAACAAAGAATTCTTCATTTTGTGCTTCTTCTTCTCAGTCATTTTCTCAACGCCTGTCGTCGATGAGGCCAAAAAAAAACCACAGGGAACTGTCTCTAATAAAAGAATTATACAAGTAAAATTGTATTATCATTTATGGGTATGCAACAAATTGCACAATTTAAAACCCAAAAATGAAAATTTTTTCTATTGTGGGAGGGCCACAACCACCACAGCACCACTCGCCCCCCCCCCACCACCTCGGTTTGCTCCCCCAATTGATTGTTCTCACTCTCAGCTACTTGACAAACTTGACATCTCTGCTT
>NW_022716096.1:0-727 GCF_011630105.1 Anneissia japonica
AATCTTGTCTATGAATTACTTAATTTGCCTACTGATTACCTTGTCTTAGCCAATTGATGTTAAATATTTTTGGGACCATGACCTTTATTATACTTAACAATAAAATTGTGTTGGAGGTGTAGGAAAATTTGAATAGTGTACTGGAGTATATGATGTCCTTACGTTTTTCATGTATATTGAGTAAATAAATTGCATGTTTTATTCACTGAATATGTGTGCATGTTAACCACACTCGTGATTGTATCTATGTTGCTGATGTTTTTATTGGCTTAGTATCCATACAGTCGCTACACTGTCGCTACAGTCTTCTTTTCAGTGCAATCATTGTCCTGCGTAGCAGTCACCGATGTGTAAATAAATAGTAATAATTATATCAACAAAAATTTGTTTTGGTGTTTGCTGGAATGTGTGCACTGCAAAACAATATGATTGAGTGTTCTGTGCTTTTTGCTATTGTCAGAGGCGTCACATGGACTGAACTTTTTCTCTTTCAATTTGATGATGATGTCTTGCTGTTTTTACCTTTTTTTTTGATATTTTTATATATTTAAATTATTTCAAGTATTTTAAAAACTTTTATAGTACTATAAATTTATATGTGTATTTTTGATGTAATTGATTTTTTTTTTTCATTCAGGACGTCTCCCTTAGTTTAGACTTCGAGTCTGTGGATTCCCATCCTTTTGCATTTGTTTTCTTGTGAATAGATTTTTCTGTTTTGTGATGT
>NW_022716097.1:0-518 GCF_011630105.1 Anneissia japonica
TTAGTTTCAACAAAGAAGTTTCTGAAATATGGGAGAATTTTTTTTTCTTTTTTTTTTGTTCCTGTTTTCAAAATGCCTATCTACTTTTAAATTTTGATTTTTAATTGTGTATAGAAGATGAATGTGCATGTTTTTTTGTACGCAAGCTTGTCTTTGAGTCAGGTTAACTCACTATAATCTAAAAAAAATATAATCTGCTATAAAAAAAACTCCAAATATTAAGTTCTGTCTATATCTGCAAAAGCCTGGGAAGATTTTTAAATTTAGTAGACTCAAAATCGAGGTGGTTTGAGGCTTTACTTTACAGAATATAGCACTATTACGGTAGCTACTTGCCACCTGCTAATTTTCCCTACTGATTTTTTTTTTCTACCTGGAGAGTTATTCCCGGCCCAGGCTATCCCCCCCCCACCATTTTTTCGATGCATTGTTCCTCTTAGTTTTCCTAATGATTTTTTTTTCCATCAGGTTAGTTTCATTATATTTATAAGAGAGAACATATTTTTTAATTTTTATTT
>NW_022716098.1:0-204 GCF_011630105.1 Anneissia japonica
GGGTCTGCCAGGATGGCCTGCTTTGTGGATTTTGGGTAGGACATAGAAACGTCCTGGTGCCGGATTGACCTGGATTAGATGGGGTCCAATTTTGGGATCGATGGAACCTTTTTTAATCATCTTTAATACAGATTTTTCCACTTCCTTAGAAATTTCCGGAGTGGGGTCCTCTGTGAGCTTCCGATAGTGAAGAGGATTGTTTAG
>NW_022716098.1:238-1156 GCF_011630105.1 Anneissia japonica
GAGCCTTTATCAGCTGGTTTGATGATAATATCATCACGCTGACGCAAATTGGCGATGGCCTGCCTCTCATTTTTTGTGAGATTGTCGCGGAAATCTGGACTAGGAGTGTGGTTTTTAACGTCCTCCTGAATGGCCTGAATGAAAGTTTCTAAAGCTTCGCAACGATTCTTAGGGGGATTCCAGGTACTTTTAGGTTTGAATTTGGTAACATTGCCCGTGTTATCCTTGGTGTTGCCGTCGGAATCGGCGAAAAATTCACGGCATCTTAAACGTCGGAAGAAAGCTTCCAGATCCAAAGATAGTTGTTGTGGGTCAGCCTGCCTCGGTTTTGGGCAGAATTTGAGTCCTCGGGATAGAAGTTTGTTTTCTCCTTCGGAAAGCTGACAGTTAATTTGAACAACTAAATCCGTGGTGTTGCACGGATTATCACTAAAGCGCCGAATGAACCTTCTAGGTTTACGTGAAAGCCAAACATTGTGCGAAGGTTCGATCACTTGTGTTGAAGTGATATTGTCTCGACCAAATTTGTGTTGTCTCCTCAGGGAAAGTTCCTTGGAAAGCTTAAGGCAATCCTTGGCAATAATCTTGAGTTTGTTTTGAAACTCATATATAGGAAGGTCTCTTTTTAGCCTTCTAGTCCTAAAGTGAATTTGGTTGTCGATGTCTTTGAGGAGTTTGCGGCAGTTGCCAATTAGGACCTCATTTAATCGACATGCATTTTTGTTAAGGACGCCATTCCAGCGGGAATGGAAGTCACGATCTGCGAATGGAGTACCAGACCTGACATGAAATTGTAGTCCTTTAGGAGCCGAATTGTTAGAACGATATTCAAGATAAATAATAAGATGGTTAAGATACCTGACACGTTTTTCCGACAAGCGTCGTAGAAATTTGAAATTGTCCACAGTACCCTCCAGA
>NW_022716099.1:0-910 GCF_011630105.1 Anneissia japonica
AAAATGAAGATTCCACGTTTGCTTCGATAAATTAAAGCCCCATTCCCGGCAAAATTTCAGTTTTTAGGAAAAATATAATTTTTGTATAATGTTATAAAGATTTATAAATATAATACGGAATTGCTAGTTTAACTGAATTTAGACATTCCTAAGAATGAAAAAAATGTAAAATAAGACTGAAATTTGATTTTTTTGGTGAAAGGGGCCTACAAAACAAATATTATTGCGAAAATCGGAAAATCTGATCATTTCACGGTTCACCTACTGTCTCTTATACACATCTGCTAGGCCTAGCCTTACTTCGATTTAGGTTCTGTTATCACACATAAAAACGGCCGACATGATATTTTCCGTTGCTAGTATTGACACTTGTGAAATATAATATTTCATAGGAATTATTTCAAATTTGTTAAAAAACTGATTCCGACTGAGATTTTGACACTTAAACAAACATATCTCATCTTTAATCGAACGACCGCATTGTGCGAGATACGAAGTACAAAAACTAATCTCATTAGAGAGGGCGCACTTTATTGACTGTATAAAAGTATACATAAAAGCGAGAGTATTCCAGTGGATGTGATCTACAACCTCTAAAGCCTAGTAACGATGAATTCGTCCAGAAAATGGTAATATTTTATGAGAAATAGTCTGTATTTCTCATTTTTTTAATTCTTTTGCGTAAAACTAAAATTCATGCCAATATTTTTCCATGATTTAATAATTGGAGTAATGCAAATTAATATTTTCTAAAAAAAGTCAGGTTTTAGTGAAATTTTGCCGGAAATGGGGCTTTAAATATTCGCACCGAATCCGAATTCGGTTCGTAGAAGGATGCGCCTCTCAGTACGCGCCTCTATATTGCTTCTTGTATGTTTACAACTCATAGCTGTTTTTTTATTACTGTTTA
>NW_022716100.1:0-420 GCF_011630105.1 Anneissia japonica
GACTGTTAAGCTTGTATAAAGCAGTGGTAGCGCCAGGACCTGCCAGACGGAGGGGGGGCTAAAGGCCCCGTCGTGAGGGGGGGGGGCTAGTGGAGCTAATCGAGTCTCATTTGGCTGGGGGACGGGGGCCGTCTAGGGCCCCCGGTGGGGGACCAGGGGGCGAAGCGCCCTGGAAGTCACGGATATTTGATGAATTATGGCGAATTTTTATTACTTATTTGACATCTACATTTACTTATTAGGCATCGAGTTACTATAATATGACTTCATGTAGGCTATGCTTTCTAATGTTAATCAGCTTCCAAAACCAAAACATTTTGAATAAAGCAAGAAACAAAGAGTATGCAATGTAACCATCTAATTTATTTTCAAATCCCCATTCTTGAAAGTGAAATTCTATATTTTGGAAATTTTGCATGA
>NW_022716100.1:536-3367 GCF_011630105.1 Anneissia japonica
TTATTATTATTATTATTATTATTATTATTATTATTATTATTATTGTTGTTGTTGTTATTAAGTGAATACTAATAAATAATAGACTCGCATATTACGCGCTCAGTTGATTTTAGTCAAAATTTCATAGAATGTATTTTCTCCGACGATTTGTTATTTTTTCTTATATTATTATTATTGTTATTGTTGTTGTTGTTGTGATGAAAAGTTAACACAAACAATATGGTGGCTAAACGAATATTACATGTAAATATTGTTTTTTATTTGTTTGTTCCCCGACAAAATTTATCGCCTTCCCCGACGGGGGGGGGGGGGCTATGCCTCTGGCGCCACCACTGGTATGAAGTCGGGACCAAAATTTAAAATATTAAAAATATTAAAAGATTCAAATTAATGTGAGGTAAGCATAGTCAACCATATGTTCCAATATTACAACATACCTAATGTGATTACATTATTAGATGTGCACTCATAACAACGAATGAAATATTGAATGTATTAGCTTAACACAGACAATATAAGAGTTAATTACTAATAAAACACTGACTAATGCACTTAAAAAACAGAAGTATCTGGGGAGGATGCGGATGGGTCCGGAAATTACACTCTCAAACCTTAAAAATCTTACCGGTAATTCATATCAACGGTGCAATACAACAATTATTTTTCATAATAAAATTTGGGTTGGGGGGGGGGGTGCAATCACACTTGTATTTTTGGGGTATTTCAATACATAACATTAATATGCACTGAATTGAAAAATAGTGTTAAAACGGGAGGGGTGACACGTGTATTTTAACACTATTTTGCTATTTTCCTACCTTGATAAAATCAGAATATTAATAATCATAAGAATTATCGAAACTACGTTTTTACGATCATCTTGTAATTTAGAACTGTAAAATAACATTCAAAATGAGCTATGTATTAAAATATAATCAAGAACTTCTAATGTGTTGTAATATAAAGTGTTGTAAATCGGAGTTCGACTGTAGGCCTACCCTTGTAGTTTTGTGAGATTACTGCAAGCACCAGACATTCTTCAATGTCATTAATCTAGATCTATATTTACTATCTATGACACACATGCAGGTTCCCCTTCATGTGCAAATGTATTTGCACGTCAACGAAGACCTGATAGTTGAACTCAGTGTAAGCCAATATTAGGGGGTAGTAGGCCCGTAGCCAGGGGTGATTTATGGTTTGGGCAAACCCTTTTCCTAGCAAACTCCTTCTTTTCTGGCGAACATCTCCCCAACTCCGAACTTACAATACATAACATTAATATGCACTTAATTAAAAAGTGTCAAAACGGGAGGGAGGGGGGGGGGGTGACGAGTATTTTAGGGGAGGGGGGGGGGGGGTGACGAGTATTTTAACACTATTTTGCTATTTTCCTACCTCATTGATAAAATAAGAATATTAAAAATCATAAGAATTATCAAAGTTACAAATAGAAATTATTGCACGAACGTCAGATTACATACGAAAAATAATGCTGTTGAGCTTTTCGGACCAATTATTCATACACTAACCTAACCGAGGTGTAACAATCTCATCTAGAGCATAGATTAGCAGCTACTAGGTTGTACCTAACTAAAGGTATTTACAGTAGGTGGTGTCACGTTGTTGTCATGTTTTTAAGTAATAATACTCTTGTCACTCTTGCGTAGAAGCGGTTGGCGCTTCGGTTGTGGCTTGGACACCCAACCTTTCGGGGGTTCGAAACTCTCGCTGTGGAAGTCGCTTGTGTCCTTGGGCAAGGTAATTCCTCCACGGTTGTCTTTCTCCATCCGACTACAAGTGGGTGCCTGGTAGGTTCAAACACAACCATGCTCTGATTACAGCTGAAACATTACGGAATTTTCCAGTGGGGACTGTATGTGTGTTCCATATGTGCTTAATCCAGTGACCGGCGGTAACAATGCAAAGCGCATAGAGTTCTCTACAATATACCATAAGTCAACAATTATTAATAATTATTATTATTAAGTAATGAAGCAGGTATTTTATAATTATTTCTTGCACACGATAAACAAAACAAACGATTTAACCGTTACGTTTCGGGATAGCAAATTATGTTGGAAGTAAATTTGATGACTGCACTATTGACTTATTGTTATGATTATTATTATTGTTATGATTATTAATATTATTTTTTAAAGTTAATATCTATTATCATCATTATATATTTTTTTAATAGTTAGGATTATTGTCCAAATAATATGAGGTTTATTATCCTTTTCTATTTGAAATTAGTATTGTTGTAATCATTATTATTAAAGATATGCATGAAATGTATTGTTAGATTCCACTTCCAAAATGGGCACACACCAGGGGTGTGTCCACTTAAAATATAACATGTAAAGTAAAATTTTAAAGAAATACTAAAGTAATGATAATCGAATTAGCCTGTTCCTATACGCATACTTAACTATAAAGTTTAAATTAGATAATCCAAAAGCCAAAACCTTACATGAGTGTCAATCAAATTTGACAACTGACCAATCAGAATAAGGCCAGGTAAAATGGTACGCTACAACGTTCAAAGGATTTGTCACCGTCACATTACCTTTAGCTAAAATAGGCCTACTCTAAGTTTAATAGCAATACTTAGTTATTGGAAAGTGAAAGTACAGTACTCTTAGAGTCAAGATAAACAGGATTTTGAGTAATTGCCTTTCAAAGTTATTTGTGCATACATTGTTTAATAGAATGAACTATGAAAAAATAACGTTAAATAAACAATTTGTTAACCACTTCCAGAATTAATACTTTGGGACATGATTAATAAGACATTAAACTGTTGATTATAGTGAAAAACAAATTTGGAT
>NW_022716101.1:0-2131 GCF_011630105.1 Anneissia japonica
TTCTTGAAGTTGGAATCTGAAAACAACCCTTCATTATGCTGCTGGACAGTGTTCCTACAAGATTTTAAAAACAAAGTAATCAAAATGATTAAAATTAAAGGCTAGGTTGGAAAAACCAAAAATTGATACGTTCACCACAATATCATCACGATCATTATCATTATTATTTTTTATTGCTGCTTACCTTTCGATAACTGGTATTTTTGGATTGTTCTTAAATAGAGAGGAAACAACTCCTTTGTAGCTACTGGTGTCATGTTTGGAGTCTTGTATTTTTGACACGGGTGAGTTCCAGATTTCATTCTTTCCTTTGAATTTCTTTACTGATACTTTTCTCTTTTCAACAATAGGGACTATTTTTTCAGACCTTCCTGTTGCAAGTTTCTCTGATGTCTTCTGCCCTTTCACATTTGCGAACGCTTTCGTAGAACTATCTGGTGAGAGTTTTTCTGAGGTTTTATGATGTTTCCAGGCAGGGATTGCTTTTGCTGACTTTCCAGGAGGAGATTTCAATGGGATCTTCTGCCGCTTCTTTCCTGTACAACTTGAGTTCTACAGATACAGTATGGGGAAAAAAGTGAAGTTTACAAAGTATATATTTCAATAAAACCTACCTTAATATCTATTTCAACTTATTTAAATATGCTAACCCATACAGAATAAACCAAGTTGTTATATTTGCTCTTTATAGTAGTATTATTTAACTTTTATATTATTAAATTATGAAATAACACTATTGAAGACATGGATTATAATAGTTGCACAAACATAAACAGCAATAGGAAAACAGCAATAGGAATTACATACTTTAAGCGTTACTTCATATTTGCTCTTTTTAGTTACTATTTAATTTCTTAATCAAAATTATTATTATTATATAAAATACTAAATACTGTAAGACCATTGAGGTGATCATAATGGTTATTATTAAACTAATTACTATCAATCAGCTTTCAGTCTTGGTATCTTATTGTGTACTTAAGGTATGTCATAGGTTAACTACTTCCTTAAAATTAAGTATTTAAATAAAAAAATAATATGTATTATAAAAATCTATAATTGAAGGAAATTAAAAATGAGAAATGATGTAAAAGGGGAGGAGAAGAGAAGGCAAAAGTCCAAGGGGACAATGTCCTGGGAAAATTGTCACAGGGAAAATGTCCGGGGTAAACCAGCCTACAGTAGAACCGATATTGGCATTGACCTTTGATCGTGACCATACTGGAAATGTAAGACTCTTTGTTGGAGAGCTCAGCCCAACAGTATAAGTAAATATGGACCTACTGTAGCAGGGGGCAGATTTAGGGGTGGGGCGGCACACCCCTAAATATGAGCATGCGCAGTAAACCTTCTTATGCTTGTGCGTGACGAAAAAGCATGGCAACTAGAGAGAGTGTCAATTATCAATTACACGCTAGCGTCAAACCGATACAACAAATATGCCCCTACTGTATATCATTTCCCTGTTCGAAAACATGTTCAGTTTGAACTCAAATTACGTTTCTGTACGAAACCTAAAGAAAATGATAGTTAACAAGTTGCATAAACTATTTGTCCTAGTTATAAAATGGAGATACGTGCGGAAAATATAAAATATAAGCTTTAAAACTTATCAAAAACCCATGAAAATTACAAATGACGGTGTACGAACAAACACATATAGCTCCACTTCAAATAGTCGTAACTTTTTAACGAAAAGGCGAATTTTTATGCGGTTTTTTGTAAAGTATTCTTCTTAAAATTCTCTTGAGATGCAAATTTATTGAACAGCGAAAATTGAATAAAAAAAACTCTGCGCATGCTCTACTGGTCGTTTGTCACGAAATTATTTTCTCTACAAAGACAAAATTTTAACAACTGAGGGCGCAAGATCGTCGGAAAAGTACCCTATTGACAAAAGACAGGCAGTTAGTCACGGTTCTCTTTGAAGATTCAGTACACCGCGCTTCGCTCATTGGCTGTAGATAAGTAAATAAATGTGTTGTGACTCCTTCTAAATAACAACTCCCTGGGTCTACAGTACAGGCATAAATTATAATGATAAAGTACAATTACATACTGTACTATTATACTGTACCGAAAGGTCCACTGATTAATCTCAGATAAGAAAGTATAATACATACTCCAAGTA
>NW_022716102.1:0-583 GCF_011630105.1 Anneissia japonica
GAATAAAGGACATAATAATACATCGTGGAGCATAGCTCTCAACGAATGTAGTCCTGTAAATAAATGAATAAAGAAATTGTGTAATAAAATGCCTCTGGCATTTTATTACACAATTCCTCTGGCGGGACTCGAACCTGCGACCTCTCGCTGTCAAGGCGAGCGTCATAACCATTAGACCACGGAGGCTTCATGGTTGAACAGATTCAAACACTACCAGATACACTCCATTACACAATAGGTACGGCTAGAAACAAACGGTTGCACATAATATAAATCAAGATAGCCGTTAACACTGTTAAATTATATATAAATCATCAAAGAAAGGTAAATACAGTGTCGAATAAAGGACATAATAATACATCGTGGAGCATAGCTCTCAACGAATGTAGTCCTGTAAATAAATGAAAAAAGAAATTGTGTAATAAAATTCCTCTGGCGGGACTCAAACCTGCGACCTCTCACTGTCAAGGCGAGCGTCATAACCATTAGACCACGGAGGCTTCATGGTTGAACAGATTCAAATACCACCAGATACACTCCATTACACAATAGGTTATCTTGATTTATATATATAAAAATATAT
>NW_022716103.1:0-504 GCF_011630105.1 Anneissia japonica
AAAATTTTGTTTTTCTGCCCTCCTCTGACTATCTTTAAAAGAATAAGTTTGCGAAACAAGGTATACAGAAGTCTCAGCTAACCTCATTTATAAGTAGGTGTACAGTACATCATAACATTCAAAAGCATTAAAGACATTTAGTTTTATATTTTGGACTTTATATTGTACAAAACTGTATTTTTCTTCATAAACTAGTAAGTACAGTATGAGGAATAGGGAGTGGAGTTGTCATTAGTGCGAGAAAAACTCAATCAATGAAAGCAAGAACTCTTTTCAGAGAGACAATTTGTAGAAGACATTACAAATGTTAATTCCTAGGGTAACCCAAGAAAGTTTTAAAATAGATGTACACAGATACTTACTTACCTGCTTAGGCAACACTTGCCCTTTGCTCTTTTACAGAAGAAAACAATTTAAAAGTAAAATAAATATATAAATCGTCCTGGTATTTGACGTGATATGCACTCAGTGCCGTGTGATGGGAAGTTTCACTCTAATTATGTT
>NW_022716104.1:0-3572 GCF_011630105.1 Anneissia japonica
AGTGGTAAATCCTTAATTTTTCGATAGCTTAAAGCATCAGAATTGCTGTACATGTCCCAAAAAAAAGCATTAAATGGAAGGTGGTCCATCAATCATTAAATTGCCTTAAGTTAAGTTTAAATTTTAAAATTAAATTAAATTTTAAAAATATTCAGTGCTCAAAAAATCCATTTCAGGTCCCATAGCCATTTGGCTACAGGAATTTTTACCTGGTGCCCATTTGGCGACAAAGTAAAATAATTTTGTAGCCATAGGCTTTAATATACTGCAAGAAAAAACAATAAAACTCATTTGGTTATTAAAATATACATCTACTCTTGTACCTTATGTTTTTGGGGTTTTTTTGTCATTTTTTGCATTTCCTTATTTAGTTTATTCAATTCTCACTTAAAATTGTATAGTACAAAATCAGTAGAAGGTGGGACCAACAGGTGGAAGGCACCTTTGAAACGGTCCATTCACAAACATCATAAAAACAGTGATAAATTAAAACATACCGTATATTCCGGTGTATAAGCCGCACCCCTAATTAGGACGCGAAATATCATTATTTTTTGTGTCACCTGTGTATAAGCCGCACCTATTTTTAAGCTCCAAACCATCCCATAATGTTAAGTTTTTAATTGTTTTGAATCATTTTGACATTATTTACAAATGTTCACACAAAGAAAGTTCACCTTTTTCGGTCAATTATTAAACAACAAACAACTGGAAATGCATGTAAACTTCTGGCTACTGCAATAAAACACCGTATTCTTACTCTAGGGAAATTCCCATTTCTTGCTAGACGGTAGTGCTGTGTTAAATTTTCAACATCAGTTTAGTTTAAGTTTTAATAATAAAATCTAATAAAATAAAATACTTAGTGAGTATTATTTCAATCAATCATTTTGTTATTATGGTGACTTATAACATTTGGTATTGATCTAAAAATATTGGTAATTCTAGGCCTAAGTCATTACTACTCACAGTCTACTGTGCGAAGCACGCAGCATCACGTCTTATGAACAAAAACTGACCAAACTACAAAGTTTGGGCAGATGACGCATGCCTTTCTTCAGTTAAATTCTAGTAAAGAAATTATTATTTAGGAAAACTCATGTTTTATAGCATACATTATTAGCATACAAATGACAGTTTTCATTCAAAAATCAACACTGCATATATCATAGTGGAATCATTCTTTCTATAACGGTACTAGCCAGACATCGAACAGCAAATGTCAACCAGCAACCACGTGTGTTTTGCTGCGACATAAAAAATGAAGCTGCTCACGTGACTTCGTTCGCGGACCGAACTGCCGAAAAATAGTTTGTTATTGTTTTGAGCGACGCGGGTACAAACAGAAAATACGTGTTCCAAAATTGTTTATGAATAAACGTAATTATGAAAATAATTATTTAGACAACCTAAACCATTGCTTGAATGTCGTAGAAAATGTAGTAGGAATCCCAGGACAGCATTGCATGTTTGGCTATCACTGTTTCTACTCTATTAGTCATGATGGCAATGGGAATAACGAAACTATTTGCCATGTTTCATGTTTTTGTCGCCAATGGCGACATGGCGATCATATTTTTTTAGCACAGCTATTATATATAATTATATAGAAATTATATTTAATTGATTGTTTCTGTTCCATTTTTTCAGACATTTGTACAAGAATGACAAGCAAACTATCGTTCAAAGCATCTAAGAAGGACCGGCCGCGCTCTACAGGTTTGTGATTATTTCAAATCTTGGGAAGTTGTTGTAATTAATTAATTTTAATTATTTAACAAATAAGCAATTAGAATAGTTATGTACACTAGTGGAAATTATTTATACGAAGGTTAGGTTAATGCAACAAAAAAATTGCTGAAGGCCCAAAGGAATTTTATGAATGTATTAATCTTTTGTTGCTGCATTATTAAGCGCTAGCACAGTAGTGAAGTTTAAATAGTACTGTACCCGTTTACCGCAGTACAATGAATAAATATTTGATTTTGTTTGAAGAACTTGTCATGGGTTTTCTATTTCGATAGACATTCGTCAAAAATCAAAAATTTTCAAGAATTTGAAAGACAACAGTAAATTTAACATCTAAATTTGTTAATTGTGTCTTTGAAATAGCTCTAGATAGGCCTCAAATATTCCTATTGAATGTTCTCTGGGTTCTAATATAGCTTGTTTATTAATGTCAGTTTTTCAATTACCACTTGTCAACAAATGACAATTAGGCACCCTCTTTTTCCGCAGGTGTGCAACTCATCGCGGTGTGCAATATAGCGATATATGAGTTGAATTGTCTTTTTGCACACAAACCTAAAAAAGATCTAGCAAACCATGTACTAATGAAAAATTAGTGCATGGTTAGGAATAGAAAAATAACATTGGGAGTTACAGTGATGATGTCGCACTTGACTTATAATATACCTACAACTGTATATGAGTCCAAAACACTAGATTACATTTTGTGCTGTCTGCAAACTAGTTTCATTTTAGAATTTATCCCTAGAAAGATTTGTCATTTCTTACTCCACTTTATTAGCCTCTATCCTCACAAAAGGAGCAAAGCTCCAGGGAGGCTATTGGTTTTGCCCATGTTCTTATTCATGCTGTTGTCGTTGTCGTCATCGTCGTTGTTAGGTAAATTGTTTGTTACCACGATAACTAAGGTTTGATAAGTCAGATTGGTATCAAACTTGGCAGAATGCAAGATTGTAATAAGAAGACGGAGCCTATTGTTTTTGGTATGTGTGCTTATGCTAATTGCATTGAGGAAATTTACTATCATCATAAATCCCATAAAAACTTTTAATTTAGTTGAAATTGTAATATTCCTCATGTTGTTGTCATTGTCACTGAAGTAAAATTGTAAAATAAAGACTGATTGGTTTCAAACTTTTTTTTTCGTATGTGTTCGAACAGACAATTAACTTCACTACTTCACCTTTATTTTATAATTATAGCAAAAGTATTGGCAATGACAATGTGTTGTAAGTGTTTGCTGCCCTCACTGGCTGGAGTAGAATATTTTGGTAATCTGATTCTGAGAATATAAAATGCCTTTTGCTGCCCTCTATAATAAAATTATACTATGTTCTCATGAGGATTCAAACCCTTAACTATCCCATTACTCTTTGGTTGCTGCCTATATTATTTGAGGTTTTTATATCATGTGATTAAAATATATGTAAAGGAGTATACCTTGGCTTAAAAGTTGCTGTTAAGACAACTGAACCAAAATCAGAAAGTTCTGAGTTTTGAGTCCCAATCTCAAAAAACACTTAGTTTAAAAAAAAAAAAAAATCACCTGAAGAAGTGTACTTTATGTACAAACAGTTGTGTTTCAAGTTTCAAGAGTGTAATATTTTTGTTCAGCAAGTGTTGTGAGGAAGATCAAACTTTTTTGGGGGGCATGTGCTCTCACGCCCTCTCCCTCAGGTACAAGTATTCATGAAAGATTATAATTTGTTGGTATCATTTTTTTTTAACTTTCAACTAAAAAATAACATTTTTATGTGGGTATACAAACATTGATATTTCCAATTCCAGACTAGTCAACTACTTTGACAGTTCTATTCTGATTA
>NW_022716105.1:0-985 GCF_011630105.1 Anneissia japonica
TTTGTGTAAAAAATGATAATCCAATTCAGCTTTAATGAAGCGTAGGGATATCTTCTCATACTTCCTAAGCAAACAAATTGGCAGGTCTTGCGAACTAAAATCCTTAATGATAGAACCAAACGGACGCAAATTTATGAAAAATACAACACATTTTAAGAAAAGAACTAAGGATTTAATTGTAGACATGTTTTGGGTGTTCTCTCTCACCCATCATCAGTACAAACTGAAAGGCGAAATAAACGGAAAGAAAAATCTTGTCATTCTTAACTAAGAGTATTTATACAAAGAAATGAATGAATTATTAATTAGTGAAAACAAACTGTTACCAAGTAAGGTAACGTAACGATCGTTCTAGATAATCATATGCAAGGTGTATAGAACACCTTGCATACATTAGTGCTGTATGCTAATTGAAAGTTGTAAGCTTAAATGTTTGAGTTGAACGTTGAGATTTGGACTGTTCCATTTAATATGTAGTGATTCTTTTATTTGTAATCTAATTTCACTGTTGTCCTGGTCAATGACGTTGAAGCAAGTGGTATTAGTTAACGTTTTGCATTTTTTATTTTCATTTAGATGTTTTAAATGTGTGAATTTTTGTCTTTGCCAAGGTGTTCGTCAATCCTAGTACTCAAGTGTCGGCTAGTATAGCCTATATAGGTACATCCACCACATTTGAATTTGTACAGATTACTAGGGATTGCGTCCTTGATACTGAACATGTTTTTTATTTTTGTAGTTAGTTTCAATCCGGTGCAATGTTTAGTTACAATATTTTGTATCTTGTATTTAATATTATATATATATTTATATTAAAAGATGAAGATTCCACGTTTGCTTCGATAAATAAAATATAGAAAGACAACAATAAAAAAAAAACAGCTATGAGTTGTAAACATACTAGAAGCAATATAATTTATTAAATAACAAATATTTCAAACACTCCTAAGGAAGAACACCGGAGTGTTTGAAATATTTGTGATTT
>NW_022716106.1:0-1568 GCF_011630105.1 Anneissia japonica
TAATAAAATAAAAAATTAAAAAAAAAAAAAAAAAATTAACTTGTTTACACTTTGTTATTTGTGATTTGTTTCTTCTCTACCTGTTGTTTTGACACTGCGCCCTGAGCACCAATTTTTGGTGGTGATGTTTGCGCTTTAAAAATCGTTATTATTATTATAGGGGATACGGCAAATCCCACAAGGTCAAAAGTCATCCAAATGAATTTCCTTTTAAAAAAATGTATTCAATTCCTGTAAATATTCCATTTTTCTATACATGATCATTATATTTTGCTATATGATTTGAACCCAAAACTCTGGAAAGTAGTGGATGGATGTACGGGTCATTGCACCTATTATTTTCACACCAATCTACATAATAAAACACAGCTCAGAATTTCCCAGAATACAAAGAAGACTATTTGTTCTGATTATTTCAAGCTGACCAAAGTTAAAAGTAAAACTTAACTTCAAGAACAGTTCACATTACTATTACAATGGAAGCTGTGTTTTCTTCAAGTATGGAAACATTTCATTGGGAACAAGGGAGTCTATTAAAAAATGACAATATCTAAAAAACTTATTACTCATCGATCAAAAACTGATAATACGATTAATTTGTCATAAGAAATCACATCTACAATTTTTCTTAATAATCACCTGTTTCTTTTTAGAAATTTTTTTTTTAGAGTCTGCTAAAAAAATGATAATATCTAAAAAACAAAACTGTTTTCTTATTACTCATTGATCAAAAACTGATAATAGGATTAATCCATTCTCAGAAATCACAGGTCTACATTTTTTCTTGATCAACTGAAAGCCGAAAAAGAGGGTACTTACCAGGCAAGGTGTTCCTGCGGCCATCTGCGCCAATCACAACGTTGAACTCAAATTCTGAGACAGGATGGTCTTGTGGTTCAAACTTTGCCCGCCACCCAATTTCTGTAGAAGTAATTTTTTTTCCCAATTTATTATAGTAATCAATCATTACCATTACAATAATAATAATAATAATAATAATACAGGAACTTGTACCGTGCCTTTTGCCAAGGAATACGAGGCGCAATAAAAATAAATAAAAAAGATAACCAATTGGTGATCAACAAAGATACCAGAAATGACAAAAAAAACCCCAGAAAATTTGGATGGTTTATGAGATTTAGGAAACAAATGTTTCTTGAGAAGCCGACGAAAACCAAGATAACAAGAACCATGTTGTAACATGCTAGGAAGACTATTCCAAAGCCTAGGTGAAGCAATTGAAAAGGCCTTATCACTAGCTTCACAGTTTTGTAAAAATCCTGAATGTACTATAATAGTTTATGGAAATGAATGATTATATTACCAATTTAATTCACAAATTATAAAAAAATTAATTGAATGAGCAGGTTTCAGTAACTGAAGCTGTCTATAAACTATCAAATTTTCTTTGAAAAAATAATGTTGTATACCCATATATATACTTATGATGTGCCTATATGTGGTCATGATGTCACAGGGTTGCCTCCAATTCGAGGAGCACTTCCGCAAGCAATCTCCCGGAAATAAACCCATCGTCCGCAAATCCATAATTTTGCATGTTTTACATA
>NW_022716107.1:0-538 GCF_011630105.1 Anneissia japonica
TATAAAACTAATTCCTCCATGCTTATAACATTTAGTTGTAGGCCTAGGCCTATGTAATATATTTTTGACATGCCTAGGCCCTACATATATAGGCTAGCATAGCCGACTTGGTCTCAACGTGCATAGAAACATCACAATAAATTTAAAGTCGTAAACCTTCACTGTCTCTTTTGTCGTTACTCACTTTGGAATGGAAAAATCCGAGTCTCTTATACACATCTAGATGGGTTTTTTTTAGGTGTAGGTACTGTACGTACGGTATCATAAATCCTTATTCTTCCATCATAAATAAATAGTTCATGTGTATTAAAAATGGATAGGAAGAGTGTTCGCGCGTTTTATATATGTGACAGTGTGTGCGCGCGTAACAAACAAAAGTTATAATTTTGTAATAAAGCGCTAGCTAGGAAAACGTATTTTTTATTCAGTCATTCATAGCGCAAGGACAAAGACATGGATATGCCTAGGTAGATATATAGGCCTTTGTGGAAACTTGAACCATGAAGGCGAAATTTTCGATCTCCCTGGCCTTCAGCAT
>NW_022716108.1:0-667 GCF_011630105.1 Anneissia japonica
CACACCGATCTGATGACGTCGCGAACGAACCGGTCGAGGTGCGCTTCGTATCGTTCGCAGAACGCAGCGACCACGTCCTCCGACGGCCAGGGCATCTCCACAGTCGACTCTCCGTGCACGACGGTGCCCACGTTCGAGCGCATACCGTGCTCGAACATGGCTCGCACCGATATCGCCTTGCTCAATCTCGTCAGGATGCACATGCACATCGGAGGTTCGTCGAAGGTTTTCCTGACTCGTCGACATTGCTCCTCGTCCAGGAGATAGAGTTCGGCATTCTTGAATTCCTCGTTCACCCTACGCATGCAAGCGTCGCGCCTGTTCGCCACGTGGCGAACGTACTCCCTCGAGTCGAGGAACATTAGCGTCGCGTTCGCTTAACGTGTGCACGTCCGAGATGAACGTTTCGCTCTCCGCGGTGATCTTTTTCACACTACTATCCATAGTTTTCCAACACCAGGGCAAGACGTACGCGCCGCGCCGTGCGTTATTGGCCACGGGCGACCTCGTCGTGTTGGCATCTGGCAAATCTATCGGAACGAACGTGATATCGGGAGATTCGGAATACGAGTTACCTATCAGGGTAGCTAAAGTTTCTTGATAGACGCGTGGAGATCGTTCGTCGCTTCGTTACCTCCGGGTTTGCACTGTCGGAGCGTCGAACCGG
>NW_022716109.1:0-1191 GCF_011630105.1 Anneissia japonica
ACCTTAAATTTTCTTTATTTTTACTCTTTCTTTCCCTTATTTTCCATTCATTTCTTATTATTTCATTTCTTTATTCCTCTTCTTCTTTCCTTTCCTTTCTTTTGGCATCTATTCTGAAATCCAATGTGGCAGTTGTTTTCTAAATGGTGCCGTACATATACGTCTTACTTCGATTATCGATGTTAAAGGAAGTCAACACTTATGGAGGGGACATTAATCCAATATGGTGCCAATATAAAATAATGTTTTAATGATTGCACATCCTTAAATGAGAGTTCTGGAACTTTACACATGTAAATATAGACAAAAATACAAATATTTTGGTGGCTATCTTGATATCCAATATGGTAGCCATCTTAGAAATGTAATATTGCGGTCTTCTGACAATTTCTTGACTGCATGATACGGATATAGACAAAATGATAAAGTATATATTTGCAAAATTAAATAATAATAAATAATTAAGTTGGCAACCCTCTAGAAATGTAATATAACAGCCATATTGCAATTCAATATGGCGGCCATCTGACAATTTCTGATGGTTGCATGATATCGAAAACATGGGTAAGTCTTCAATTGGCAGTGATATGTACTGTAGATAATTGGCTAAAATTGTAATATTTTTGGAATTGTAATATTTATTGGATTTCAAGATGGTGACCATCTTGAAATCCTATATGGTGGCCCTCACACATAATTTCTGACGGCTGCCCCCCCCCCTCCCTTCGCGTTCTTTTGCCTTTGTTTCTTGTGGCTTCAAAAGTGCCTTGAGACGGTTTTCTGTAGAAGGCGCTATATAAATATACGACCATTGACCATGGCATGATAGTCCCTGATATGGAAAACATGGGTAAGAGTCTTTGGTTGACAGCGCTAGGTGCTAGTAGATATGAATATATTGACAGATATCAATAATTTGTCGGCTATCTTGAAATCCAACATGGCGGGCATCTGACATAATTTCTGATGATTGTACAAAACTCCCTGATATTGAATACATGGGTAAAGATCTTCAATTGGCAATATGCGTTGTAGATATATATAGGCCTATATTCGCTAAAATTAATTATTTTGACTACCATATTAGATTTCAAGATGGTGGCCATTAGGAGGCGTTATTTTTTGGGGTTAATTTCTTTGATTTCTTATCTTTGACAATCCTGACACCGGACTTTACTACAATTGCTAAGG
>NW_022716110.1:0-1061 GCF_011630105.1 Anneissia japonica
ATGGCTCCTAAGGCTTCTATTTCCTATAGTGTACGAAATTAAAATTCTAGACTAGGCCTGTAATAAAATAATATAGGTCTTTGAACACTGTATTCCGGATCCAAGATGACACCTGAGAGCCGCAATACATGCATCGATCCACTTGAGAGCAGGTTTTGTCAGCTGGCTGGGCCTATGGAGTATTCGACTGGTCGTTCGTCTTTACCATGTCCCTGGTTAAACCAGTCACTATAACAACTCTCTGGTTAAACCACGCTTGCCTGTGCAGTGGTACCTTCTTGACCGGACGAATAGAAAACTGGTAAATAATCGACAAAACAAAATGGCTACGCAGTTACCGCGCACGCTTAGCGTAATCAAGGCTGCTTCAGCTTGTGGCAATATGGGTTTCCGTAAAAAAAATGTTTTCATGTTTTTAAATTCTGCTAGCCTACAATTATTTTTTTACTTTGATGTGGTAAATATTATAATTATTATTTTCTGAAATTTAATCCAAGTTTTATTAACGTAAATTAAAATGTTGTTGCTGAACTGACCAATCGGTCATGTTTGTCTTGACGTCACGTGGATAACTCTTATTGCAAATTAACGCACTCTGGTAATAAAGATAAGAGTAAATTAATCAACATGGCATGTATGGAGCAGTCTTAAGGTACCGTATTAGGAGTTGTAGTTTTATTAAGGAATTTATTGATAGAGCTTAGAACTAATTGATCATGTTCATTTTTATTAACAAATTAAAAGGGAAAACAAAAAAAAAATCAAAGTGTAACGAGTGGTAGCGTGGCCATGGATTTATATAATTCGGATCTTAATTTCCATGCCCCTTCGAAATACTTTACAAATATTCTGCTAATTTGTGATTACTAATTTGGTCATAAAGATTATCGAGAAATAAATTATGTTTATTGTCAACGAAGTCTAAAATAATACTCAACAAAATACCGTTGTCAACAAACAAACCAGTCGAATACGGCCAACGACATAAGCAGCTCTGTCCACGCTATCAAATTTGTTTGATGTCAGGCCCGTAGCCAGGCCATTTCGAGGGGGGGGGGGGG
>NW_022716111.1:0-967 GCF_011630105.1 Anneissia japonica
CATACACATAAATAAACTTGAATATAAAACATTGTTAAACAGAGGACCCTGGCCCCGGCACGCACTGGCGCCACCCCGATGATGCAACAGTTTTACATTATACACACATTCGTATTATATAGTCGTGGCAATACCAGACAGATTCAAGAGCGGCGACAGTTTTTTAAAAGAAGTAATAGTACACTCGATGCTCTATTGCAAGGTGGAATGACGGCGTGGTGGCGGCACTGGCTAGGATCCAGGAGGAATTTCTTCGAGGAGCTCTGGACCCCAAGCTGGACCTACTGTCGGGAATTGGTCGTCGGGCAAACTCTTTGAGTAAAAATCCCAGAATTATATTATACTTTAAAAAAAAAAGGTTCGCTTTGCATAATAAAACAGAGGCTCGCTATGTCATAATTTAAAAAAGTGGTTCGCTAGTCATAATCATAATGGGAGGGGGAAAGATTGCTCTATCCTGCGTCGGACAGGTCAATACCCATCTCTTTTCCAGTCGAACAACTATTCTAAAACGTCTCAGAAATTGTTCTGATCCAGGCTAGCCCACAAACAGTACTTCACCCCTGGACCTCACAGGAAATTTGTCCCACCATTTGGCTTTCCCGTTGAACAAATTTTGACGTCCTCACTGCATATCAAATTAAATCATATTAATTATTATTTAACTTTACATATAAATACAAAACAAAAACACAAGTGGTAAATCTGCGAGACAGGATTGCCAAAATGTAATAAAATAAATAAAAGTCAAACTGGCTCCCCACACAAAAAAAAATTATACATCAAAAAGGAAAAGAATATAAAATAAATATAAAGATTTTATTAATATTTACATCTTAATATCACATTGATTGTAAAAACAATCAATGAAAAATTTCATTAGATATTTTAAATAATTTAAAAAGATTTAGATTATAAGATACAGTAATATATACATATATAACATAATATATATATATAGTAATAT
>NW_022716112.1:0-2352 GCF_011630105.1 Anneissia japonica
TTATGTCTCCAGTTTAGAACGTCGGTAGCCAGCAGAACCAGTTTGGGAAGTTGAGTGTGTACAACGTGGTAGAGTACGTGTGTAATGGCCGCGTATAAACCAGTGACGTTAACAGCGTGCCAAGGGACCCGGAAGCGAGAAAATGTATATCAGCAATATAATTATTGTCGCTCATGAAGTGGCCGACGGTGGGTAATCTCCCTAGAGATAATTGTTTAGTCTGAAAGGCTGAATTTAATATTAGACAATTTCAAATATATCATTTTGACTATTCAACAATATAAATAACTTTTATTTTGCAAACATTTTAGATTAGTATAATTTTTGTTATCAGATAGGTCAATGCATATAAATCATCATATTGCCATTAGATTGCATAAGTTACATGCTTAATCTAGATGCATTGAAGCGACATTGAGGCTTCGCCAATATAAGCATTTTCAACCAATTATTCAGTAAATTAATAGATGTTTTTGCAAGTTGCCATTTCATCATTTAACTATACACTTGAAAACTATAGCTTGAAAATACCAGTATAAAGACGGTTATGTGCGGTAACAAAATTAAATTATTGTTTAGATAAATGCACTTCGGTACTACGAACTATGTTGCTCTTAAACAGGATACTATTCGATAAGGCCAATCTGAATCAAAAGAACGTGTGTTTTACGTTCCAGGTGCTTTATGTTCCAGGTGCTTTATTAAAAAAGTTTTCATGGGGCCCAGCGTATCATTCACGGGCTGCAAATTGTGTAAAGAATGCTGCTGCAACGTAGCTCCTCCTTCACAGTAATACTTTACTTTTTTTAATATCAACAGTAAGTTTATACTATAATTTGACATTGGTTAATTTTTGAATAGATGATGTGTCTCATAGATTGCTAGGGTATTAGTAGAAAGGAGACCTCCCCATTCTCTTTAACTAGGGACTGGAGCTTTGCCCCTGAGTGCACGTCAGCACACTTGGTCAAGACTCTGTGTGACAGTGATGGGTAGCAGACAAATTACGAATAAAACTTTATTACAATCACGTAAAAACGATTGAGGTTTAACTAAAAACTTCATGTGTTTTCCCCAAAAATCTAATCATCACCAGAAATAGCAGATACATCTATTTTTTCCCCTGGAAATTGAATAAAATAAAATTTAAAAAAATTTAAAAAGCACAACATTCATCATCAATTAAAATGTGCCGGCCGACCTTTGCACATCAAATTGCTGGTGCGGTGCGGCTGTGCTGGACTTCCCACGTTTTTATATTCGAGGGTTACAGTTCGATAGCTAGGCCTACATGATTTATATTTACTTCTATATTATGGACATCGTTTTTTGTTTCGAAAGTCGTGTCTGCCAAACTAAATGTTATTCTATAGTTGGTTGCAATTTATTCCCATTCTGGAATGGCTAATTACTATTATTATATTAATATTATCAATAATATTGGAAATACTGTGTAGTAGAAACATAGGTGTAGATCCTGGGGGATGGGGGATATTTAAAACTAATGGGGGATGTTTAAAACTAAATATAAGCATTTTCATCATGGTTTTATTTATATATTCTTTCACCATCTATACACATTGAGGCCCTTCTTTTAGGTTAAAATGATCTATCTTAAATTTGTCCTTACTGAGTTTGGGACTATTATGTGTTTATATAACTTAAAAGGATAAAACTAAAAAAGCCTTAAAAAATTCGCGCCAAGCGCGCAAAATATTTTTGTGTTTTTAATTCCCTAAAATGTGCAATTTATAGAGGAAATTGGCCTACCGTAACAAGAAATGCGCACAAAGAATTTGAGAATTTTAGGCACTTTCAGAGGATGCATTTGTCAAGGGGTGGAGAAAGATTTTCCAAAGATGGATATTTTCCCCTTGTCCCCCGGTGTTTTTAATGTTAATTTCGTTGGAATTGATCAAAACTCCCTAAAATGTGCAATTTTTAGAGGAAATTGGGCCATGTTAACAAGAAATGTGCGCGAAATTTGAGGTTTTTAGGCACTTTCAGGGGATGAAAGGGCATTTAAAAAGGGGGTGGGGAAGATTTTTCAAAGATAGATATTTTCACCTTGTTCCCTAGTGGTTACGCCATCGGGCAGCTCAGATCAAAGGAGTTATGACAGTTTTTGAAGTGGAGAAGGGGTTGCAGGGTGTGTTGTGAGTCTGGTCATTATGATATCTTCCTTTATATTCTTGTCTTTATTTTTCTCTTCTCTTTTTCTTTCATTTTCTTTTCCTCTTCTTTCTCTTTCCCTCCCTCTCCCCTCTTTCTTTTCTCTTATTACCCAGCCCGGTACGACGGCTTCGTCAGCCCGGTAAAAACCGTCAAGGGGAGGGGAAGTTTTCCCCCTGC
>NW_022716112.1:2385-3676 GCF_011630105.1 Anneissia japonica
ATTAGGCAATTTTATCTGAAGAGTGTCACACCTGTCTCTTATACAAAAATATTTTTCTACGCCACTGAGTAGAAACCTTATTAAGGGGACACCCTCGAACCAAAAACGTGTGGCCATAGTGTTAGTAATATACCTTCTCTCGAATGTGTGGCCTAAAAGTGTCCCCTTAACAAAGGAGGGGTTCTACTGTATATAACAATTGCAGTGATAACCACAAATAAAGAAATATACATGAACAAATTCAAATAAATAACGAATAAACTAAAATTCCAGATCAGTAGCCACTTAAAAACGATTGAAATTTAACAAAAAAAATAATATCATGCTTTATAAATTATACATTTATAATGATTTAATGTTGTATACCAATTGAAAATATGTAAAAAAAAATGAAGACTGAATAGTTACAGTAAAAACAGTAAAGTCTTAGATTTTGCTATATTTACATACTGTATTTACTCCTCTCTGGGTTAGTATGGAAATATATTATATATAATATACAAATCACATAGATAATAAACCAACTTTTAAACTTTTTTTATTAAAAAAAACTTTCCTTGTGTTAAAATAGAAATCTAATGTAATAAATATGTTTTAAATAGTCTTAGATCAACACTAAATTAAAATGATAATTTGAAACACATTCAGAGTTAATAACATAATATGATAATCATATAAAAATACAATTTAAAAATATGTAAAATTACCAGTAGTCATTAAATACATATTACATATTAATGTTCTCTAGTGGAGGATTGATACATTCCAAAAGTATTTTGCTGCATCTTTTTCTATCGTCTTTCATAGATGGATGGATGTCGAATATACATAACCAACATAAATGATTTTTCCTATCGATTACGCATAGAACAAAATAAGTTAGTTTGTAGTATGCAATAGAATAGTACTATTGATATGGTCCAAGACGTTACATAAATTTGAATAAAAAATATATAAATAAAAAAGGCTAGTTTATTTATTTACCTATGGCATTAAACAATGTCAACAAAAGCTAAAATAAGATTGTTACAAGCATCTTAAATGCAATTAAAAAATTAACTACTTTATCAACAGTTTTTAATACAAGTTACAAATGAAAAAGTTATACAATATTCACAGTTCAATTATAAATTTACAAATTCAAAAATAACATGAATATGAATATCGAAATATATATTGTACAGTAAAGTCCTTAAAACCCAAGCATTACTCCCAATCTGCATTTCTCATAAAGCATAACATTATAACATTATTTATAGAGTGCTATTTCATAAAGATCAGAGTGCTCAAA
>NW_022716113.1:0-515 GCF_011630105.1 Anneissia japonica
CATAATAATAGTATTGTCTGGTAGATAAATTATGGTTTCCCAAATTGCCTTAATATAGTTTAATCTTTATTTATAACAAAATTATATCATGTACATAATATATTAATACATATAAGCCAATATACAGTATATATTGAATTTCTAACAAAATTTGATATTTTATTCTGAATGGTTTCACAGATATGAATATGTTTTAATAATCTTATTATTGGCCAAATTCCTTATACTTTTTTAAAATACTGTATGTTATTTAATAATAATAATAATTATTATTATAATAAAATAATAAGAATAGTAAAAATAATAAATAACATATATAGCGCCAATTTCAACTAAACCGAATTAAAAATCAAATGCGCTTAACATTTTATAATAAAAAGGTGCGTCTTAAGTTTTGTGTTAAAACAGCAACTGATGGTGATTCAGTAATATGTTTAGGCAAGGAATTCAAAAGAAAAGCAGCTAAAAATAAAACGATCTATGACCAAAGGTTTTTGTGTTAATTCGACAAACTA
>NW_022716114.1:0-630 GCF_011630105.1 Anneissia japonica
ATAAAACAAAAACCCAACACACCATCCTCCTACATGGTGAAAATCACGGGTTAGGGAGACCAAAACCAACAAAGCTGATCCACAGGGCGGGAAGTGATTCTCACCTCCAGAGGACTAGTATAATCCAGATTATACTGCAGGTAAGTAACCCTTGCATAATCTTAAATTATACTGCGTCCTCTTTCGGTTTCGAATCACTAGGCGACTTTAAAGCCCACCCTTAAACCGAAGTCAGAAGGCTACGTGAGAACGAAGACGTAGCCGTAGGTCGGTGATAAAACCTACTAAATGTGGACTGCGTTGACCATCCAGCAGCCTCCAAAATCTGTTTAGTTGACAGCTCTAACTTGTGGGATGTTGAGACAGATGCTCCTCTTGTCGAATGAGCCCTAAACAACTCCGTATCCACTCCTGCCACCTTCAGAGCCGCACACAACCATCTACTAATAGTAGAAGTGACTACCTTGTGATGAGGTTTCAAATAACTAATAAACAGCTGCGCCTCCAGGCCCCTCAGAGGCTTGGTAGTTGCCAGGTACCGAAGCATACCCTCTACTGGGCATAGCCGTTTGTCCTCAAAGGCAGGTATAACCACCTGCTTAATCTCGTACCCTGGGCGACTTTGCTTCG
>NW_022716114.1:734-962 GCF_011630105.1 Anneissia japonica
AAGGCAGAAGAACTAACTTCAAAGTTAGCCATTTTAGGGATAATAACCCCCAATCAGGAAGGTCTCGAAGATATCCGAGAACCGGTTCCACCTCCCATGTAGTCACATATCGTGGTCGAGGTGGATTCCTAATATGAAACCCTCGCAGTAAAGAACAAACATTCCCTACTTGTCCCACTGGGACATTATCGACTGGAAGATGGAACCTCGATATAGCCGACCTGTATA
>NW_022716115.1:0-494 GCF_011630105.1 Anneissia japonica
CTTCGACGAGTTCGCGAGCTGTCGGAGCGCTTTTTCCCATCGCCATGGCGCTGCTGATGGCGGCGTAGGGAATCGCTTCCAACGAACGGCATCCGAATTCGTACATGCAGATCGCGCACGTTCCTCTCTGAAACCTGACCACTTCCTCCGCGTACTCGGCACCTCCTGTCTCGTCGTACTCCATGGTTATCCGCGGTATGTCCAGCAGGGGGGATTCGTTCTTGGGAACCGCGTACGCGTCCTTCTCGTCGACTTCCACCACCTCCATGGAAGGATCAGTGAGTTCGTACTTCCTCTTCGCGAAAAGCCGATTGAGGCAACCGGTTCTGTTGGAGTTGAAGAATTTGAACACTTCGGCGAATATCAGAGACAACCGCTCTCCTTCGTTCGTCTTCTTCCGGCAGTCTGCACACCTTGTCCACCTGTCCGAAGCAGTATCTGAACGCGGCTTCCTGTCCGGCCTTCGACAGCTTGAAATTAGATTTCGTGAAGTT
>NW_022716115.1:547-918 GCF_011630105.1 Anneissia japonica
TCCATCACGTCGTCGACGATCTCCTTGATGCCTTCGAACGCGTCCAACCTGTGAACCCGGATGTCGGTCGGGTTCATCAGCACCAGAGACGAAGAGGAGGGACGTCGATCGTCGTCGTCATCGTCGTCATCGCGACCGCCGTTTCGGCGTCGCGTCAAGCACCTGACGGGCACGCTGTAGGCGGCCGTCGACGAACTTCCGCACGCAGCTTTACCGTCCTTGCCCTCATCTTCCTCGTCGTCATCGTCGCGTTCCCCGAACTTCGAGACGAGACGATCGTCGAAGCCGTCGTACATTGCAGCGACACGCTTCCTGGCGTTTCGCACGGCTTCCTCGCCGTCCGGATCGAGCTGGCGGCTGAGCAGGCGGAA
>NW_022716116.1:0-161 GCF_011630105.1 Anneissia japonica
CCAAGCCGTCGTACCGGGCTGGCTGGGTAAGAAGAAAAAAGAAAGAGGGGAGAGGGAGGGAAAGAGAAAGAAGGGGAAAGAAAGAGAAAGGAAAAGAGAAGAGAAAAATAAAGACAAGAATAAAAAGGAAGATATAATGAACAGATATCACAATACCCCTG
>NW_022716116.1:178-1187 GCF_011630105.1 Anneissia japonica
CCCCTGCCTGCAACCCATTCTCCACTTCAAAAAGTGTCCATAGCGCATTTGATCTAAGCCGTCAGGTATTCTCCGCAGTGGCGTAATAACCGGGGGACAAGGGGAAAATATCCAGCTGTGGAAAGTCTTTCTCCATTGAATGCCTTTTCGCCTGGGAAAGTGCCTGAAAATCTCAAATTTTAAATCGCATATTTTGTTGAAGTAGGCCAATTTCCTCTAAAAATTGCACATTTTAGGGAGTTTTCATCAATTCCAACGAAATTAGAATTTAAAAAACAAACATTTTTCGCGCGCTTCACGCGCATTTTTTATGTTAAAGCTTGTGCTTGCTCACCTTTGCCTTCTAAGTTATAACACATAGTCCCAAACTCAAAAAAGAAAGTTAAGATAGATCGTTTAACCTATTAAAAAAGGGCCTCAATGTGTAATGATGTTTATGATAAGAATATGTTTGTAATAAATAAATCCATAAGGAAAATACTTATATTCAGTTTAAAAAAAAACGAGTGTATGTGTATAAGAGACAGTTTCTTGAACCGTTCAGAACTAATTATGTTACGTTCACATCCGGGAGTTTTGATCAATTCCGACGAAATTAGAATTAAAAGCACAACAAAATTTTTCGCGCGCATTTGTTAGGGTTGAAACTTGTGCTTGCCCTCCTTTGCCTTCTAAGTTATTTAAAAACATAATAGTCTCAAAACTTGACAAAGAAAATTTAAGATAAATACTTTTACCTAAAAGAAAGGTCTCAATGTGTAATGATGGTGAAAGAATAGGCCTATGAATTGTAATAAATAAAACCACGATGAAAATGCTTATATTTAGTTCCAAACACACGCGTGTGCCCTATATTAATATTAAAATAAGCCATGCTGTATTGTTTTCTATATGGGGGTGGGGGGTATCACACCAAGTCATAAATTACTAACCGGGAAAATTAATACCTTTGCTCCCCCCCCCGACCCAAGACCCCTGTTACGCGCCTGCTTATAAGTGGGGCCCCCCA
>NW_022716117.1:0-23870 GCF_011630105.1 Anneissia japonica
CCCTCCTAGCATGCAAACATCTTTCCCATGTTATGTTGCTACTTAACTTATGTTTATCACTTTAACGAACATATAGCCATTGGAATGTAAACAAAAAACCCATTACAATCACTAACTTCATTTCATAGCTTCAGTGGCAATAAATAATTTAAGAACACTTCGCTATTCAACAAACCAGCATGATGTATAACCCGGTTTTTTTCCAAAATCCGGTGCCATGGACCAGTTCTGTTAATGGCCAGATATGCAGCATGAACAATCTTTTATTGTTCTTATATGAATTTTAAAAGTTACATAATAACATCTAATTGTAATTCTAATTTATTTAAATAACATTAGTTCAAGTAGACCTATTCTAGGTCTATAACCTATGGTATTACTGTATGTGTATTACGATTATGTTATGGAAAACAAAAGAGGCAGACTTGAATTATGAAATAAGATAATTTGTTTTCTAGCATTATATGCCCTTAAATTAAGTTGCATGTTGAAATATCGGCGTCAATCACTTGTCATTTACCATACGATTCTATGTAGTCTAGGGTAAGGCATTCAGATGTACCGCGCGAGGCTGCAGGTTTGAATCCTGCCAAAGATTTTTTTCAATGCAACTTTAAAAAAAGAGGAACTTTTTGATGAATTCGTCGCTCACATCATGAACTAACACAATCAAAGTAGATTGTGTTAGTTCGTGAAATCACAGTAGCGTGTCAAAACGAGCGCGTATTGGTTGTCAAGCAATTTTGTATTCTTTATCATACAAAAAGTCCTTAACGACAACAGCGTGCATTTTAACGCGATTTTTTGTTTTCGCGAACTAACACAATTGAATTTAATTGTGTTAGTTCGTGATGTGAGCGACGAATTAATAGGGAGGTTTCGAAACCTTACGAAAGCGATAACGAAAACCACTACGTCATCATTTTTTGAACTTTTAAGATTATCCCCAATTATATTGGTCACAGAAATTCTCGTCATACACTCTAGACATCGTTCCAACTCACCCAATCTGCAGTGTCTCCGCGTTGCTAATACAACGGTCACTCCATCACCTGATCCCACAAAAGATCAAGACTTAACCGATGCTAACCGGAGTACATAAACACAGATCTCCGGTTGGCGGTGATGGTGTAATCCCATACTTCGGTTTGGGTGCTAGCTTGGTGTTTTTTTGTTTTTTTACTCGGCTTTTTTCTTTGTGTTCTTGACTTCATTATTGTCTAGCGCATAGAGACCTCGTTTATTTGCGCTATATAAATCCATCTATTATTATTATTATTATTATTATTACAGAGCACTGGTTTTTCACAACAATCATCGACTATACTCGTAGTTTGATAACGAATATAGTTTTGAAATTATTTATCAACTTACGTTACTTGAAACTGTGAAAACATACAAACATTTTAATAAGGTTATTGATGAATAAAAAGTGAATTGACTTGAATGCATTATTGCTGTATTGACATTAAAATATGAGAAAGTTTACAGTACAGTGTGTTGACAAATAATTCAGCGTCACACTCGCGCGAGCGTCCAGCGACTTTGTTAAAAATGTTATATTTTTCAACGCAATCGATCATCATTTAAATTGGTGGAACATTCAGCATGGGGTACGAATGACTTTAGCAGTATGAGGTAGGCAAAGTCAATTCAAGTCTCCTGAATAAATAAATACAATTTTTTGTGTGGATTTTAAAATTCAAAATGGAAGTTTATGTCCTAACTTAGCCTATTTATCTAGGCCCAGCCTACCATAGGCTAGGCCTAGCATAGGCTAGGCTAGCTAGTTCAAATCGAGGGATAAAATAACACGTTTTATTTGGTTTATATATTTTTCTTTTGGTTGAGAAGCTGATGGACTATCGTCACCTATGCCTAGTAGTAGGCTCCTTGCAAGAATTAACTTTCAAGATGTTGATTTTTTGTTTCGATATTCATGTATACTGTATTCGTCAGTGTCGTGTATGCGAAACAAGATTTTTCTAGTTCGCGGTAACAAGAATGAAAATGTGACGTAGTGGTTTTCGTTAACTTTTTCGTAAGGTTGCGAAACCTCACCAACTTGTGTGTATAGACCATTTTCGCGAAATTTGAAATGAAAATTTCTGATAACAAGGCAACTACCAATGGGGGCCTTCCAGAGGCCTAGCATTTCATTCTACGTAGTTACCATCATGAATTAACTAAACGATTAAACTAAATTACTAACGAGCACAAAATATTTTAGAATATCAAAAACAAGTGCAAGTCTTAAAAAGCTCTTTCAATGATGTTTACATACAGTAATTAGTAAAACATTGTGTTTCTGTTTTGTTCTGCTGCTGCATAGTTCTAGTGGAGCGATCCGATGTGTGGTGCTCTGTCTGTGATCAGCCAGCTGCTACGGCTAGGCCGCTGGAAGTCCCCCAGTGAGTTGCGAGACTTTGGTGGCGCTGTTCCAAAAAAATCTGATAAAATGGTATATATATGTGACCCGATCTGGCAAAACCATAGAGATATAATAAGAATACTAGAGCGCTAACAGCAATGTATTCGATTTTCACGCTAGCCTTAGCATGTATTTACATGCTTCATTTTGAGCGTGCTTCGTACGCTTGTCGAAAAAATTTTGTAGGGAATGTTTGAATACTGTTTTCTCAGAAACCACTCAGACTGATTTGGCTGATTTGCAAGTAGACGTATTCCCATAACTTCTCAATTTTCATCCAATTTCATTAAACTAAATCGCTTGCTGGATAAACTGGACTCTCCATCTAGCGATAGGCGCAGGTCGCCAGCACGGCGTAAATCTCCGGAGAGATCGACGGCGTGCTACAACTGCCACGAGGAGGGTCACTTCTCTTGGGAGTGCCCCAAACGTCTCAACCAGCCCAGATCAGAAAATAAAGTCCGTCTGGTTGGTCCAGAAAGTGAAGATGAGGAAGCTATTCCTTTAAACAAATAAATGGCTGGCTCCAGCCTTCCACCGATAGGGTGTTCCTCAGGTAACTCCTTAGTAGTGCAGCGGGTGAAGTCCGACTCTCTGTTACACACCTGTCTCTTATACACATCTAGATGTGTATAAGAGACAGCTCAAAGGGTTTGTGGTTCTGTTTCCAACCAGAAAGGAATAATTAATGTTTCACAACCACATTGGAATGTAAACAAAAAACCCATTACAATCACTCACTTCATCTCATGGGCTTCAGTGGCATTAAATAATTTAAGAACCCATTGCTATTCAACAAACCGGCAGGATTTATAACCCGGGTTTTCCCAAAAACCGGGTGCCATGGACCAATTCTGTTAGCCAAAAATGCAGCATAAAACTCAATTTAGAAAATTTTCGACAAAAGTAGGGTTTTGCCAGATCGGGTCACATATATATACACACAGCATTGTCGTTTTGTGGGTGCTGCAGCAGTTCAAAGTTTCTTGTACTACGAAAAAAGAATATTAATTAATTATTTATTAGGCCTATTTTTATTAATAATTATTTAATTTATATTTTCCTACAGTATTTTAAATGTTGTTTGGACTGAAAATTAAATTCAAGGTCTTCAAACATTTTTCTTGTGAGTCTATCTATTATGATTAAAAAATCAGTGATAAAAATATTTGGGACCAATTTTTTTTCTCTCCCAGAAGCATATACAGTAATTCAAAATTTTTTCTTGATAATTTCTTTTGTCTTGCTGATGAATGATATATTTGAAAATTGAAAGCTTACCTTAGGGTACATTCGCCGCATTTTATCATATAGCTGCTGAAACTGAAATTCATGCAGCTCTGCATTAGCAGCATATACTTTCCGAGCCTACAATAAAATAATGACAGATTGTATTGTGAAAGTGAAAGTATTTGTTTAGTGTTCACATCATTTATATAAAGCAAGGGTTAATTGGCAACAGGAATATTTTTACAATTAAAGTTGTATTGCATTATTTCAGATAATTGTATTCATAGAACATAAATATTGTACAAACATAATAAATTTTACTGTGGGTATAAATAAATTAGATCATTGCGCCCTTACAACCAAAAGCTACAGATCTACCTTAATTTCTTAAAATAAATAAATTAGTCGGAACCATCTTTGATGAATTACATTTATTTATATATTCTTTCTTTATCCTGCAGGCACTTTCAGTACTCATGTACTGCTTTTTCAAAGTGGTACAGTTACAAAAAAAAAACAAAAGAAAAATTAAATAATATCTTAAAGAAAAGATACAATGTAAATGTTACAAATTAATAGTATTTTATTGTTTGAAGGTTTATACGTCAAAGTAACAATAATAAATGTTTGCGGTACACCACATGGGTAGTTCTGAAAAAAAAACTATTGTTGAAAGTTGCTTCAATGGTTTTCAGGAGATTTGATGTCTAATCTCCTGAAGACGATTGAAACAACTTAATATTCCAAGACGGTACCATCAAATTATTATGAGTTTTGGCTACAAGTGCATTTCGAATAGAGACTGTTGCTGTATATATATTTTGATGATAAATATGGACGTGCACTTCCTTTTAAACATTTAAACGTCATTAGAATTAACTGTTCGTTCCATCTTTACATTGGGTCTTTTCCAGACAAGAGAACTTAAGATAAAATCAACGGAAGTCTTAATATCTACTGAAAGCAACATCCGACCTAACATATTCATAAGAACTTGTAATATTCATAAAATTTGTAATATTATAATTTGACCATGCACAACATCAGTAATCAAAAAGAGGGAGTAAGTTGATGTAAAGAACAATTGAAAAACAACACATTACAGCTAGCATAAATTCTGCCTATAAAGCTATAAATAGAATTTCTTCAATATTCCTAAAATGAAGGTACGCTGTTAGTTACTAACAGCATACTTTTGCCATTGTTGTTCCATCAAGACTATCACAAATTTTATGGCCTAAATATATTATTGAATCAGCAAATTCAAGAGCAACACCTTTTAGCCTTACGCAAGGCATACCTTGCAAGTTCCGTGTATGTGGACATACAGATTTAACATTACACTAAGATATAGTATAAGAAGAATACATTAATATAGTTTAATGATAGAAACTCACTTCTTTTTTCGGCACGCGACCTTCCATTATTTGGGCCCCAAACAGAGCCCAAATGGAGGTCATCAACTTCTCATTTTCATCAAATTTGGATTTTGGCCCATATTTTGAAGGTTTTGGCTGTAAATATAATTTATTGAAAATATAAGTACATAATGGGATAACCGTGATTTTGAAGTACATTTGTCCTATTTTTGTTTGCTTCATTTTGGTTAATCTATTATTATTATTTAAAAATATAAAAGTAAGAGAATGTATATGTGATAAATAAAAGTAGTTAAAAACCAAATGTACTGACAAAAAAATTAGACAAGTGGAATGACAACAGTAGTTCATATTCCATGGAATACTTACAGTTTGGGGTTGGGGTGGTGGTGGGGGAACTTTGTCATTCAGAGCCTAGCAAAAAAAAAGTATTCATTAATCTTCACATACTGTAATACAAGTTTAGATGATTTAATGCCTTATTTTCATTTGCTTCAGTTTAGTTAAGACATGATTGTTTACGATTATAAAAGTAAGAGAATGTATAAGTGATAAATAAAAGTAGTTAAAAACCACATGTACTGACATAAAAGGATTAGACATATATATAGTAAAGTAACATTCTACAATCTACAAAAAATAATGAAAATGAATGATTAGCATGCATAGTAACATTATAAAAAGGTACTATAGGCAAAATGGTATTTAAAATATGATAGTGATTTCAGAATTTGCTCCATCAGGATTTGAACTGAGACCGCCGACATTCCCTGCCGATGCTCTAGCCGCTGAGCTATGGTAGCATTCTGTGAATCACAAATAGATAAATGATTAGGGTGTGCCATAACATTGGACAACACTAACAGATTGAGTGATTGATTAGGTTGCATGGTACAGTCGGGGCACATATTAAAGTAGCATTCTACAAACTACAAAAAGAAATAAAGTGATTAGCGTGCATGATTGAGTCACATTCTACAAACTACAAAACAGAGTTAGTTGTTAGGATGCATGGTACAGTAGCATTCTACAAACTACAAAAACAAATTGAGTGGTTAGGGTGCATGGTACAGTCACATTCTACAAACTACAAAACAGATTGAGTGGTTGGGGCACATGGTATATTGATGGGTAAACTAAAGCAATGCAGATAGTGCTTTGCTTAAGGACACCAGCGAAATACACAGCAAAGGATTAAAACCCTGACTTCTAGGTTTAGAAACCAACCCATTTATACTGTGAAAAACTGCCTCCTGCATGGTACAGTAGCATTCTGTAAACAAACTAATTGTAAAAAAGAAGATTGGATGTTATTGTAAAATATGATATTAAGAAAAGTAATTTCTACAAACTACAAAAATAGGAAAGTGGTGGGTTCATGCATGGTACTGTAACATTTACATGAGCTTACAGAATAACCTAGATTATAAATTTTAAATATAACTCAAATTCTTACTTTTTTAAAATTTCTGGATCTAAAATGTTGTTTAGTGATCCGCTTCCTACGTCTTGTCCGTAAATTTTCCATATGTGCGTAATCTCCGACCGTACCTGATTAACATGCTTTTTAGGCATGTTTAGAGTATCCTCTAAATACTTTGCAAACTTAGACATCAAAACATCTGTAAAGTAATAATCAATTAAAATAATGGAATAGGATCAGATATATAAAGGTCTTTTGAATAATCTGACAAGACAATACACATTTCAAGCGCCCTGAGCATCTTACATCTTAGATGGATTTGTGTGCTATATAAAACTACGCTATTATTATTATTATTTCATCATAGTATATAAAACACTAAAAGTTTTAGTACAGTACTTTAAAGACATGATTACATAAATTTTACTCAATAAGATTTTACATAACTATTAAAATAAAACCTAAAAGTATAGCATAACACTCAGTGATTTGGGGCACGTTTACGAACTTTCTATAACTACAAACTTTCAAGCCTGAGGTGATAATTAATCATTCCTCAACTAGCTATAATTACTAAAACATTTGGACTTTCCGGACTTATCCTTTCCGGATAAGTTTGGAGGGTTGGAGGCTGCCTCCAACCCTCCAGATTAAGCACTTGAGTCCGCAATTTCTTTTCATCCATGCCTTCGTCCAGTGACATGGCCAGAGTAGTCCTCACTTAATAAATTATATTATCCAATTTTTAAGCCGAAATATTATTTTTACGATATACCCCTATACAATGGCTGCAGCTGAACAGAGTGGGTGGACTGACGAAGCAACCCAAACGTTAATTAGCATATGGGGAACGACATCCATACAAGATGGTTTTGATGGAACCCGACGGAACAATGCCGTTTATAAAGAAATCGCACAGAAGATGCGGGAAATGGGTTATAACTTTACACACGCACAGATAGAATACCAAATGCAAGAACCTGCGCAAAAAAAAACAAAAAAACAGGAAAAGGACTCCAATGGGAAGTCACGAAACCCCCCCTCCCCGCAAAAGAATGGCCGTATTTTGAGATGATGAATGAAATTTTTGGCCAGTGGAACTAGTAGTACAGTGTAGTAGTAAGTCCCTAGACTATTTTTTTTCCCTCTGTTTTTTTTTTTTCTTTTTGTAGTTTTCCCAGTTGGCTATGCTCTAGTTTCTAACGCCTAGGTTTTTTTAGAATTGGTTGGAGTTCGAGCGTAGGCAAGACGAGGCAATTCGTTGTTGAATTGCCTTGTTGGGCTGAGGAAGGCTAATCGGTGAAGTGTTTGTTTTGTTTACCTTATACCTTACTGTCCATATCCGAATAACTTGGGGTTCGTAAACGAGCGATCTAATGACCTACCCTCTGGGCATTATGTCATTTTTTTACTTATTCGGTTTCATTGAAAGTTCGTAAACACAACCTTACACAAGTGCAACTGGTTAGATTACAATCTGTTAAAAATTAAGAGTGTGTAGACAATGCAAGTAATTTAGTTATGAGCATATGGATTTAATTGTTTTATTTTATCTAAAAAATATAGTTAATGTTCCGAAAACTAAATTATATTAAGTACTTATTAAATAATTATCTTAAATTATTAGAATCCATTACTGTACATGGACAGCATATATTGAAATTATCACTGTTGTCAATATTTAAGATTTACCATCATTTTTCTTCAACTTTTCAACTTGATTGTACTTTTTATATTCGTCACTGTGAACCTACAAAACAAATTAAAAACAAGGAGTTAAATATATATCATCATAAATCATGATTATGATTAAGTTACTTTAGTTTAAAAAATAGGGAAGAATAGAAATTAAAAATGAAAAAAAAAAATGAAAGCAAGAAAATAATAGGGCACAGTAATAATAATCAGATAATGAATTAAGATTTTTGTAAATGGATTTCATTTATAAATATTTAGGGGTGTTTATTGACCAAAATGTGCTAAAAAATTTCCTGTTGCATTTCTGCCATAAAAGAGCAAAAGATTATGTCCCAAAAGATTGCCTTACTGTATTTTATGCAACTGTTTTTCCTTGCTTTGAATACTGCAGTCTTGTTTGTGGTAATTTTGAAAAAACCATAAGTGAAAAAAATGCAAAGGTTCCAAAATAGATCAGCACATGTTTGTACTGGTGCAAATTGCAATACTCCAAATAGAACAATATTTTCAGATTTGGGTTGGGATAAATTGTTGCACTGGAAGGACAAAGCCACTACTATATTTATGTGTAAAGCTTTAAACTTGCTTGCTCTTCCATATATAGAAACTATGTTTGCCTATAAACTAACCTCTATGTAGTATTAATTTATGAAAGTGAAAAAGAACTTAAAATTCCAAAGCTAAATAACAATACTGAAAATAGGAGCATTAAAAATGGGAGCATTCTTTGGTCGATATAATTTCACAAACTCTCTCCATGGATTCACCAAATGATTTTATTACCACAGGATACAATTTAACCAACTCCACAAAAATTATAACGCGTGCACCTGGTACACTCTGTGAGAAATGTCAGTGATTTGAATTCATTTAGCACACATTGTTTGATTTTACTGATTTCTTGTTGAAATTCTAAAACGTCCAGATTTTTTGGTGTTTTTGACATCGGAAATCGAGACGATCCCAATTAAATTGGAATGGTTGGCAGGTCTGGCATTGTTTTAACACAGGCGTTGAGCTCGTCAACTTCCAAAAGATCTGTGTATTTTTAAAAGTGATTACTAGTACAAGGTAAAAATTATTCTAGCTATACAACAGTTATAATGATTTAAATATTGAATTAAAATCTTTATAATTTAAACTGATTTGAAAAGAACTGCTGTAGTTGAAAAAGTTTCGATTGAGTTGCTTTAATCATCTTCAGGACAATAATTCTCCTGAAGACGATTGAAGCAAACTCCAACAATACTTTATCTGATTTGTAATAACGCTTATTTCATTCTTAACAAAGTGATATTATCTGTAAGGTAACTTACAGCAAATTGGTGTTTCCTTTTCAAGTGCATGTCCAGGCGTGCCAGGCCCATCGCCCGGCAACCTGGCACTAGGCAATTTTTTCTTTTTCTGTTTTTCTTTTCATTTTGATTGATGAATCTATGAACAATTGACATAAGTAATGGTATTATTTTATAACACAAAAATATAAAATATTAATAAATGACAAATAGTTTAAGAGATTCAACTGACAGATTGAAAAATTAGATGCATGCATGCGGAATATGTACAAATTACAAAACAGAATCAGTCAGATTAGTGCAAATTATTAACTACAAAACATACTGAGTGATTTGGATGGACGATAACATTCGGGGAACTACAAAACAGAATGAGTGGTTAGAGTGCATAATAATATTACACAAACTACAAAACAAACTGAGTGGTTGGATGGATGAAACTCTACAAACAACAAGACATATCGAGTGATTGAAGTAGATGATAACATGCTATAATCTACAAATGAGGGAGTGCATGGTAACACATGAAATACAAAAAAATGTAAAAGTAAGAATATTTAGTTAACGCTTCATAATCAGGCAAGACAATTTCAACATGACCACCCAATCCTCAAACCACTGACTCGGAGCTATGGTTGCATTTATGAATCACAGATTGAAATGATTAAGGTGTGTAATGACATTCTACTACAGTAAATAAAAAAGAGATTAAGTGATTAGGGTGCATGGTTCAGTAGCATTCTACAAACTACAAAACAGATTAAGTGATTAGGATGCATGGTATAGTAGCATTCTACAAACTACAAAACAGATTAAGTGATTAGGATACATGCTATAGTAACATTCTACAAACTACAAAACAGATTAAGTGATTAGGATGCATGGTATAGTAGCATTCTACAAACTATAAAACAGATGAAGTGATTAGGATGCATGGTATAGTAGCATTCTACAGACTACTAAACAGATTAAATGATTAAGGTGCATGATAAAGTAGCTTTCTACAAGCAGCAAGTGATTAGGGTGCATTGTACAGTAGCATTCTACAAACTACAAAACAAAATAAAGTGATTGAGGTGTATGGTATGTAGCAAAAAATATGGTAATTAGGGTGCATGGTACAAAAATACTGTAAGGTGATTATGGTGCAAGGGTACAGTATCATTCTGCAAGCTACAAAACAGCATGAGTAGATAACATTCTATAAATTACAAAAACAAATGGATAAAAACAAGGTAACACAATATTTGATTTTGTTGAAAAATATAAAAAAATAACTGATTTCAAAATTTCAATCAATCAGGATAGAACCCGAGATTTGTGCCAATCCATGCTGATGCTCTAGCCATTGCACTATGGTAGAATTCTATGAATCACAAATAGATTAAATGATTAGAATGAATTTACAAATTACAAAATACTTGTGTATACATGGACACTAAACATCAATCATTAGAAATTATAGTAACAAAATGTTTTTAATATTTGAACATACAGTAGGTGATTTTGTCATACACATGGATTTAGCAGTTGCCTATACCTACCTACCACACAAGGGAAATATAATTATCATCATATTCACAAAGATCATTAAGAATATATACAGTCAACAGGATTTGTTAAGAGTGAACATAATTTACATATTTAAAATTCAACATAAAAGATATACAATTAAATGTTTGAATAAAAAATTCAGTGGATAGAAACCATCTGGAAAAAGAAAAAAACATCCTTATTAACTCATATTCTTTGGTTAACAGAAGATAGGCTATATACTGTGATTTTCATTAACGACTGATAAGCAGCAAACTATATAATGAAGCGTTTGATTAACTCACCCATTCAGACCACTTAGTGTTTGAAAATAGAAAAGAATATTATTCATAAAATCTGCATTTATATAATGAATACTAGAATAATTAAAAAATGGAATACAAAATCTGAATACAAAAAATTAGATATGCATCTAAATGCAAGTATCAAAATTCTTAATCTCAGAACAATGGCATGTATATTTTTTTACTTTAAGTATACTTTAAAAAATGAAAAAAATATAAATTAAATGACTAACTTCAATCTTGCAGAGCACATGGTTTGTTGTAGGAATTCTTCATTAAGAATATGATGGACTCTTCTCAAATGCTTTGGAAGATACTTTGATTTTCGGCCACAAAGAAGGCACTCAAGAGTTCGACGATTCTTTTGACAATGGCAAAATACAAATGTATTAATGTTTATGGTGCTTCTACATTCAATAAAATATATAAAAATCAAGATAGCTGTTAACACTGTTAAATTATATATAAATCATCAAAGAAGGGTAAATACAGTGTTCGAATAAAGCACATAATAATACAGTGTAGCATAGTTCTCAACAAGTCAACGCATCTATTTTGTGTTAGAGTGTATCTGGCGGTTATTTGAACGTGCTCAGCCATAAGGCCTCTGTAGTCTAATGGATATGACGCTCGCCTTGTCAGCAAGAGGTTGCTTGTTTGAATCCTATCAGAGGCATATCATTTTAATTTATGGAATTAATATTTTTTTAAACAAACCTGTTCTTTAATCTACTGAAATATTATTCTCCTTTCTTTTTTATTACAAATGACAAATAATATCACAATAATAAATATTTAAAAAATAAAAAATAATAAACATTTTAATTGTGTCACAGCAGACAGCAAACACATTTCAAGAATATCATCAAGCTCAATACCATCTTAGCTGATTTATTAATTGAAATAATACCTCAAAGATGCATTTTTAACTATTTTATGCAATGTGGTCTTTTAAATTTATTTCATTTGGTTGTTTCTCAAGGACCCCCATTGGAAATAAGTTGTTTTTATACAAAATTCATGGGCTATCCTAGTATACCACATATGGTTTTCAACTTAATTTTAATCTTTTTCAATATTTTAAGGTATATTTTAACTTTTAAGTCATTGCTATATTTGCTTTTTTTGTAGTGATATTGTGATATACTGAATAAAGTCAAGTTCAGTTAAATATCCTACAAGATAAAGAAAGCAAATGTAATGTTTGCATACCGATTTCTTGTGTGCTCCTTTTCTTTGCCTAAAGAAGATAAAAAAAAAAAACAATACTCAGAGTTAAAATTTCTATCAATGTAAAATACATCAAACATATAAAAAACAAATAGAGTTGAAATAATTATATTTCAGCTTTTATTTTCTTTTCCGGTAAACTTCATATAAATCTACCAAAAATGAGTCAAGAAGAGGTCCACATCCAATTATTAGGCTAGAATAAGGGCCTAAAGCAAACTTATGTTTAAAACTATGTTTTCTATTGGCATGCAAGAACCTTTAAAGCCCCATTCCCAGCAAAATTTCACTAAAAATGACTTTTTTTTAGAAAATATGCATTTGCATTACTCCAATTATTATAAATCATGGAAAAATATTGGCATGAATTTTAATTTTACGAAAAAGAATTTAAAAAAATGAGAAATACAGACTATTTCTCATAAAATATTACCATTTTCTCGACGAATTCATCGTTACTAGGCAAATTCAGAGGTTGTAGATCGCATCCACTGGAATACTCTCGCTTTTATGTATACTTTATACAGTCGATAATGTGCGCCCTCTCTAATGAGATTAGTTTTTGTACTTCGCATCTCGCACAATGCGGTCGTTCGGTTAGGCTGAGATATGTTTGTTTAAGTGTCAAAATCTCAGTCAGAATCAGTTTTTTACAAATTTGAAATAATTCCTATGAAATATTATATTTCACAAGTGTCAATACTAGCAACGGGAAATATCATGTCGGCCGTTTTTATGTGTGATAACAGAACCTAAATCGAGGTAAGGCTAGGACTAGCAGCGTTGGATAGGCTAATGTTTTCGGCGCCTACGATATTTCTTCTCACGACCTATCGCAAAATCAACATGAAAAATTCATCCGCATTTATTTTTTGAGTGGAACACAAAAAATCAAATTTCAGTCTTATTTTACATTTTTTTCATTCTTAGGAATGTCTAAATTCAGTTAAACTAGCAATTCCGTATTGCATTTATAAATCTTTATAACATTATACAAAAATTAGATTTTTCTTAAAAACTGAAATTTTGCCGGGAATGGGGCTTTAACTTTTATACTATGTTTATGCCCACTTTTAAAAACATTTTTCACAGATATTTGGTATCAAACCATAGCAACTGGTTTTGTAGCCAAACAAACAGTCAGAGCAACACTAAGAGACTTACACCGATTGTTGACACAGTTGTAATCCGCATTTGGGTCAAGTTTAATTTGGCTTTGGTGCACCGTTTTCTTCATTGAAATTTGGGGTATTTTACCTACTTGCCCAACGTACAAACACAAGATCAACAAAAATAATGCATGGTGGCCTAGTACCTCTGCTGAGACTTAGAAAAATAGGAAAACTACTCTAATTTCCAAAAGGCATCTCACCATGACAGAAAAGTCAACCAAAGCCAATTTTAGACTAAATGTACCATTTTGAAGAATTAAAGGTGATGTTGGTGTTGTACAAACTGAGTGAGAAGGGAAAAATTACACCCTAAAATCTACAATTAAATTTGAATGATTATTATTTTTAAAAAAACTCTTCTTCCTCCTCTTCCCCTTGCTCACTACTTTCTCCATTACTAATAAGCATCAGAACATTAATACACCAAAACTAGACACTGATCATTTTTTTGGACATCATTACATTAAAGCACTGTAAAGAACCTGAATTGTAGGCTTTTTGATGTTAGTGTTACACAAATAAACTAAGTGAAAAGGGAAATATTACACCCTATAATTCACCATTAAAGTTGAATGATTATTATACTTACAGGTAAAGCTCCTCTCCCTCCTGCTCTTCCTCCTCCTCTCCCTCCTGCTCATCCTCTTGCTCACTACTTTCTCCATTACTAATAAGCATAAAAACATTATTAAACCAACACTAAACACTAACATTTTTTGGACATCAGAAGTACTCTAATGAACCTGAATAGTTTTAGGCTAACATTAAGAAGTCATTAATCCACCTTTTGTGCTCGGTTGCTCCTGGGGTAGTGACTTCATTTGTATTAATTCAAAACACACTGGATGGCCTGGCCTGATGCTGTCTGATAAGTCATTTATTTGAAAATATTAATTATTCCAAAAGTTTGTGTGTACTATATAATCAGTGACTTTCATGTAATATTTTGTTGCTGTACATTTAAGAAAGTTGATGTGATTTTATGCTTAAATCCAAACCTTCCCTGACAAAGGCTCAAGGTTAGTCATTTGACAATATGATGTTATTTTAGTTCTGTACAATCCTTCTATAATAATGAACCATGGAAATTTCAACAAATATAATTCCATTCTTATAGTTAAATGGAATTGAGTTATTTTATCACCAAGACGAACGAACATGAATGTCAGATCATTTGAAGCCCAAGTACAATAAATGTAACGTCAACTACTTTAAAAAATGTCGAAGAGATCCTTGACCGGGCCCATAAAGAAGGCTTCTTATGGTTTTTAAAGTGAATAATTTAAGTCATTACAGCAGTATTAATAATTTTAAACCTTTATAATTGGTATCATGATATATTTAATAATGGAGGGTTTTTTGTTTAATATTGTAATTGTAAAATTAATAATTTATCTTAATGATGATGTAAGTGTATTTTTAATCATTTGATGTTTTTTCTGTGTCTTGGATTCCATCTTGTATATTTCAAAACTTAAATTATACTTGCAATAAATATATATTGAATTGAATTTGCCCTTGCTATATTTTACTAATTTCTGATGTCCAATGACCTAATGTCTCCAAAAACTTTTCAACATGGTTGTTATAACCAGTTCTATCATGCATGCTTCTATATTTATTACTCATCAACTTCTCTTCTTATGACAGTCTTATGACCATCACACGACGAATCCAACTCTGCTCTCTGTCAGCATTAGATGATTAGACTCCGTCTGTTGTCGGTGTCAGTCTGAATGGATCACCATTAAAAAAGATCTGTTGCTCGTGCATCATTACTTTTTTTGTAGAATCATGTCAGCTGGCAACTGTCGGGCTCAGTGAGTACCCGGCTTAAGATATGATAGTAATATCTAACTTAACTTGTACCAACAAAACTCAGTAATTTAAAATAATATTTTACCATATAAAATCATTACTTTTTTTGTAGAATCATGTCAGCTGGCAACTGTCGGGCTCAGTGAGTACCTGGCTTAAGATATGATAGTAATATCTAACTTAACTTGTACCAACAAAACTCAGTAATTTAAAATAATATTTTACCATATAACTTACATTTTCTCTGTCTCTTCCTCCTCTGCTTCTTCCTCTGTCTCTTCCTCCTCTGCTTCTTCCTCTGTCTCTTCCACCTCTGCTTTTTCCTCTGTCTCTTCCTCCTCTTCTTCTTCTTCTTCTTCTTCTTTCTCATCCTCTATGTCTTCATTTCTATAAAAAAAAAAATAAACAAGTTGCCTGTAATACATACTGATGATCTTTTGACAAACTTTTAAACATAACCTAAACCAGGTACATTTTGTATGCCCCAATATTTTTTCCTTATCAACTTATCTTCCTATATCCAAGATCTGAAAACAAGTAATTTGTAATCAAATAAATGATTTATAATTACTTAAATTAATATTAATATTTTTGAAGGAAAACCAAAAGCAGACCCCTCAATAATATTTTAATTTTTAGAGGAGTAGTTATTGAAAACTTTGTTCATTCCAATTGTTGAATTTTAAATGCCACCAGTTTACATAATTAGTTTAGAACTAGCTGCTGAAACTGTGTAGGTTCCTCTTGAAATAGTGACAATGATTACGATTATCATTAGTGTTTATTACTAGCCTAGGTCGTTAGGGAAAAAGGGAGGGGATAAATGAAGCATTTCTTACAAAGTATTTTCTCAAAATGTGAATCAGTATACCTAATCTTGAATTTGCATTCTTTTAATTCAAAATACAGTTCTTTATATATTTTAAAATGTCAGGAGCTTTTGGGAATTCCCTCTAAGCCACTAGTTTTCAACAGCCGCCCCCCAACCCCACCACACTAGTCCTAACTCAGTACTACGGCTCTGGGTGGATGCTTCACCGAAGGACCCAGCAATTAATTTTGCACTGTAGTCCAGTCAATCTGTGGATTGACCTAATTTCAACAGAAATAACTTTATATTAAGTACCAATTCGAGCCATCCAGAAGTCCCTATTTTTAAAAATTTCATTAAGGATGGTGGTAAACACCCTCCATAACCCCTCCCCCGGCTCGATCGAGGCGAGCTAAAGTTATCCTTATCCCCCCTGTCAAACAGCTTTGCCTCCCCAGAGAATATATCCTACATGTAGAGCCCCCACTGCCCTGATTCTGAAGCTCTCTAAGGTCTGATAAGATGGTCATAATTCATAAATACCTCACTAATCCCTGTCACACATGATTTGTTCTACCAAAAACTAAAGTATAATTTAATACATCATAATGTTGAAAGGTAACGTAAATGTTGCACTTTATACACATCAATTTTCTAGTAGAGCGAACACCCTATTCTATGGGGAGGAGGGGGGAGTGTATCGTCTGAACCCCCATCCCACCCTGATTACTGTCCTGAATATCCAATTCTGTTATCATAACTTACAAGTCTTCCACCTCATCTTTCTTTATCTCTCTGCCCCTATAAATATTAAACAACTATTGCCTGTTAATATGATATGAATGTACACTTGGTTTTAACCAACTTTTCATCATGATCATAAACCAATATAGAACAATGTTCATTCCTGTTTTTTTTTGTTTTTTTTAAATGATTATAACCAGTTCCATCATTGTATGCTTCTACAGTATATTCATAACTTTCCTATTTTCAAAGATGTGATAGTAATATCTAACTTACAATTCCTCTGTCTCTTCCTCTTCTTTCTTCCTCATCCTCATCCTCCTCCTCATCATCTCTCTATCCCTATAAAAATTTATAAAGTATTACTTGTGAATATATGTATATGTGATGTATCTTGCTTCTATAATTATTACTCATCAACTTCTCTTCCTACATTCTGATAGTAATATTTAACATGAGTAGAGATCCGTCAACAGATTTTCTTTATCTAATTTTTTCACCTACAGTCAGCAGGCAGCCTATTGACGAGGGGGAGCGTGTATACATTCGTGTTAATGTACATCGATATGTTTATTAGTTTGTAGAATTTTACCATACATTTAACCAGTTTTAAACCTAATTACTAATAATCTGTTTTGTAGTCTAAGTTCGCAAAGTATTTAGAGGAAACATTAATTTTGAAAACTGGTAAATTGAACGAAACTTTTGACCAGCTTAGGTAGGGCCCAAACTAGTCCCTGATTCACATTTTGAGAAATAATTTTTCTTGATATTTTCTGTTAATGTACATCAAGATTAAGATCAAGATTAAGAGATCATGATCATGCGTACAAATTCATATGATATTTCATTACTTTTAGTATTTATTATGTTAAAGCTTGTATGAGCTACACTTTCTTCAATCAAATAAAAAGTAAAAACGACAAAAGCGAATACTATAATACATTAGTTAGGAAGCATTATCAGTAGCATGTGAAACCAAGAAAAAAAAAAAAACACATTGCGGCTGTTTCGTAAAGTCTTATGTACCGAAAGAGGCTCCTTTCAGTGTTATTATAGTAACAGCCTTTCATATGAACACTTTGAAATTTAATGCATAGTTTAGCTTACGCCTTGTGGAAGCTCCGCCAGCCTTGCGCAGTGTTTGTGAACATTCTCTAAGCAATTGTCTACTGGTTTTGTATTTAATCACTGGTGTATCCGTCACTACATTAAGTATTTGTTACAAACGTGCAAGAAATTGTTTTTAGAAACTGAACAATTAGAGAGTCCATAATATTTAATCCCATCATGATTGAATGTCAAAATGATGAATATGATATATAAATTTATGTGAATGTAAAACTTACAACTCTTCCTCCTCCTCCATCTCGCTATCCCTATAAAATATTAAAAAAGGTATTGTAAATATATATAACAGATTAAATCAACTTACTATACACACAATTAAACCAGAAGCACGTTGCTCCTATTCTTCTCAAAATCAAACATGTTAAGTCTGACTGTGCCAGCAGAAGTGCCATAGGCATAACATTTCCGACCTTAGCCTAAAAAATGTTTGTCTATCTCTAGACTCCCATTTTATCCTCCTATTGAGCACTTTCGTAGCTATGCAAACCCATATTATATATATATATATATATATATATATATATCTGTCTCTTATTCCCTAACAAAAAAAAAAAATTGTCTGTAAATATTGATGTTTTTTTACTACTGTAACTGTAAAACATGATATCAGACACACCTACAGTTATTACCTATTTATTATAAAGATATTAGGAAATATTGTAACTATGTAAATTTATTATTAAAAATGACAATAAAACTAGGAAAACCAACAAATAAAGAAATTATGTTTCAATAAAAAAATAGATTAAAAACAACTAATTTGGAGCACAAAATGAAAACAAGAGTGTTATTGTAAACTATAACAACAACAACAATAATAATAACAGCAGTTATAATGATGATTTTAATTCTTCAGAAATTAACAATTCTGTAATTATTCTAAAAAAGGTTTGATAGGCATGTGCTAAAATTCCAAATCAGATAAAAATTGTAGAAGAAAGAGAATGCAAAAATAAAACAAAAAAAAATCAAAGATCATTGGAAAAATTCATCTGGATCCAATAATAAATATTGGGTAGTTGTTTCCTTTTAGATATCAATTAATATTTATAAAAAAGTATTAAGAAAAAACGTACTCACACGCTGTTTCGCTGATACTTTATCAGCATTCTCAAGTGAACTGTGATGTAATTACAGCCATCAGTCATCATGAGCACTTCGACCTCAACACGTTCGAGATTACACTGTGACCAAGCTGTAATTACATCACAGTTCACTTGAGAATGCTGATAGAGTATCAGCAAAATTTCATGTGAGTATGTTTTTTCTTAATATTTTTTATAAATATTAACTGTATCATCTGAAAGAAACAACACCACAATACAAAAAAAACGAAAGGAGGGAACGAAAGGGAGGGCTGAAAGTGTGGCCCAACAAGACTATACAAACCCTTCGTCAAACAAAGGAGGTGAATCCTGATATGAATCCTGTTAATAGAAATTTAAAGAAATGTCTTCACGGACAGTAGATTCTTGTAACAAAATAAGAATGAAAGTGTGAATCGCAAACTTTACAATACAGTTAACTCAGAAACCTGCAGAATTGACAAATGTTGATGGGCATCATGATGCATTACCATAAAACCTCGAATTGAAGCCACGGGCTTATTTTTTTTTTTTGCGAACTTTATATGGGCTTTTTTTTTCGAGACGGCCTTCTTTTCAAGGCTAACAACATTTTTGACTATCAATGATCTTTCATTTTGCCCATGCACAGTAGTGTGTCAGACTTCTAACACTGGTAATTTATGTTCTGGCGTCAGATCAATAAGCACGGCGTAAAAAATAAATATAAGACAATAATTAAACATATCCACATTTTATTAGAGGGTGTAGGGTGTCAAAGAAAACTTCCTCTCCAAGGTAGCTGGCCGGGTAAATAAGTACGCTAGACTAATAATATTATTAAAATAGCCTTCTATTTTATGAACCCAGCCAAATAAATTACTGTATTTCATATAATGTAATTAATAAATATATTATAGAGAGAGAGCTTACCTCCATGCTTTGAATGCTTGTACTATATTTTTTATAGAAAGCTGTGAATAATAAATAAAACGACATCATCATATTTGTACATTAATTTGTAGGCTATGGCAGGCCCTGGTCTACCTAACATAGGCCCTAATTAATATGGAAGGTGGGGGGGGGGGCCTAGGCATATCCTTATAATTATACTTATGGGCCTTGCTGGCCCCTACTACTAGCCTAGCCTAGGCCTGGCTTTGAATAAATTAACCCATATCATCATACATAATACACTTAGCTAGGAGCCCAGAATAGGCCTAGTCTAGGAAAAGGAGGAGCCTAGTAGTAGTAGGCCTAGTAGGAGTAGCAGGCTAGGTCTCATACACCTAAGGCCAGGAGTAGCCCCGGCACCGCATTGGGACGCTAATCACTTTGTATTGTACTCCACCATATTCCCTAACCTTAACCTCAAAAACAGACAGTCTTTCTACTGTATGTTATTAAGGTTTAGGGTAGGGTGGAGTACCTCCCTTATAGTTAATTATTAGCGCCCTGTAGGCCTAGGCTAGGACTATACTCTATTGATCCTAGGATTGTAAACAAAATTCCATAGGCCTAGGCCTTAGGATGGCACTCGCCTGGTCCTGCCTATTCTATGCCCTCCCTAAAAAGCCTAGGCCTAGTCTACTAGTTAGGGCCTAGCCTAGCCGGGCTTTTTAAAACGCTGTATGGGTAGGTAGGAGGTGCGTTTACGTTTTATAAGCTATATTTTTTAATCAATACATTTTAATGTTTAATGTTGACTATATGTTCTTATTAGTAAAACTGTAAACAAAACACACTAAACTAAAGCTTACCGCTTTTATTTTGAAACGAACGAACGTTACTTTTGCCTCTAACTTACTGGAAAATAATTTATTCGCAGCATATATCAAATTACTGAAAGAGGCTACTACCTAGCTTAGTGAAAATTTCCAATCTCTCGGGAATTCGATCAAAATCCACACATGTGCACTAAAAATCGCACTTTTCAAAAAGTGTGGACCAAATTGCTATCTTTTGCATTACACAATGTGCAATGTGCACTCTCTCTCTCTCTCTCTCTCTCTCTCTTTAAAGAAAAACTTACATTAAGTTAAAATAAAGTCACGATTTATAAGGTGCTTAAACTGAGAGATTATGGTATCATTTTCTAAAAACCTTATTAATGTTAAATTATTATTCTTACCTGCATCATGTACATTTGAACTGTTTTTTCCATGAGTTGACGAGTTGCTGGATTTTTTATCTTCATTTAGCTCTACAGATTCACTGGCATTACTAAAAAACGGAATAGTTTTCAGTAGTTCAGTAGTTCTGAAAAGACGTTTGTCATCATCACAAATATATTGATTCTTTCTGTAAATGTATGCTACTCTTGCTACTCTTTAAAATAATGTAGTCTAGGCTTAAGAATGTAGTTTTAACATACAATTTGTGTTTTATTTTAACTCGGACCATGTGACTATTTAATCAATTGCAAGTTTAGTGTATAAATATCAGTTTATTTTTAACACTCAGTACAGTAGTAAAATGATAATATTCAACTTACTCTTTTTCTAGTTCACTGACCACGCATGCAGCTATTGGTCGGTCATATGGATCTACAGTTGTGCACTGGAAGTATATACACATTAACTTCTTCCACTTCGTCTCTTGGACAGCTCTATATTTTGTAGAACTTGATGGGCGTATGCCATTTTCCTGTTGTTTCATTAGGAAACTTTGGAAACCAAAGGGAGTTTTTTCCTTCGTTTCTAGTTGATATGGATATCGTACTCCAGGATTACAGATGTTATAAATTGTCATTCCTAATGCCCAAATGTCAATTTTCTTGAGATCATTTATGTTTGCCTTCAGTTCATCCTTTAAAATTTCAGGAGCCATATATGGCATTGATCCCCTGTGAACATTTTGTGTTGCATTGTTTATGAGGGTCCTGGTCTGAATGAACTCCGACCTACTCTCCCCAAAATCTGTTAATTTGCATAGAATAGGGCAAGTTTGAAATTCCCTATAGAATTCTGAATTGGTAGGGTTAGTCTCACAATAATGCCTATTTGAGACTAGAATGTTGTGTGGTTTTAAATCTCTGTGTACTATGTTGAGATGATGTAGATATTTTAACCCATTGGCAACATCCTTTACTATCACTTGGAAGAGATCATACATCAGAAGCATCATCCAGTTGGTCAACAGAAGACAACCACTGCGAAAGATCATGTACCTTCTTGGAAAATCCAAATGGTTTGAAATCAAAGCACATGTACTCCATCATAATGGAATATGGTTTTGGGCAAAACCCTTTAAATTCTGCTACATTCCTGTGTCGCAGAGCATCCATTATTTTGTATTCCTTGGCCATTGTTTTCTTGTATTCTTCATCTTCGGTGATGATTTTTTTGACAACAACCAGATTGTTTTGGTATATAGCTTCCAGTACAACACCAAATGCATCGTGCCCAATCTCATTTTGACATGTGATTTTGCTCCAATTGAACTTTCGAATACTTTCTATATCACAGTGCTTGTTTGAAGTGCAAGAAATTTTGGGAATTTTAAAGGACATCTTGCTTCCTTGTGCTCATCTTGTCAACTGTACTCATTTCTGTTATAGTACTAACTCTTTATATAAGTGAACTGTTACGTCGGGCGTATTTTACTGACTCGATGATATTCGACAACAACAATTTTGCCTTTTGGTATATATTTATTAACTGTCATCAAGATCATCAAGACGTAAAATTACTGTAAAATAAGTAAAAACAATGATTAAACAATTAAATTAGGCAATAAGAAACCCACTTGACCACTGGCCTCTCCATCCTTCATAATTTTAGCTACCTCCGCTGCCACCTTAACGTAGTCCACTTGAACCTCCGGCTCGGCCCGTGGTTGTTGGACCGGTCTCTTGGGAGCCGCAGCCTTAGATGATGAACGGCGTTTAGTAGCAGCTTTTGGCTTCGTATCTGAAGAGAGACACGTAAAAGAGAATAAATCGAAGATGTATACGAAGTTCTAGGAAATGAAATTTCCACTGTCATTATCAACAAACACCTCCCTGGAGGCAAACCCAACACACCGTTTAGGCAAGATGGTCAGTGGAAACATAAACATGCCCGTAAGCAAAATGCCATTGGGCAAACATTGCTGTAGGCAAAAACTATCCACAGGCAAAATTCCCGTAGGCAAATCATAAATTATGCCTCAGGCAAAACATTGCTGTCTAGGGCAAAATATGCCGATAGGCAAAAACTCTGACCCTAAGCCAAAACATGCCTGTAGGAAAACATAAAATATGCCTTAGGCAAAACATTCCTATCGTGGGCAGCATATGCCACTAGGCAAACATGACCGTAAGCCAAAACATGCCCGTATAGGAAAACAATTTCGGAGAAAAAACATGCCCCGTAGGCAAAATATGCCAGTAGGCAAAACCATGCCCGGAGGCAGAACAGCCGTAGGCAAACTTCTCCGAGGTAAACATCCCATAGGAAAGACATGCCCGAAGGCAGAAAAATATGCACAACATGCCCGTACGGACAAACTTGACAGGAGGCAAATAATCAGTACCTATATATAAAGCGCATACACAATAAATATACATCTAATAATATACATATACACATACACATATGTATACATACATACACACACACACATA
>NW_022716118.1:0-752 GCF_011630105.1 Anneissia japonica
GAGATTCGCGAAAGTTTAATGTCGCGAAAACGGCCGAAATTATCTATTCGCGAAAGTTTCTGGTTGAAAGTATCTATTTAGGCTAGTTAGGCCTATGTATGAAGAATATGTAAAAATATCTTTTTTAGAGCTCATTAATTGATTCTGAAAAACTGTTAAAACAAAAATTATTTAGAGAAATGCCATCAAATGGGCTTAAAAAAACTCTAAAACCCTGGAGCGCAATGGCGCTTCCGCCCCCTTGACCCCCGACCAGGGCTCTGCACCTGGACCGCGATGGGGGCCTAGACGGCCCCCTATACCCCCGGCCTATTTCAATTTACTCTCCTGTTACTTTCAAATTTCTCCTGCTACTCAAATTCTTAAATAAACCCCTGGTAGTACACAAAAATAATGAAAAACAACCGGATATTTGTAAGAAAGCTGGATTTTTTTTAGGATTCTGGTGATATTTTCCATTCTTGTAAACAGAAAAGGACTAATATAAGGGGGCATTTTTACTTACATTTCCAAAAGTGAGTTAGCTTATCACCCTAATTATTTAGGGTTTAAAAAGTCAACAGCAGTTATTACATTTATGTTTTGTAAAATTTAACCAAATTTATTTAGGGTATTAAAGCTGCTGTTAAGCTGTTCTTTAATTTTGGCCGCCATTTTAAAAAGCACCCTCAATTGCCTCTCGGCATTTTCACATTAATAACTTTCGCTAATTATACTTTATTCCTATCATTACATATTCAAAAGTTGGTCAA
>NW_022716119.1:0-1162 GCF_011630105.1 Anneissia japonica
CCAAGTTAATGATAGAGTTTTAGTTAGGTCATTAGGTTTTAAGGGTGCCCATAAACTTTCTGATAAGTGGGGTAAAACAACATATAAAGTAGTTAAGCGGGTAAGTCCTGATATCCCTGTATATGTTGTACGACCTGATGTTATAAAAGGCCCTGAGCGAACTCTTCACAGAAATCACCTGTTACCTATTCCGTCTCTTCCCCTTGATGATAATCAGCCACCCCAACCACATGCTACCCGAGTACATGACTCTAACGAACTGGGTACCAGTGGGCTCGGCGATCGGCCAAAACCAGCTCCTCGACCTGTTTCCTCGCCCCGCACCCCAATCCCTGCACCGCGTCGCTACCCAGTCCCTGCCCCACGACAACCTTCCCCAGCCCCTCCTGTGTATACACATCTAGATGTGTATAAGAGACAGGTCCAATCCGATGCCACCCATGGTTCAGTAATCGACACCCTAGACCTTAGTACTTCCCCTTTAGATGTTGATAGGAAAGTAGTTCGAATTCTTGTAATGATGCTAATTTGTTGTTTAAACTCTTAGAAGATGCGTCTAGAGAAGCAGAACGGAATGCATCTCTTAGACGAATGATTTTGCAAACGTTTGCTTAAATTGCTATAAAATTTTGATGTTTCTAAAGTATTTTTAGAATTTGTATCTATTTTTGTTACACATTGTAATTTGGTTTGACTTTTTATTTATATTGCTCTTGTTTAAGAAATATGTGTTACTTGATTGTGTCAATCGAAGAATGTTGTTTGTAATTTGAAAATAAGTTTTCTGTTACCGTATATGATGTTTTTTGCTTGATGATATTTTCCTTTAAGTTTGTTGTTCCCCATTTTGAATTGTTTTTATGCTTTGTCTTAACGGCAAATTTGAGGACTGAATTAGCCCTCCTATTTCCCTTAAGTGTAATGTCGGGACGACATTCGCTAAAGCAGGGGAGGATGTAGTAGGGTGTATTTTTGTATATGTTTTTAGTTAATCTTAAGTACCTTTAAGTTTATTCTATATTATTTATTTATATTAATCCAGTATCCCTTATCCAAAGAGGCTATACAATGGAGTACTGTTTTAGCCTGTAGGTAATTGACCCATTGAACATTCCATTTCCTATAATCAAGTAGATACCACCAGCTAACCCTCTCCCGAGAG
>NW_022716120.1:0-556 GCF_011630105.1 Anneissia japonica
TAATTAGGATTAATCAAAACAATCCTCCTTACTGTCTACCAAGAAAAGTATATCCAAAACATAAGTAAGGGACAAGGCCAGGATTTTTCTGCAGGGAGATGCAAAGCACCAATCCAATACCTATGGTCCATGTTGGAGGGTTTGGGTTGGATGTTCCTTCCCTATCTGGGGCTTAGGGCCTGTTTTTACTGACGAGAAAGTACCATTCTTAAGAATCATTTAAGAATGGTTCTCTGTGGCAGTAGAAACGGACCCAACAAAAAAAGAATGGTTCTTTTTGGTGTCCCAAAGAACCGTTCTTTGGCACAGAATCAATACCGTGCTGAGAAGACCAAGGAACTGTTCTTTGAACAAAAGAACCGTTTTTGTGGGATAGTTTTTAGCTGCGACATAAATAGCGGCCTAATTTGACCTAAGGTCAACCAGGGACGTATCCAGGGGGGGGAGCCGGGAGCCGCGGCTCCCCCCCTTTGTACACAGTGTTAAAATTATAAAGCTTATTCTTCAGCCAATACAAATTCTTTCCTGGGATCACTCAAAATGAATACTTCTAAAC
>NW_022716121.1:0-194 GCF_011630105.1 Anneissia japonica
GAGAGTCTGAAGGAACGGTTGGATGAAAAAGGTCGCTCGACTGCCAACGCGAAGAAGGAGATCGCATCCCTCAGAGACGAACTTCGTGCCGAAAGGGAAAAGGTGGCAACGGCTTCCAAGGAACGCAGCGACGGCGACGCCCGACGTTCGGCAATTCTCGAAAAGATCAAAGAGGATCTGCGACTGGCGACTCG
>NW_022716121.1:260-727 GCF_011630105.1 Anneissia japonica
TCGAGAGTCTGAAGGAGTGGTTGGACGTAACGGAGAAGAATCACGAAGCGAACCTTCGCGAGTTTCGTTCTTCCGTCGAGTCCGACAAGGCGAAGGCGATCTCAGATCTGGAAACGGCCAAGGCCGATCACACCGACAGGGCCGATATTCTCCGGACGGAGATTGCCGATTTTAAGGAAAAGCTGGCCGAGGCCACCCGAAAGGAGTCTTCGCTGATCAAGGATGTCGAGAAATTAACCGCCCTAAAAGATGATAACGAAAAGGAGAGTAAGAGGATTGAAAAGCAGCTTTCCGATAAAGATCGCACGGCTATCGACTTGCGGAACGAGATCGACACCCTGGAAGAGAAAATGAAACGGAACGAAAGTGAGATTGACGATCAAATGACGGCCTACAAAGAATAGATTGAAAGAAACGTGAAGAGGATGAAAGAGTTGGACGCTACGATCGCGAAGAAGATTCGAGAG
>NW_022716122.1:0-1197 GCF_011630105.1 Anneissia japonica
TTGTTCTTAAAGTAGGCCTATTGCATTGATGATTAACATAGAGAAAACAATGTTATACTGAGCGAGACTATTCTTTACTTATCCTGTTAAAATAAGGCTTATTATTACGTTTATAATTGAAATAGTGTCTCGTAGGCCTACATTCTCATTATTCAGTTTAGAGTATAAGCCAATATCTATAGCAACACCACAAACCAGAAAGTGTGCTTACTTATAAACATACTCTAACCATGCTCTAACGGTATGTTGAAAAGTAAACAAACGGCAGATATTATTCTCCTGAAGACGGTTGAAGCAAGTCAACCGAAACGTCGAGATATTCTCAACCAACAACAACAGTTCTTTTCAGAACTATCTACGTGGTGTACCACAAGCATTAATTATAAATTATATACTTATAAACCTATTAGGCCAATGATAGGCTATAAAATAATATAATAATTAATATTAATACAGTAGGTCCATGATCTATATGCCTAACAAGTATGTTGAAAAGCAAACAAACGGTATCTATCCTATTGAGTTACTGAAGAACTAAGTGTGTTTGTAAAGGTGGTTGTTTATGTTCTAAAGGTTGGCGATAAGCCAACGCGCTTATTGTCATGTTGTCATCAGCCGATAAACTGATCGATCGCTGGAACTTCTTGGGTCGTTAAACTGAACCTCGTGAGATGACGCGTTTCCTTCATAAAAAAAAAACACATGCTCAGCTCACCCACCCTACATCTATAAATTCTAAGAACTATAAACTATTTGCGTGTTTATGATATTATTTGCATATATTTTGATGTCCTATAATAAGTAGATTATAAATAATATTATATATTAATAGTATACGGTACCAGTATTTAAGTACCGGTCCCGTACCGTCCTAACGGTCGCGCGCCTGATGGGTAACATGCACTGAGCTGAGCTAGTCAGCTCCGTTTTCCTGTTAGTCTTGTTGTAAACACAAATGTAAACACATCTTAATTTTTAAGAACATTTTTCTAAGATAGTAATCGTATAGGCCCCTATATCAAGACAGTCATTCCCTCCAATCTTATATTCAAAGCTATGTCAGTCTGCAATATCCTTCTCGCAATAATCAACCTTTTACAGATAGGCCTATTTCTATTTCTGCATTACTTGTTTTGTTTTGTTTGTTTCATATGTTTTAATCTTAATATCTAAAAAAAAAAAACGGGAAACAATGGA
>NW_022716123.1:0-566 GCF_011630105.1 Anneissia japonica
CATATATATATATATATAATGTGTGGGTGTGTGTTAGTATTATGTAACCATATTACATACTGTGATTTACTTATATTTACCTACATCAGTGATTTTAATGTTCATTATCACTTTCTTTATCACTATCACTGTCTGATGAATCAGAAACACTCGACAACAATGGAAAGTTGTTGCAGAAACTCCCTTCCGCTTAGCAGTTACACATATCAGTACACTGAAGATTATATCTCCTACACGTGCATATATTATTTGACAGGTCACAATTTACCATCTTTCATAACCCAGCCCAGTTTGCATGGATCAGGGATTTCTGGATGAATAACAGTATCCTGGCTCCATATATTGACCTGCAGATGTACACGCAATATATGCTGATACAAGGCTCCTGCAATTGGTGGCAGCTTATCTACACCTTGATTGTTTGGCAGAGTTTTGAATCTTTTCCATTGTAAAGTTGAGGCATCTTTAGCAGATACTTTCTTCGTTACGAGAAGACTACATAAATTCCAGTATTCATGCCAAGCTGTGGAAGTCTTCTGAAGTTCAATACAAACCAGTCTGTATCA
>NW_022716124.1:0-548 GCF_011630105.1 Anneissia japonica
AGGAATGTAAACGCGCTGCTCCTCCGCAAGAAGGGAATAGCCGACTGCCTTGTTCAGCAATATAAACATGTGCCATGGTTTAACCATTTTTAAAACATAATAATATATATATATAATAATACAAACATGTATTAAATTCATATAGCCTACAAAGTAAAACACAATGCCGTAGCATACGTTGTTCTACGTGCGATATCACGTGATCGCCACAACGAACTTCTTCAACTGCGGCTGATTCAGGTCAGTGTTTACATGCTGTATTGTGCGGGCCGGCTGTGCAGGCACGTGGGAATTAGAAAGTTGGGCAAAAGGTACTTGTTTTGATAGGTCAATTCGAACATCGCACAATATAATCTGGGTAGCAAGGTTACTGGCGATTGCTTTCTCTTCTATAAAACCTACAGGTAACGGTAGGGCCTAGCCTACTAAAATACAAGAAACATTGGGGTTTCCCCAACAAGAAAAATAATTAAATTTAGGCCGTTATTATAAACATTTCTTCGTGAACTGTCACCTAGCGTAGGCTAGCATTTTACTACCAGGCTACT
>NW_022716125.1:0-569 GCF_011630105.1 Anneissia japonica
TGATCACTTTTTTCAGTAGCTTGGTAGCATTTTCTAACCAACTCATTAATATTCAAGACAAGTCTCCCAGGTAACAATCCCACATGGGGCCATATGCAAAATATCTGGGAAAAGTCTTATGGGCTACCCCATATTTTTCCCTTATGGGATCCGTCTGGGCAATCACATATGGGCCTTGCCCATGGTTTACCCATATGGAGCCCATATGCCAAATATATAGGCAAATATATATGGGAATGCCCATATTTAAAGTACATGGGCCCCATATGGTAAATACCTGGGCAGATAAATATGGAAATTCCCACATTTATTCCGCATGGGGCCCATGTGCCAAATATCTGGGAAAATACATATGGGCATGCCCACATTTATCTACATGGGGCCCACATGCCGAAGACCTGGGTAGTTGAATATGGGTATGCCCATATTAATTTCGTATTGGGCCCATGTGCCAAATATCTGGGAAAATACTTATGGGCATGCCCACATATAATATACATGGGGCCCATATGCCCAATACATGGGCAAGTAAATATGAGAAGCCCATATTTAATCCAAATGGAGCCCAT
>NW_022716126.1:0-774 GCF_011630105.1 Anneissia japonica
CATATTAGTTAACCAGGTGAACTGAGTGGTACTAGTGAATTAACTTGGTTTATTATCCTCCCTAAGGGAGTGAAGCTCTTGGGAGGCTATTGTTTTTACCTATGTTCTTCATGCTGTTATTGTTGCTGCTGTTGTTGGTTATTTGATTGTTACTGCGATAACTAAAGTTTCTGGTAAGTCTGATTGGTTTTAAACTTTGCAGAATGCAAGATGGTAATAGGAAGACGGAGCCTATTGTTTATTTGGTACATGTGTGAATATGCAAATTGCTCATTTGCATAATTAATAATTAACTAATCAGGAAATTTACGCTACATACTATCATAATTCCCAAAAAAAATTTCTAATTTATTTGTAATTGTAATATTTTATCATGTTGATGTCATTGTCACTGTTGTAGTAAATTGTTTGTTAATACAATAATTAAAGTTTGGTAAGTCTGAATGTTTTCTAACTCGTATATTGCCAATTCTCAAGAAAATAATCACACTGTGAGGGGGCTATGCATTTACTGCCCAGCATAAAAGGAGAATTTCTAGTTCAAATACTGGTGATCAGCACATATTACTTTAACCAAGTGAATGATGTGTGTTAACCTGGTTAACTTATATGTAGTTGATGTTGCATGGGTTAATTAACTAGGTGAACTGAACAGTGCAAGTGAGTTAACCTGGTTAACTTATATGTAGTTGATGTTGCATCGGTTAGTAAAGGGGCATTCCACAGTATTTGCGACGCAATATGAAAAATTTCATATTCACTTTTGTACATTAA
>NW_022716127.1:0-645 GCF_011630105.1 Anneissia japonica
GGACGATGGCGACGTGGAGAATCGGGTCACCGACCTGCTCCAACTCTCAAAACGGAACCATTGCATGACGACGCCGGTGCGCTACGGCGTCGCGAAGGAGCCGGTGTTGGCGAGCGTTTAGAAGTATAAGTGTGCTTTCGCGAATCGAGATCGACCACAACAAAATAGGATTCGGATAACTGAGATGCTGAGGAACGTGCTGGTCGTGTGCTTGCTCGGGTTTACGACGGACGTCGAAGGAGAGTGGACGTGCGCGTACTGCTCGTTTCCCACGAATGGAGAAACTACTTGGACGTGCAGCAACTGTTCGCTCTCGCAACCTGCACACCTTACGGATATCGCCACCGACGTCTCGGTCGACGCAAACTACGCGATGCCTACGGAGGTGGCGCCAACCGAAGAAGAGTCGATAACCGAATTTGAAGATAGTTGGTCCGACGAAGGCGACGACGATACAGACGGACGTTGCAAGAAGCGAACTGTGGAATGCAGATTGAAAAATCTGCACAGACGCTATCAGCACAACCTGTGCATCGTCGAGGATGGTTCCGTGTCGACGACGACGGCCGTCGTTTCAGATGATACGACGACGAAGGACTGCGACCGCCTGCAAACGCCGCCGTTGAACAACGGCAGGATTGCGAT
>NW_022716128.1:0-559 GCF_011630105.1 Anneissia japonica
TAGGGGTTGTCTCATCTGTACAATAAATAAAATGTAATCATACTGATATTCCAATGATAAAAAATTTTAAATCATGTGTGTTTGTGTTGAAGGAGGGCATTTTTCCTGGACTATTCTTTAAATTATGTTACTTTATTGGATATCGCTGACTTCACTTTACTATGTTCTCTGAATACGCCAATCAGATTATAACTTACCGTAAATAGCAATGGTAAAGTTACAATTGCCAGTGTTATTATAATTGTCAGTGGCATTACATGTTACAACAGTGCTGACATCATAAAATGTGCTTCCAATATAATCACATACTGGTGTGAAAGAGTCTCCAGAGTTGTCTGTAACATAGGGTGCTGTCCATGTGACATTTGCCCAGCAGTTATCGTTACCTGTTACGTTTTGGCTCGGTGGACATTGAAGGTCTGGAGGCTCACAATCTAATTATAATCCATAAAATGCTGTCAGTGCAACATATATTACATTCATTTGTAAAATTGAATGGCTTAACTACAGAATATGTTATTATTATTATTTCAAACACGTTCTTTTAAACAACCATACT
>NW_022716129.1:0-820 GCF_011630105.1 Anneissia japonica
ATGTATATATGTATATATACATATGAATATATATACATATACATATATATATGTATATATATGTATACATTGGCGGATCTAGGGGTCAGGGGTCCCCCCTTGGGAAAAAAATAACTAAAAATAAAAATTAAATAAAAAATCTTCGTGTACCGGTACACACATAGTCCTATTTACTGTAATAAGAATGAGAAAAAATTACCTGAACATTTACAAAAGGGGAAAACCTTGAATTTTGATTAAAAGACACTTTAGAAGTCCGGAAAACTCATTTCTCGCCATCTAAGAACTAAAATTTTCCTGGGGAGGACCCCCGACCACCGTCTTATTTGTTGGGGTTTATCGATTTATTGAAAAAAGAATATGTATGCAGCGACTTAACACACATAGTAGGGCTACTAGTATTTACAGTAATAAGAATGAGAAGTTTACCCGACCGTTTTCAAGCGGAGGAAAACCTTAAAATTTAAAGAACTTAAAAGTCATTAAAAGTCAACTCAGAAGTCGGGAAAGTTCATTTCTTGCCATCTAGTGATAAATTTTTCCGGACCCCCTTCTTCTTTGGGGTTATCCATTCATGGAAAAAAGAATACGTACGCAACTAAATTTTTTAAATGTACGTATACAAACATAAATAGGCTTATTAACTGTAATAAGAATGAGGAAGTTTACCTGACTGTTTTCAAGAGGGGGAAAGCCTTGAATTTTGAAGAATTTAAAATCATTAAAACACAACTCGGAAGTCTGGAAAGTTCATTTCCCGCCATCTAAGAATTAAAATTCTTACCCCCCCCCCACCACTTTTTTGGCGTTTTTATGAAAA
>NW_022716130.1:0-1081 GCF_011630105.1 Anneissia japonica
GCCTTTGTGCCTGAATACTGTAAAGAGGGTGTACTTCAATTCAGCTGCACAGATGATTACACCGACTTATGCAAATGCTCATAAAATGAAGGAACAGAGTTATTAAGTGGCACTACAGTGTCTAGGTAGTTTAGTACTAAATGCAGTAATAAGTCTAATGTGTATTTAGTCAAAAATAATCATCTGTTCACAAGCAATACAGAGCAGTAACAATTTTTTATTCATATCAAAATAGAAAGTTTAGTCCTGAGTCAACAACCTTGACATAAAATAAAATGTTATTTAACACTTGATGACAAATAAACACCCTCCCTCCACCCCTATTTTTTTTTTATAAAGTACTTTTTTCCTGGATAGAGCCTCATTGAGATCAGACCATTGTAATAAATGTAAACAATGGTATTGTTTGCTAATACAGTTGAATATCTATGATAGCTTTTGCATGCTTCGTCAAACTCAAATATTTATACTGTAGAGTTTTTTTCTGTATCACACTATCCAAATTACTGATTATGTCAGTCACTCTTGCTAGTATTCCTGAAGAATAAGTGCATTAATCAACAGTTGCATTAATTAATGATTGCATAAAACTGCATACTTATGGTATCAACAACAGCCTTAAACCAACAATTACATTAGTTGAAGATTTTCATAAAACTGCTTACTGAATTCTTTAAAAAAACAGCCAAAACCAACAATTACATTCATTAATGAGTGCATAAAACTGCTTACTGCATTAATTAAAACAGCCTAAAAAACTATTGCATTAAATATTTCAAAAACTACATAATGTATTAATCAAAAACAAATCTAAACCAAGAACTACATTAACTAATGATTGCATAAAAGTCCTTACTTTTATTCAACAAAAATATCCAATACCAACAATTATATTATTAATGATTACGGATCGCCGGAAGAATTTTTCTTGCCTACAGTACGGAATACGAATTATCGTTTTCTGTTGATGTCTACGCTAAATTCAATGTACTTTACATGTAAGAAATTAATGTATGTTGGCTTCATAAAATGGAAATGATTTATTTACGAGTTATAGTGTTGAAATATTGAACGAGAATTT
>NW_022716131.1:0-587 GCF_011630105.1 Anneissia japonica
CATAATTTAGCTTTCTATGACAAGTACTTAAGATGTTTTTCAGTCATTTGTTTAAACAAAAAAAACACTATTTTCTTTATTTTTGCCAACTTATGCCATGTTTTTGACTGAGACCTCTATTACAGTGAATATAAACCTGACCCTTCCCTTCCCTTCGATCTGATGCATAATTTAGCTTTTTATAACAAGTGGTTAACAAGATAGTGGGTTTGCACAATTGTTTACCAAATATAAGTGAAAATATTTCTCGATTTCTCAAAACTTACACCATGTTTGAATATAAACATGATTCCTGCCTTACATACTCTGTGAAAATCACTATTTTTTAATTTTTTGCCAACTTACACCATGTTTTTGACTAAGACTTCCATTATGTTGAATATAAACATGCATCAATTTGATACATAATTTAGCTCTCTATGACAAGTGGCTATCAAGATAGCGTTTTTTTTTTTTTTTTGGGTGATATTTTAGCAAAGATGAGTGAAAATAACTATTTTCTCATGAGAAACTGTATTTGTGAAAGAAAATCAAAATTCTTTTTGATATATGATCCTATGTAGTGGAGGCAGTTTTTAAATTTCTTT
>NW_022716132.1:0-503 GCF_011630105.1 Anneissia japonica
GGATACAGAATTATCAAATTAGCACATCTTTTGGCAACTAAAAAATAAAACACCAAAAAAAAGTACTGAGACAGAAATATTTTAACTTATGCTCTTAATTTGGCCCTCTGGACATTAGTGTATTGGTCAGTGCAACACAGGCTTCTCACCTGGCTTGCTTTCTTCCTGATCGGCAAGGCATCGAAAAAATGTTGCTTTTGCCATTATGGTCTCATGCCCCATTGTAACTGTAATAAAGAAAATAATGAGCAAACCAGTTAGAAAAGTCATTTGGAAAGAATATAGAAATAGAAGTGATATTATATCAAGAGGTATAAACAATAATGAGAGGAAAAAACTTATGAACCAGCGGTAAAAATTAATAATAAAAAGACAATAATAATTTTTTTTAAATAATAACAGTTATAATAGTAAATATTAAATATATTTAATACCTACCATGAAATTTTGCTTTGGTGGCGCATGCACCTTTGAAATAATTAATTTTTTTCACTGATATTATT
>NW_022716133.1:0-1003 GCF_011630105.1 Anneissia japonica
GTGTGTGCGTGCAGTGGGAATGATCAATCTTTCAACTCATTCAATATTATTTCCATTGCACGAATACAAAACATTCGTTATTCTGTGTATGGCACACTTAAAATGGATCCTTGTCATTTTTTATGTTTAATGAAAACAAAGTTAGGTGAAAGTGTGCAATGAGACAAAACGAATGGAACAAGAAATGCATGGATCATCTTCATGAGTGCTGAAATGGTGTAAATAACCACTGAAACGACATGAAATCCACCATTCAAATTGTAAGAATCTATTAAGGTGTGCTATTGAATGCCATTTTGAGCACTTCAGACGCAGACTTACATGGATGTAGTTTAACATTATTTTTTGTTCAGTGATATTAATTTTATCTCAATAATTTTTACTTGTAAAAAAGGCGCCATCCCAAAGGCCATCTTGTCTGACCAATGAAATACTCTAACCCATGACCTTTTACATACACTTACGCCAAACCATTCCACAACATCTTTTGTGGTGAAACCAGTTGAATACAAGTGCCACTACCGATTGAAAGGAAAATTCTTTTAACGTAGGATTCAGAAAAGCACAAGTCTTCGACGAGGCAGTCAGTGATACAGGCCTAGATTCACTAGTCTCAAAAAGAGATACTTCTTGTATATATTGCCCGGTTGCATGTTAATGTTAGGAGTACTGTCTAGGGAATCATGTCCCACACCTTCCCATCTACTCTTTAATGAATTTAATATTCTACCTTTAGGACGTTAAGGAACATTTGTGCCAACATCCTCAGCACTTTACACCAGCCTTAAACGATTGGATGTTATTGTCCTAATCCCGAATCCATATATACAATACGGTAACATCCTATGAATTTGTTCATGTTTGGTGTAACAATAGCCTTTTATTTAATACGAATTTTACTCGATACTACGATACAGACTAATTTAATTATTCTTGAATCTTTCATAAAAATTACCTCTCACATACATGCCTCTGTCCAGCTTTCACATGCATACATTATTAT
>NW_022716134.1:0-557 GCF_011630105.1 Anneissia japonica
ATGTTTCTGTAGATTATTTTTCAAAAATATTGTTAAATATTTTATACAAAAGTACACATTTTATACGTCCACACTCAGTGAAAAAATAACATTGTATTTTAAAGTGAAAGTTAATGAAGCAATTATATAGAATACAAAATGGATAAAGTAACAGGCTAATTGATGAATGTATATGTGAACAAAATATTTCAGTTTTGCAAGTAACAATATTTTCTTAATGAAATGGTTTGTTCCAAATGATACTATGTTCATTGATAATATGTATTGTATTTTTTAATGAATTAATCATGCTTTTAATTATTTGGTGTTACACTAATACTCATATTTTTTTATGCAATCAAGGTACACACACTCTGTGTGCATGTTTTTGACTGTTTTTTTTTTATTTTATTAGATGGGTAAAGGGTGGGACTGAACAGAAAGTTTGTTATTAAATTTAAAAAGGAATATAATGTTATGTACAGTATGTAACAAGAACTGAATTATTGTAAATTTAAAAAAAATGATACTGTAGTAGGTCTATGCTTTAAATATTTTTGTGAATGAATAATCAAATC
>NW_022716135.1:0-733 GCF_011630105.1 Anneissia japonica
AATTGCATTAAATCATCCAAAAACTCCATAATGTATTAATCAAAAACAGCCAAAACCAACAATTACATAAATTAATGATTGCATAAATCTGCATACAGCATCAATCAAAAACAGCCTAAACCAACAATTACATTAATTAATGATTGCGTAATCAATCAGAAACAGCCAATACAAACAATTAAATTAATTAATGATTGCATAAACTGCTTTTGTATCAAAAACAGTCAAAACCAAGTATCACATAATTGATTGCATAAAACTGCATACTGCATCAATCAAAAACAGCCTAAACCAACAATTATATTAATTAATGATTGTATAAAAGTGGCAGCCTAAACAAAGAATTAAATTAACAATGATTGCATAAAACAGCATACGGCATCAATCAAAAACAACCAAAACCAACAATTACATTAATTAATGATTGCATACAACTGCTTACTGCACTATTTAAAAACAGCCAAAACCAACAAATACTTTAATTAATGATTGCATAAAACTGCATACTGCATCAATCAAAAACAGCCTAAACCAACAATTACATTAATAATTGATTGAATACAAGTGGCAGCCTAAACAAAGAATTACATTAATTAATGATTGCATAAAACAGCATACTGCATCAATCAAAAACAGCCAAAACAACAATAACATTAATTAATTATTGCATAAAACTGCTTACTGTATTATTCAAAAACAGCCAAAACCAACAAATAATTTAATTAATGATTGC
>NW_022716136.1:0-1822 GCF_011630105.1 Anneissia japonica
TAGAATAGATTTTAATGCACCGCCCTCTATGTCAATAGAGACCTTTCAGCTGAATCAATCATGCACTCTTTAAAAAAGCATGCTTTCTTTTTTTCATTTAAATGCATGAAATATATTTCTAAGCATACTCAAACAACAATAAAATACACTAGAATTAATCACCGCCCTCTATGTCAATGGAGACCTTTCTGCTGAATCAAACATGCAACATATCGTTTACATGATATGTCTGCGTTGAAGTCGAAATCCCTTGTATAATTGATGATTAAAGTATGGAAATTGAATGAACATGTCTGGGACTGTGGACTTCCTTGGGAGCTCGGTCTCAGCTGAATAATAGTTCTGTTGCTTCGTACACACTGCCCTAATTATTAACTGGTAGCAAGAAAATGTCAGAAACTATACATTGTCACATGCTAATTTTTTTTTTGCATTTAATTGTTTTTGAGTGGAGTTTTTGCATGTCGTTTATAGGCACTTCCCTTAGGAATATGTGATTGTGGGTCGGATCCCGGGAAAACGCTAGGTTTTTATTTGTCATGCCTAAAAATATTACTTCCTAAAGCCCTATAGACTAACTTATAGAGTGTGGAAGTCCCCAAATGTTCTTTTTCTCTAGACAAACTGACCTCTGATGAATTACTATTAACAGCTACATCATCATGTTTTATTATTATTATTATTATTAAGTGCTCAGTCAGATTATGATTATTAGAATTATTACTTCATTTTCTTTTTTATTACCATTATTATAAATATTAGTAATCATATTATTTGTTTGAAATATCAAAGCTTTATCACTGTTACATGTTTAATCATCCATTATATTATATATTTTCAATTGACGACAAACATAATGATTATAATATAGAATTTCAACTCATGATCCTTTTATTAGTTTTCTTTCCTGTTCTTGTTTACTGTAGCAGTGGCTAGAATTTCTAGCATGATGATCATATAGTGTTACCTTACCAGAAAGAAAAAGCCAGATCAGATAATAATAACCAATATTCCAATTTCCGTAATTATAAGAGACTCAGTTTACACACAGAGATTGTTTTACAAATGTTTTAAAATTAACTTTTGAAGGAATCTAGTATTTTCAGTTATTTTTTAACAAAGGTGATAGGGATAGCTCATTCCACAGTTAAGAGGCAGAAAAAGACCTGCATCTTTTTGCGACAGCAGACACTTGTCAGCAGAAAGGAGAAGTTGGAATGGAATTTAGCAAGGGACAAATTTAATGAAATAATGTGGATAATAAAAACAGATATATATATATCTTTTAAAATCACTTCTGTTCGATTTTAAACAAATACAGTAAATTATCAATGGAATATCCAAAAGGAAGACACATGAAACACCCTAGGAAAACATTCTTGAAAAGTATATGACAAGGAAGGTGACAAAGGCCAAAGGGACAATAAATAAAAGGAAAGACAAGACAAGACATTTAAAACACTACAAACAGTGCATGCAAAATAGTACTGCATTGGCATTTGTTATGAGAAAATTGCATTATAATTGTTCCCTATTCTTGTTTGCTTACAGTAGATGTTTGAAGTGACTAAGTTTGACATTAAGGCTGTATGCTTGTCAAAAGAAAAGCCCCTGTTTGTAATACCAAAAAGACAGCCCCTGTTTATAATACAAATAAAGACAGCCCCCTGTTTAAAATACCTTTGTATTCTTGTTTGTTTAGATGTTAGCAGTGACTGGATTCTACAGCATGGCCGTAGCGTTGCCTTATCAATAGCAATCAAAGAAGCCCCAGACAGGATTCTAACCGATGAACACCAACCAAAAATTATTCAAATTCTTA
>NW_022716137.1:0-1928 GCF_011630105.1 Anneissia japonica
TGGCGTCGACATCCTGAAACATTTGTCAAGCAATGGACCGATAATAGCTGATAATATGATGGTGAAGCCTTGAGTCTAGGTGACAAGTAATGTACCATATGGGATTACAACCAAGACAAAGTGGGGCCAAGCCGCAGGGAAAATCTTAGATGACCCACCCTTTGATAATTCCATATTCGGTTGGATCATTTTATTATTTAAACATCAATTTTATTTTTAAAATAATCTTTAATTCATATACAGTATTACGCATATTGCAGTAAAAAAATAGGCCTATCCTAATAATAAATAAGCATAGGGCTATCAAAAAACCAATTATACCATACCTTTAATAATGTAAACTCTACAATATTTATTGATCTATAGGAAAATACAGTTACAGATTTATTTATTGAAATAGCTAACTTAAATACGATAACAAAATTTACACAGTAGAGGATAAATTTGGAAGTAGCTGTATCCACAAATTGAATAAGCTACAAAAGTTGCGGCGTTTTTTTTTTAAAGAAATATATATCTGCTCTTGTCTACCATTGAGCCCTCTGCTGGTAATACTGTAGAAAATAATACAGTGCACAAATATATAGGAACATGACGTTATAAACCGTGTCAAACTTAGTTCATCAACAAAAGTTCCATATCATAGTCTGGCGGGAACAAAACCTGCAATCTCTCGCTATCTCGGTGAGCGTCATACTGTTTAGACCATAGAGCCCGTACGATATCATTACGGATCTAAGACCACTAGTCTCTCTCTCTCTCTCTCTCTCTCTCTCTCCCTTCATAAAAACTAATTCCTCCTTGCTTCTTACAACTTGAGGGCTCACACACAATAGCGATTTTATTATCTATTTGATTTATTTGTGAACGGTAATCGGAAGGTCTTCTGCATTCGTTTTTTTTCCTCAAATATTTATTAGGCCTATTTTTAATTAACACCAGTAGAGTTGTATCTCCATGCCAAAGCTACTTCCATTATTATATACGTGTTTACATGTATAGCGCCTCATAAACTCATTATTGTCAGATAAAAATTGGACTTAAATGTCTATTATGAAACCAACGTGTTCGCTCGCTTACCATCTAGTATGTTAAACATCGCGATAAAGTTTTCATAAATGGAACACAAAAATTTAAAAAAAAAAATAAAAGAAGATTGGCCTAATTACAGACGGATATACACACAAATTCTACGAAAATATATCACATTTTTTCCCCTTTTTATTAAATAGAAATCCAACAAATTTTATCTGTACCTTATGTGCGGTAGTTGTGGTGTAATAATGTACAGTACTTTTACTGGTCGTGCCTACTGACCGATCTAAGAAAAGTTTTTTCTGGAAGTTTTTTTTTCATTTCTTTTTTTTAATCTCTAATGAAACAACCCCCTGGATACATGACAAGTCTTCAAATCCCCATGGAGAGCAAGGCCGCACTTAAACTTGACGGATCTTCCAGTGTAGTAGTGTTTGGTCAGGTGGAATTTATGCACTCTAACCAAGAAACAAATGAAAGATAAAATAACTACACAAAAAAATATAATTGCACAAAAAACACAGGCATAGCTGAAGTTGGATTATGGGCAAAAAGACGATATTTTCGTGAGTTTTAGCAAAAGAAAATCAACTTATTTTTTACAAGGCCTTAAGGCCAACTCAGACAGCGTCGGCCGACGCAGCCCGACCCGATTTATCGTCGGGGACAGTCTTAAGCCGTCGTGAGAAATATTAAACACGTTTAATATTCTACTACGCGACTGCCCCCGACGCACACCATCGCGTCTGCGTTCAACTCACACAGACCCGACGCGACAAAAAATCGCGTCGGGCTGCGTCGGCCGACGCTGTCTGAGTTGGCCTTTATATAGGCTACGTTCAGACCTGTGAGATACGCCAGGCGTATCTAACGCCGGGCGTACGTTAATCCAT
>NW_022716138.1:0-828 GCF_011630105.1 Anneissia japonica
ATCGATATCTTTATTCAAAATTTGTCAAGTCAATTTGGCAAAATAGAGTTCCTTAGCAGCTAAAAGTACAAACCCTAGTCAAATACAAAAATAGATTAAACCCCATTCAAATAAAATCATCATAATTGTCACCTGATGATGATCATTGTAGTGGCGAAGTCGATAGTGATGGTAGAGTAATAGTAAAGATAATGATGCTAATAATTATGTCAATCTGAATTTATGATGTCTTTTTGAATTTGTTATCCAACAGAAAACTTGCATGTGCCTTCATTTCAACAAGAAAAGATTGAAGTTGAGTTTCATGGAGATTCTAATCATGTCACTACTCTTAAGGCATCTGATCCAGATTCTGAGCTCTGCATCGGCAACGATTGCCATTGTTCAACTGTTCTGTATGCAATTGAAGATGGTAATGACGACTCCATGTTTTTGATAGATCCTTACACAGGAGTACTCAGCTTCTCCCAACCCATACCAGAAGATGTTGAAAAGATTATGAGGACGTTGAAGATCTCGGCACAAAATCCAGTTCACTCTACTAGACAAGCAAGAAGTGCCGACACCAAGTCCTTATCGAATGTAGATCTGATAATACATGCCCCAGCAGTCCATTCTAGAAAGCGACGTTCGAGCGTAAGTATATTTTGTGTTTCAATCAATTTTACTGATAATCTGTATCTTAATATTAGGCAAAAAATAATGTTGTGTTGCCCTTAAATGGCAAAAATTTGAAGCTTTGTTCGGTCGGATTTATATAATATATATAATAGGTCTTGACTAAACTCAAAGCTGAACTATCTAGTTAAGTTAAAGCCTAAGCATGCC
>NW_022716139.1:0-1602 GCF_011630105.1 Anneissia japonica
TATACAAGAAAACTGTGGTGGAATTGAGCCACCCAAGTTTTATGAAAAATATTACAGGAAACCGTGGTGGAATTTAGACGCCTGAGTTTTATGGATAATACTGCCGAGAAAACTGTGGTGGAATTGAGACGCCCGAGTTTTATGGATAATACTGCCGAGAAAACTGTGGTGTAATTGAGACGCCCGAGTTTTACGGACACTGTGCTACAAGAAACTGTTGTAGGAAAGCTGGGGGAATTGAGCCGCCCAAGTTGATTTGTTGCTACGGTAGAACCGAGCAGACGTAACGTGCCGTGAGAACATTTTGTTTATAAACGGGAACATTTCCGTTCGATATTTGTATAATGATGATTATGTGTTAATTTTATATTATACCTTTACTTTTCATTGTTAAAGTCGGAAGATTCGACGATTAAATAGATAATCTGGTGTGAATTGCAACAAGTTGTACTCAGTCATTTCATTGATTGAAAAACACAAACAGAGCTTGTGACAATGGGGGCTCGTCCAGGAAAGTTGAACTTCCCTAACCAATGGGCGCTGAATATTAACTAATTATTCTGTACAAACCTATTTGCATAATTAAACGAGATTCGTTATTGTAACTGCGATAACGCTGTTTAGAACTTAACATTTGTATTGTTTCACTGTGCATTTATTATTTTACTATACGATTACTTTATTCCTAAATTAGAAATGATGGAATTTGAGAAAATACTTGCACTGGGTAGGGAAATGGGAATTGAAGGCACAGCTTTGTTGGAGTTTGCTAGGGAGAGAGAAAAGTCTGCTAGAGAAGAACGACAGTTAGAGAGAGAGCATGAAAAGCAATTGAGAGAGTATGAACAGATAATGAGAGAACGGGATATGGAGATTAAGCAGATTGAGTTAGATTTTGAACTTAAAAAGACAGAGGCCGAAGTGAAGCTTGAAACAGAAAAAAGTCTCCTAATGTCGGCAACAGCGCAAGTGAACCAATCGGTTGTACAAGTAAAAGTAAAAGGCCCTAAATTACCCCCATTTAAGGATACGGTTGATGATTTGGACTCGTACCTGAGGCGCTTTGAGCAATTTGCGGAAAGAAATTGGTGGCCCAGGGATGAGTGGGGTCTTGCCATAAGTACTTTGTTGACTGAGAAAGCCCTGGATGGGTATAGTCGACTCTCTTTAGAAGCGTGTCAGGACTATGATGAAATTAAGCGCGCACTTTTATTTAGGTTTCGCTAAACGGATGAAGGGTACAGGGAGAAGTTGAGAACAGCGAAGCGAGAGCGTGATGAGAGTTTTGTACAGTTCACCCAAAGGTTAAAGGGGTACTTAGAGAGATGGGTTAAGTTAAGTGATGCCAGGAAGGAATATGATGCCTTGGTTGACTTACTACTTCGGGAACAATTTCTATTAACTGTTTCTAACGAGTTAGCTTTGTATATTAAGGAACGCAAACCTGAAAGCATTGAAGAAATGGGTAGATTAGCTGATCGATGGTTGGAAGCTCATCCATATGAAGGCAAGCCTAGGCTAGGTTGTAGTGGAGGCATTATAGACCGTGGGTTGAGGATCGAAAACGTTCAATTCTGTGACCCACCAATCCGGGCTACCTGG
>NW_022716140.1:0-1205 GCF_011630105.1 Anneissia japonica
TATATATATATATATTCATATTAAATTATTAGTATAATCACGGCTCTTAAATTTGGAATTGTGTCCTATGATGTGTGGAAAATTTGAATAAATAAACAAAATATCTGATATAATTGTTTGGACAACCAATAATCTTTCTGTATTAATTTTGATGTTTCTTTGTGTATTATATATTTCCTTCTCTAACATAATAATAATAATAATAATAATAATAATAATAATAATAATAATAATAATAATAATAATAATAATAATAATAATAATGATAATAATATGTCGTTCTTATATAGCGCTTCATGCCTTTACAAGGCCTCTAAGCGCCATGACGATAGGTGCGAAGGTCAATATCCGCGCCTGCTGTATCAAGATGATTTCCAAGCGAGAATAAAGATAATTTTAGTGAAATCTAGAAGTATGAGAAGTTTAAACGCGGTGAAACATTGGCATGCAAGCGGCGGTGAAAACTCTAAAATTCCTCAAAAAGCTTATATAAATACAATTGAAAGTCGTTGCTTGTACGACGAATTAGAGGCGGTCATAGTTGGAAACTGCTCTGATTAGTCAAGGAGGTCTGGTGGATGGATTTCTGGAATGTGCGAAAGTACGGTAAGTCTTGAATTTCTACATGAAAAGTGTGGACCTTTAGTAATTTGGGGATGGGGTGCGTACACCCACTGTGTACAGGCCTGCAAGTGTAAATCGAGAAATTCGTAGGTCGGTACGATCGCAGGACTAAGTCGCAATAATGAGAGGTGCTTAAGACCGAAATTTTACTATCAGTCTTAAGAAAATTCTTTTAATACACTCAGGTTAATGTGTACATTTTATATTTCTAATTTTTAAAATTTGTATTGATGGTTTGTCCAGTTAAGAAACCATACAAATTAAATCGAGAAAACCTAGTATTCTGAATTCCAAGCTGTTCACTTATTACTGTTATTTAGTTTTTGTGTAGAAGACACTTATAACCTATGAAATTTTACTTGAACCCAAAAACAGTTATATTATTTTGTGACAAATTGAAAATATTAATAAGGCAAAATTTCTAAATACACCAGTAGAAACAACAGCGACAGAAGCAGGGGGTGGGGGAGGGGGAGAACCACTTTTTCTACTGGGGGCATGCCTTGGTTATTTGCGCCTTATAAATTGACCTATTATTATTATTATTATTATTATTATTATTATAAAATATAGATTTCTTT
>NW_022716141.1:0-2225 GCF_011630105.1 Anneissia japonica
ATGTGCCTATATATGGTCATGATGTGATGTCATCATGACCATATTTAGGCAAGTCACATGTTATTGTCAAATAAAATTTGATAGTCTGGACAGACATATTTAATTGTGAAATTGCTAAACTCTAGCCCATCTCCCTTTGCATGCCTGGTGTTAAAGAGTGCTAATCCATTAAGACTAATGTGCCAATGATTAAGGCAGCATTAGCAAAAAAGAGACTAGGGAAAACTGAACACTGTAGGCATTGGGCATACCCCAGAGACAGAAAACAGTGTTTAGATAACATTAGGGGCTGCTACAGGATGCATGGTTGGATGCACCTACATTTTTTTCTAGGCCTGATCAGTGGTAAATCAAACGATAGATCCTAGGGGAGCAAGGGGCACTTTCCAATAATTTTAAACTATAAAAATTACAAATTCATATATTAATGGTCAAACCCACATCCATCTGGCAAAATCATTTTTTTTATAAACCAGATTAAAGTACTGCCATCCTCTTCACCCCACTGTAGAAATTCTGTTTTCCATCTCTAATCATCATCACAATCACAGACAATTATATAGTTCTTATAGAATAATATTTAATAATGAATTATTTGGCACTAAAATAATCCTTCAGCTGAAAATGATAAAATACTAAAACATTATAAAGCATGAGAATAAAAAAAAATAAATGAAAGAACCAAAGTGAATGCTAATTACTATATGCAAAGGTGCACCCAGAATACTATAACTAGTAATAGGCCAAGTTCAAAAATAAAATAAATAAAATGAGGCCATTGTTTTTTTTTGTGTTATTTTTTTTTGGCTGATGGCCAAGAGTTGTTTTGCATTAAGTCCTTATGCTGGCAACACTAATAGTATGGAAGTGGATTTAGGCCGGCCAAAGTAGCGGAATGCTATTCTGGTGAAATACATAATTCACAGCATTAAATAGTGGTAAATTGGTATTCTACATTTTATTACAATCATTTTTTTAATGGAGACGGCAACAAAAAAGAAATCGGGTCAGAATGAGAAACAAATATTTAAATCACTTCGCCTTGTATTGTAAATATACCGCAAATGTGCTGATAAGCACGACAGCACTTGTCAAATTCTGCGGCTTCAATGCGGCGCTCATTTGAGAGCGATGCATATTTGAGGACGCTATTTATTACGAATTACTGGAGTATTAAGATGTGTTGTACTTGTGATAACATTAGAATGACTAATTTCATGAGAAATCGTTTGTTTGATATTTCCTTGATAATACAAACATCAAAGCATGTTGCAATGTGAACTCCCTATGATGCGCCACAATGTTTATTCAAAATAAAGGCGGTTATTACATCATACAGTACTGTACGTAAATTCAAGATACATTTACAAACCTTTATGAATATTCATAATTATTATGCAGAAAATGGTAATAAGCTATGAATTTGTAGAGTGCATATTATACGTAGTCTCAATGCGCTTATTAGTGGAAGTCTTCAAAGCAAATCAGAATCAAGAAGTATCCTAAAACTACCAAGGGAAAACAACTGCAAAGAGCAGAACAACACAACAGTTCTGAACATAAGTAAGCCCAATTTTCAACTGAAGATAATTTTCTCTTGTGTCTCCTCAGAGGCTTTCAAGGATAACAAGTTTCCATTTTTGTTACAGTATTTACAGGTTGAAGTTCAGTGGTTGGTTATTAAATGCTAATAAAAGTCAAGTTTATCATCAGTTTTTACCCAGGAGCATTTAGAGCTCTCATGGTGTGTTTATTAATGTTATAATACAAGTGCCATCAAAATCATCAGATGGAGAACTCTTTGTGAATGCATAAATTATTCCTGGTGACTCACAATAAACATTAGGTAAATGAATGAACAAATGAGAATATTACTTTGCATAGTAAACTGTATAGGTATGGGAGTTTAGAGGGTGAGCTAGAATACAGATAAATGGTAGTGTTTAAATATTTAACAATTACCCAGGCAAAACTTGGGATACACATTTTTTGTAACACAACTTATAGTAAAAGTGCCAGGCATCCATTTAATTTTCATTTAGTTTATTTATACTTGAAAATGCACTTGCTGCTTATAGAACAAAAAGCCCTTGTCAAGGGGTATAATAGGTGTGAATGCACTCCCTAGCTTCAGGTCTACATTGTTAAAGTCAATCGGCAATGTACTAAAATAAAGATTAAAATAAAAGGCAATCTTAAATTTACCAGTAATTTATACAGTAAGC
>NW_022716142.1:0-752 GCF_011630105.1 Anneissia japonica
GGGCATATGTTTCTGAATTATAGCCCTTAGTGGTGGTAACCTAGGGTGATAGGTTGTGACCAGTTACACTCTGGTCGATCGTTGACGTGGTTTGTATGTCAGTGTTTGATATATATATATATATATATAATCTGCATGGTTGGCTTAAACCAGATCATGTAGACAAGAGTGCTCAATGCAGTATATAGGAGAGCAGATAGACAAATATATATATATATATATATATATACTACTCCTAATTAAACTCATAGGGTGAAAAATCCTTTGTCTACATTTCGTCTTAACATCGTTAAAATTTCCCCTTAGAGGCAGTATTTTCGCCTTAAGGTATTATTTCTAACCCTTTCCATTGTTAACGTTTTCCCCTATGGTAGTACAGTATATAGTCGTGTATATATATATATATATATATATATATACACATATATGTGTCAAAGACAAGCCAAACCAGTCACTCGTCGCAAATCGTGTTTCAGAGAAAATGGCCAAAACATGCTGGAATGACAAATTTTTAAAAATCTATTTTATTGCACTAAACTAATCTTTACATATCTATATATCATTCTATGCTATTATTTTCCCCATTTTCAATGTTAAAACAACACTTTTTAAGGATTTGATGATAGTTTCTGCATGAGAAATGCCTGAAATCATAAACTTTGAAGGCTGATTTCTCATATATTGTTCTTTAAACAGCTATATGTTTAAACAGCTGTATGTTTAAACTTCATAAGGAATTGTCCGATTTGAAT
>NW_022716143.1:0-652 GCF_011630105.1 Anneissia japonica
GGCAGCCAGCCAAGTTCACCATACAAAGTTGCACGTGGGGTATTTCTAGTTGCTCTAAGAATATATGGTTTCTTCAAAGTCGGAAGGTCGCTTAATCATCCCTGCGGCTACGAAGGCCGTTCGCGTTATCTTCTTTGAAACCCAAGGCATCCACCGTCCAAATTCAGCCCTCTATCGGTAATATTTTGTCTTGAGAAAAGATGTGCAAACCACCAAATAATATTTTTACATGCGCAATTGCTGGTATAATCAGTCTGTACATGCGCAGTGACATTAAATTGAAACCCCGCGAAAATACCAACTCAGACATACCATAGAGAAAATAGAACAGAAGGAGTAACATCGACTTTATCGCTTATCTTTAATCCAATTAAACAGTCAGCTAGTGCCTATTAAATTGCACTACGGCCACCCGCGAAGCTTATCACAGCACTATCTCTTTGTACACACAGCTCCTCGCCGCTTAAGTGTAAACCCCTATAGACGCTCTGGCGTTAGTGGAGTACTTAATACACAAACATTTAAACATTAGAATTAAAAAACACATGCGCAGTTCATCATCCACGGTTTGTTTGTGTGCGTGTTTGTTATATTCAGACAGATTTTTTTTCGGCGAGAAAATGCATACTTTAAACGTCAAAATCGGCTTAAA
>NW_022716144.1:0-522 GCF_011630105.1 Anneissia japonica
CAAAACATATTTTCAACGGTACGTTCGGCAGCGTGTTTGCCGGCGTAAGGCGTTCGGATCAACTTTCGGTTGCAGTTAAAAAGGTGAAAACGACGTGCAAGTCGTACCTCTCGGACAAGCACGGCAGAATGGTTATCAGGGAGGTCAATTTTCTCGAGCTTGCTTCCGATATCGAGAACTGCATCCGTATGTTCGAGTGGAAGCACGTGGGTCCGCACCATTTCTTGGTGATGGAAAGGCCGGTGAATTGTTCGGACCTGCATCAGGTGATAGAGGAATTCGGCATATTGGCCGAGAACAGGATACGCCGCATCTTCCGGCAGACGGTTCGGGCGTGCATCGCATGCGCCGAAAAGAGATTCGTGCACGGTGACATCAAACCGGAAAACATCCTCGTGGACCTGGACAGATGGGACGCCAAACTCATCGACTTCGGATTCTCCCGATACTTCGACGGCGATCGTCCGTTCTTTTACCTCGAAGGTACGACCGATTACCTTCCACCCGAGTGGGAACGAGAAG
>NW_022716145.1:0-916 GCF_011630105.1 Anneissia japonica
ATCAAAGCAAGTTTATGACCCATGGATCGTTTTTCAGTCACTATATAAATAATATTACACTTTATTTAAATTAATTAAAATGATTTAGATAGAAAAATTATAGAATGTATATACAGACAATAATTTTGAGAACATTAACGGCATTAAAGATCATGAATTCATATATTTAACTATTGTTATAATAGGCCTACTGTATTTAACTTAAAACGCATTTTACGACCCACGGATTGTTTTAAAGTCACTATATAAATATTATTACACTTTATTAAAATTATTTCACTTAGCCTACTTTTAAAGAGTACCGGTACTTAGATTTACATTGTTGAATGTAGGTTGCAAACACATGTGCCTACGACTATACGGTATGTCATTACACAACAAATCTTTAGCTGTTTTTACTGTTTACATTTTCACTCAGATATTCCGGTTTAATACCATTGTATGAAAAGGACTCAAAACAATTTTAGAGCACAGTCTCCGGTCTGAAAATGTAGGCCTGAACAAAGTCAACAACACAACAGTAGATACCGCAATTAAATCTAACACCATGAAGGCATACAGGCTTGTACAATTACAGTATGGTACACTCTCGACTTACCTATATGTATATTTTCTTACTTAGAAGAAACACCATTCTAAAATTCAATAGGCCTATTTTAGAAGATGTTTTTGCGACGACGTGTCTCACGACACAGTTCCCGTTGTTCACATACACGCTTGCTTCAACCGTAATTTGGATATTATTAGACAGGTGCACAACCAACCAGGTATCTGAAGGAAAATTAGTAGTAGGCTAAACCCAAAAATTATTAGTTCAGCGCTCACGCCTTGTTAGCGTCCACCCTCGAATGGGTCTAGCACTGAAGCCGAAACCATATCCGATCAGTTTGTCAAAATCCAGTTTCCGAAACCCATG
>NW_022716146.1:0-1106 GCF_011630105.1 Anneissia japonica
GTAATATGTATATATAACCACAGATGCTAGTTGGTTATGTTATTATGGCGGTACTCCCTGTTTATGACAAGGGCAACGTCAGGGTTGCTGTTTTATTCAGATACCTACCTCAAGATCACGTGATCTCTCATAAGCGTCTTCCTCTTGGGGGACATTTCTGTTAGTGTATCTCGAAAAGTAGTTAGGATCATCAAAACGCTCAGTTTTCTGAAAGAGAGAATAATAATAATATTTGCCATAAAATAAGTTAATAGGCCTATGGTTTTAATTATTGATTCAAGACGTTTATTATGACATACAAGACGTGTACCATGGGTGATGTTTTTATTTTCTGTAACCAACAGCAAGGTCTTCATATCGCGTCATGACAAGTTGTGATATTAAATAAGCCCAACTTTTCGAGAAAAATGAGCTATGATCAATTCCAGCACTGCAGTAAACTCAAGTGTGGATGTTGGATAGGCCTATATTTCTGATCGATACAATTTATTGAAAATTTCATTGTTATATTCGATTGCAAGTGACATATACATTATTATAATTATTATTATTATTATTATTTTGTTTATTATTGATTTAATTTACATTTCTGCATAATAATGACTTTAAAAAAATCGGACTACCGTACACGTTTCTTCCAGTATCGATGCAAAAGAAAGTAAAACCAACTATTTAAGCGTCCCTTAACTGACAATAAAATTACCTAAAACTTTATATACGGATTTATCGATCGGAAATGTGTGAAGAAAGGTATCGGTAATGAGTTGTGCCTGATGAAATAATGTCTATTTTAAGTACGTATTCCTTATTTATGCATTATGAATTATTATTATTATTATTATTATTATTATTTATTTATTTTTTATTTTAGGATAGATAGATAGATTGTACACAGAATATTGATTGATGATATTTTTAATTGTGTCTGGGGAGCTGGGAGAAAGAATATAACATATTGGAAAAGGCTAACAAGTAACAAAGTATTCCAGTTTTACATGTCGAAATAATAGTGTGCTAAAGCAACCTACAACTCATTTTGTAATCATTGTCTACTTCCAGGTTCTTAATCTTTATTGGTCCACTGACCACCCCCGCCCCCATGGTAA
>NW_022716147.1:0-520 GCF_011630105.1 Anneissia japonica
ATTGAATGAGTTGAAACGTATGAAAGGTTTGACGAAAGAGGCGACAGTAGCGGATGAGTCAACCACAAGAGTTTCTTTCAAATGTTACGGAAATAATTGCCAAAGCCAAAAAAGCCGTTTACGATAGCCAGTAAGTTGTTTTTTGATACTGTAGTCAAATTTTCATTATGCTAGAAAAATAGGTTTTTAACTTACAGATTGTTTTAACTTTTACTGATGAAAATTGTGATGGACTTTTTGTTTTACAAAAGAACTTATAATGCCATGTGCGAAAGAGATGTGCAGAGAAATGTTAGAAGAAAAGGCTGCAAACAAAATAGCAACGATACCGTTATCTACCGATACTATTCGTAGAAATGTAGTCGATCTTGGAAACGATATTGAAAAGTATGTAAAGTATGTAATCCAACTTGAGGAATCAACAGACGTTACCAAAAAAGCATTGCTGCTGATTTTTGTACGATACAAAGATGGGGACAATTTTGTTGAGGACAATTTGGCATGTGATGAAATGCTTACT
>NW_022716148.1:0-506 GCF_011630105.1 Anneissia japonica
CAAACAAGTTAAACAAATAAAAAAACAAAACAAAGATGAATAAAATGATTAATCCATCACAATTAAGAAGAAAAAAAAAAGTCAATGTAGGCCCGTGAAACACCGAGGGGGGGGGGAGAGGTTAAAAAAACGAGCCATGACAAGTCCTATTCGAGTGTAACGTTGTGGAACGATGACGACAACGACGACGACGACGACGACGTGATAGGGCTTGTATTCTGTATTGTGGAGAAAAAAAACAGAACAGTTGAAAAGGGGTATTCGAGGAAAGACCATGGAGCCTACCGGTGGAGATGACTTTGAACTGTTTGATTTTTTATTTGAATCGGATGATATTCTACAGGCTGCAATGTCCGTTCTTAACGATCCCCCTTCCCCTCAAATAATGCCGAACTCGAACGCAATCGTGGACGTGAGAGGGGACATCGGCAAGTTACTCTAATTCTGCGGTGGCGGGGAAAACCCTAGCTACGCCGGAGCTTTCGGAGCATGTGTACATTCGCTGA
>NW_022716149.1:0-647 GCF_011630105.1 Anneissia japonica
TTGAAAATAAAAAAAAAATCAGATTGCCAAAACGACAATTCAAAATAAAGAATGCTAGACAGATTTAATATTGAAGACATGTTTCGGTTAAAACAGTAACCATCATCAGTTCAACACAAAAAAAGAAAAACACTGTTCTCACTGTATTTAACTCGGAAAGTTAACTAGAGTCATCTGTTTATCAAGCGAAATTCATCTAACAAGTAACTTAGAGTCTGGTACTAGAGACAACACGACATAATGAAATCTATCTAAAAAGTAACTTAGAATCTGGTACTAGAGACAACACGACATAATGAAATCTATCTAAAAAGTAACTTAGAATCTGGTACTAGAGACAACACGACACAATCGAATCTATCTAACAAGTATCTTAAAGTCTCGTGGCAGAGAGAACACGACACAAGTGAAATGTCAAGAAAATCGGGAAAATGTGGTTGTGCCTAGGATTACCAAACAACAAGACACCAATGAAACCAGGGAGGTCTTACAGTGAGACAGAGCAAGTCTGGTAGTTGTATGGCCATAGACAACAGGACAGTGACTGAAGCTTATATTATATATTTAGGTACAAATAAACAAAACAAATATAGAGAGCATTACTGTAAATCAGCGATAACATCTCGTTCTGCATATTTTCATCCTGC
>NW_022716150.1:0-608 GCF_011630105.1 Anneissia japonica
CCAGTCTTGACATGTGAAACCGCTGGTTGTGGTATGTACTGAGCCTCGATAATCGTAAGCGTTTGACATTTCATAACATTCAGTTGGTGGTGGTGTTGGTGACTCTGTTGTTGGTGGTGGTGTTGGCGACTCTGTTGTTGGTGGTGGTGTTGGTGACTCAGTTGTCGAAGGAGCTGTGAAAGTTTTAATTTGTTATTATCAACTTAAAATTATCAAGATCTAGATACATAATTGCCAAAACCTAGGCCGAGAGCTAGTGGTATGACCTTCCCTTTATTGTTCCTTAATCTACAAGAAGGGGGTAGATATTTAGTACAGCGTATTTTTTTTCGTAGGACCTAGCATAACATACAAATGCAATAATTAAATGCAATATGGGTATTATGCTAGGTTTACACTATGTCCACGACAGCCTTGTTTGCCCGAAACGTAGTGCACCATGGGATTTTGGGCCCTCCTCACCCGTCCCTATCTCACTGAAATAAATAGGGGCGGAAAAACAAAAAAACTTTTAAAAAGTCTTTTTTTGGTGATCCACTTCAAAGAACGGATCACCTCTTGTTATTGTCAGCTAACCCGCCCCTAACTCACAGAAAAAAGGACTGCTG
>NW_022716151.1:0-911 GCF_011630105.1 Anneissia japonica
CCCTTCCCCCGAGACCGTTTTTGGCCATTGGAACGATTTGAGCGGGGTGATCGACCGACACGTTATGTTTGTATTGGTACCAGATGACATCGGGTTAGATAATCGCGATGGATCGAGTTGCAAAAAGTCTTCCTTGCAGAGTAGGATTTCGGGCCAGATAATCGCGTCACGCATTTCGATACGTCCGCTGTGCATCGAGGGAATCGTACTGGTTAACGGCAGTGGCGGCGGCAGCAGCAGCAGTAGCTGTAACGCACTTTTGCTTACGGATAACGTTCGCCTGGAGCGGTTCGCGTTTCGTTGCGATGGATATTCGGGACAACGAAATTCCAACTCGGCCTTCGTCCGGGTGTCTGGCATTGGCCGCGTGAGTAACGTATCCTTGACGCGGCTCCGAGTGTTGGTTGGTGGTGGTGGTGGTGGTGGTGACGACAACAACGGCGTGATGAGCCTGGGTTTCCGTCCTCCTCCTCCTCCCCCTCCGGTCCTCGTACACATTTCGAGTCTGTTGCCGGATAGAAAGTTTCACGTGCAGAACGGTACTTTCAGATTTCTCGAAGGTGGGTCGGTCGTGTTCAGGAAGACGTCCGGTCGCGCAACGGTGGTCAATGGCACGCTGGTGGAAACGGTCGACTGCCCCGACTTGATTCTCGATCTCGAAAGCGTAGATTTGATGGACTTCGATCTTTGGGGTGGCTCGTACTCCTGCAGCGGAGACCCGCGAGGCGAAACCGCGTCGTGCAGTCTCGAACTCGTTGCAGGCTGCGTCGGGTTCGTCGTGCTCGCCCTTCTCCTGTGGGTAATATGTGTCGCTGCCCGAATGCACGTTTCGAATCGCAAGGAGGGAGAGGATGCATTGGAATTCAGTCGACGCTGAAGAAACGTTTTAATCTTTTCGCGAAACCGCCGGC
>NW_022716152.1:0-2710 GCF_011630105.1 Anneissia japonica
GTTAATGGTCATGCTAGATCAACTTGTGAAAACGTTTTTAAATTGGTAGATAAAGCTGAAGAAACGGCTATTCAAAATCAACTCTCTTCGATTGGCAAGTTGATTGGCTGAGCAGAACGCAAAACACAGGGGTGTCTCAATCTACAGCCATATCTGCGCTGGTTCATGCTCACCTACGGTTCTGGACAAGCAACAAGTCTTTGAGGAAAAGGATTATAAACAGGCCTAGTGTAGGCCCAGTTTTTTGACAATTCAATTATGATTATTATTGTTTATGCTTCTCGAAACAAATGATGCCAAGATCCATACCAATGCATAGACACCACCATGACTACCGTTGCTCTACTGAACTACCAACAAAAATCCGCTCAGTGCGTTGCATTGGGCTGCTGCTCACACAAAACATAGACAAATTCATCAGACGTCCCAGTACATACTTTAGGATTTTTGAAAATATGTTGATAAATTATCAATCAATTAGTAATTCACAATTAGTTAATAGATTATATTTAGTATCATTTGATTAATGAAGTTAAGACCAGGCTCCAGCGGAAAAACATTTTTTGATATGTTGTACAACTGATTTTTCTAAAACACAAAAAGATTTTTATGAACTGAATATTTAAAAAATGGGGGGAGGGGGAAAGTTGAAAAAAGGGATGGTTAAGCCCCATTTTCCCCCAGTTGAAGATATTCAAACACCGTTTTTGTCTTAGAAAAATCAGTACAACATATCAACAATGTTTTATCTCCCATAACTGGCTTTAAGACCTTCTGATCACTATTTAAGGCAAGAGATTTATTTTATTTATTTATTTATTTATTATCCCAGCCAACAGCAAACATAAAATTCGCCACTTACAGGAGGGAACACAAACATCAAACGGATACATAAATATAGTAAACGTGAAGAACACAAAAGTAAATACAAAAAGTAATATTAATAATAATAATAATAATAATAACAATAATAACAATAATAACAATAATAATAATAATAATAATAATAATAACAATGTGATAATAATATCAGATTAAGTGGGCCTAATATGTAAAATATTTCTAACACTGTTACGAAACATAGAGAAATTATCACTAAAAATATCAATATCAGGATGCCTTAAAACAAGAGAATTATAAGCTAAGCTTAATCTACTAATAAAACCATTTTTAAGCACGTTAAGTTTACTAAAGGGAATATGAAGGATTATTTCTAAGACGATGACTGGGGACTCTAAGACTAAAATTACTTAACAAATCGCAATCGAAAAAAGAATTAACACATTTATATAAAAAAACAAGATAAAAAAACTGCCTACGGGACTCTGGAGATTGAATGTAAGGAATGTTGTGGTTATGGTTGTGGCTGATGTAGCACAAGAAGCGATTATGTAATCGATGAATACGTGAAGCTTTGGTTTTGGAAATAGAATTATATATAACTGAACAAAAGTCTGAATTATTACTGTTTTAGACAAAAAAAATGGTCATAATACATGCTAAATCCTCACAAATCAACTTAAAATGGCTTTTTTGTAAACTCCAAAGCTTTTCCCTACAACCTCCTATTCTCTGTCAAACAAGAGCGACCGCTCACCAGGTCCGCGCGTTCTTCCATGGTTAAATACGGTACAAGTTATTATATTGGGTTTTTAGAAGAGCTAATAAGATAGAAATTTTTAAATAATTAGAATGTTTATTTGTACAAAAAAACCCCATTATTTTGAATGATCATTTGTACAAAATTAAAATAAATAATTTAATACCAAGACGCGTTCTTTAGAACACATTCTTAACCGACTGCGCCATTCATGCGACGTGCCCATTAGTGGTAATAACAATAATATACAGTAATTTTTAAATAATTAAAATGTTATTTGTACAAGAAAAAAAAAATCATTATTTAGAATGATCATTTGTACAAAGTTAAAATACCACATCCTTTACCGAAGGTTGCGAGTTTGAATCGCGCCTCAGTGTTAATTTTCCTTTTTAATGAGAACTGTTTGACAAAATGAAAAAATAAATAAATACGCGATTCAAACTTGCTAACTACTGTACACGATTCTAACTCACAACCTTAGGTTCTTTAGAACACATTCTTAACCAACCGCACCATTCATGCGACATACACTACAGTTTTACGGTAGTGGTATATGGTTGTAATGTAAAGTCCTTGCTGAAACCCCTGTTTTGTTTTGTAGGTGTAGGGGGAACCCTGGGGTCCAACTTAAAAAAGGGCGATGAACGTTTGTGTTTGAAATCCCCTCTATTTTATGTGTACAAAATATTCTGCACGTCCGTTCAAAGATGGCGCCGCTGGATGCTTTTAAAATTTGAAACCCGTTTTGTTTTGTAGGTATAGGGGATCCCTGGGGTCCAACTCAAAAAAGGGCGATGAACGTTTTTTGGAAATCACCTCTAGTTAATTTGTATAAAATTTCCTGCACGTCTGTTCAAAACTGGCGATGCTTGATGTTTTTAAAGTTTGAAACCCCCGTTTTGTTTTGTAGGTGTAGGGGGAACCCTGGGGACAATCTTAAAAAAAAGGGCGATGATCGTTTGTTGGAAATCACCTCTAGTTTATGTGTACAAAATTTCATGCACGTCCGTTCATAACTGCCGACGCTGGACGCTTTTAAATTTTTTAAAGTTTTGGTAAAAAGAACAACAAGAACAGGAACAGGAGTGAGGCTGTGGGTCAATGCTT
>NW_022716153.1:0-653 GCF_011630105.1 Anneissia japonica
TGGTATGGGAACGATCACTTAAATAATTTTTAAACCATATTATTATGTTGTTATCAAGCTTAAAGTTTTTAAGTTTTTCAATGAGAATCTTATGGTCAACTGTATCAAATGCCTTTTTAAGGTCTAGTGTTACTAGACCTGTAAAATGACCATTGTCTATAGCATTTATCCAGTCTTCAGTAATGTTTAATAATGAAGACATAGTTGAAAAATTTGAGCGAAATCCTGATTGGCAATTATAGATCATATTGTTTTCATCAATGAATTTGTACACTTGATCAAACACAGCCCTTTCTAATATTTTTGATAAAGTGGGTAATATTGAAATTGGCCTATAGTTACTAGGTTGAGACCTATCACCGCCCTTAAAGATGGGGCAAACTTTAGCATTTTTCCACTTGTATGGGAATTGACCTGAAGATAAGGATAAATTCACTATGTAAGTTAGTGGTCCAACAATTGAATTTATAGCAGCTTTGGCTAATTTAGAAGGTAGTTTATCATTTCCAGTTGCTTTTTTAGGAGAAATACGCTTAAGCTGTTCAAAAATATATTGTTCATTGACGTTACTAAAAGACAAACTTCCTTTGTTATCATTAGACTTGTCAGATTCTATATCTTCTCTTTCTGGAAATTTTGATGCAAGATTGGGC
>NW_022716154.1:0-1175 GCF_011630105.1 Anneissia japonica
AAATATGAGTTCTTAAATTGAACAACTTTATCTTTAATGATACTCATTATCTTCAAATTAAGGGAACGGCCCTCATATGCCAATATCTTTTAGGATAACTTGAAAAGACAGTTATTGAAATCATCTGATACCCGCCCCCTTTGTTGGAAACGATTCATTGATGATGTGTTGATTTATGAAGACAATTTAAGCATTTTTAAGAACCACGTCAACAACTTTCACCCTACCATTAAATTCACATTTGAGCAATCCAAATCCAAAGTCCCATTACTTGATTTCTTAGTCGAAATGAAAACAGGTAAACTTAAAACTCAACTATAATATATACAAAACCAACAGATGCTCATCTTTATCTGTTACCAAATTTGTGCCACCCTAAACATACTTTTTCAAGTATAGGGTAAAACATTTAATAAACACTTAACAGATCTTCAGGAACACTTAATTAACAGAAATTACAAAAACAGTATGGTAATAAAATCTAAAAAATAGAGGTAAAAAAAACCTAGAAGTGACCTCCTCAAATATAATGAAAGGAAACAAATTAACAGGGTTCCTCTTGTTCTCACTTACGATCCAAGACTCGCGTATCTCACACAATTAGGAAACATATGCCGACCCTACACAAATCAGAGGATATGAAAAAATTTATTTTCGGAGCCTCCGATTGTGAAGTGTAAACTGGTTTTATTCAGCGCCCCTCAAAAAAAAAAATGCTCTGTTAGACCATTTATAAAAGCAACTAAGAAATTAAACACCTTAATATCCCATCAAGTTAAAAAAAAAGGGAATCGTTTTGGATTAAAAAATTACAAACCCTTCACCCGAAACAAAGGCATTAATGTTAATGATTAGCATCTCTCCCGTACAAAGTTAGCCATTAATTACTATTCTAAAACTTCTGTCCTTTCATGGATTTTTACAATCTTCTTTCGGGATTCTAACATTTTTTTTAAGAACGGCACCACGAGCAACGACTGTTGGAATGGCGTCATACAAATGGAAAGATTGGTTGATTCATTGAACTGGAAGTGGCTGAACTTAACCTTGATGACGCCACTGTATTCCCTGTACCTTAACTCTCAAAAAATCTTTTCGTAAAACACATAGTTGTGGCCAATGCACTATTTAATTTTCCATCTTTGAGTTTTTCAACTGGTATTCAGGTTGGCTAT
>NW_022716155.1:0-533 GCF_011630105.1 Anneissia japonica
AAAGACTGGAAATAAACTACTGAATGATGTTTAAAAAAAAAAAAAAAAACCCAATTTTTAAATTTTTCCCACAACATTTCACTCTGAAATGTCACATTAAAATCTAGTTTATTTTTGGTTATTATTGAATTTGATTATAATATTAGGCCTACTGTAGGTCTAGGTTAGATTTGTGGTAGGTTTTGAGAGCGGCTAGCGCAGTCGGCTAAACTGGTGGTAGCTACTGTGGGTGAGCTGAACCGCGGGGATCTCCTGCTCCGTGCTCTCACTGTGTTTCTGGAGGAGCTGGAGGGCTAAAATGCAAGTTTCAATAAGCGCACCGTCTTTCGGATGACACGTTTAAGCCGTTGGTCATATGTTCAGTGGCGTCACGGATTTTGTGGGGCCCTGGCGCTGACTGTTATTGGGGGCCCTAATAAGCCAGGCCCGTAGACAGAATTTTCAATTGGCAGGTGCGTTTTGAGAGCGGAAACGGACCTTAGACTGGAGGGTGGGGGGGCGCTAGGACTCCGCGGGGTGGTCGAATCCCTCGG
>NW_022716156.1:0-577 GCF_011630105.1 Anneissia japonica
GGGGCATGCGAACTATAAAGACCGACTAAGCGCCTCGGTCAAGTTCCCGGAATAAAAATGTTGTTTGGATAGTAAAATTACTGTTTTTGGTCCAACGACGTCGTCAAGCACTGGACGACATTCAACTACGAAAATTATTGTTAAAATGTCACCAAATCAAGAGAGAAAAACCCAGAAATATAATGTATTTTATCTGTTTGCAAAAAAATCCCAGAATTTAATGCAAAATTTTCAATATAAAGGAATATAATTACATTTAAACTATTCATTTATTGAAAGGAAAGTTTTAATTATATAAAAAAAAACTTTTAATATTTATGTAATTTGTACTTTTGTGTGTCGGGTTTTGTTTCTCCACCCTTGTAATAGTGTTTATGTAGGCCTATACCTTCGCAACCTGTTTGTGGTGATTTTATTTTGTTTTTGGCTGTTGTGAAATAAATTTAGAAATAAATTCAATGAACCACACATAATTGAAATCTTTTAGGAACACATTTATATAATTAACATTAACTCAATTCATAGAGATCAAAATACTGTAAGAATTTCATTTAGGCCATTTTTTTTTTTTTTTTTT
>NW_022716157.1:0-536 GCF_011630105.1 Anneissia japonica
ACACGCGCGTGAGTAATTCGTCACGTACGCTGGCGGTTTATGGTCTGGTTGCTATGGTTTTGTGATGTTGTAGGGACGCACGTGCGCCTAGAATGTCGATGCCAGAGTTATAACCTTTGATGTCCCGAGATGTGCGTCCTTCTGTTGAATTGCCTTGGTTTGGCCTTAACCGGCCATGTTGTCACCTCTTGGTCACCTAAACAAAACATTGGCCAGCTACAAACTAACGCGATAGGATAAGAAGTTAGCAGTTATGATAGATGATTAATGCTATATATGTGAAATACCGTTGTGTTCGGTTTGGGGTTGCCGCAATCGATCTTACAAAGGAACAAAAATGTATCAATTTCCTTAAATTAGAAAAAAGGAGGAAGATTGGAAATTTTATTTAAAATTTGAATGGCGTTCCTTTACGTTTAATCAACCTTGTATGTTTTGTAAAGTATACCCAAAACGATTCAATGAATCAGGAATAAACTATTTCTGATTTAAAAAAATTATATTTTCCCATTATTCATTTTTATTATTTTTTTAAA
>NW_022716158.1:0-779 GCF_011630105.1 Anneissia japonica
ATGGTCTCTTAACTTTAAAGAATATCCAAGCACAGAAAGTGACCTAAGTGCCTGATAGAAAATCCCTGTACTGTACATATGAAAACGGGATAGGAGGAGGGGGAAAAAATATAGTTGACTATTTAATAGTTGCGATCCGAAGACACACAAAAAAATAGAAGCCGCATTTAGGCACTATTTCCTGAAAAAATATTTCTGAAGCCCAGGGATACACTTGCTTTATAATCGCCTTGTTTTATATATACACACATATATATATATTACCTAAAATTAGCTCTAGACTGGGCGGAAAACTTAAGGCTGGGTGGCTCCGCCAACGATAACTACATCTTTGTACATCGTATGGTACATGCTACTCAACAATGAACCAGGTTGATAGCAAAAAAAAAAAATTTGTTTCTTGAACAAAAAATGGAAAATTGCGAAGGCAACACCTATTTTTAAAGAAGGTGAAAAGAAGATGTTAATAATTACCATCCTATTTCTGTTTTATCTTTAGTGTCAAAATTTTTGAAAGTGCAGTTCGTTATCAGATTGGAATTGATGGTGAACCCCTAAAATGGTTTAAATCCTACTTAATTTCAAGATCTCAAAGTAGTCTTGGTAAATGGATCGTTTTCAGTTTCGAAGAAAATTTTGATTTTGGGACATTTGTTATTTATTATACGGTATATGTTAATTCTCTCCTTGATTTGGAAGAATTCTAGTCTTTAGTTGAATTAGTATATTGTAAAAGGTTCTTTAATGTATAGACTTAAAGTTTTTAAACTTACATGACA
>NW_022716159.1:0-896 GCF_011630105.1 Anneissia japonica
GTACATAAATTATCCACCAGTAAAAAAACTGAATGCAACAAATTTTACAAAACAAGGTAGGTAAACAACATTAACCAATCTAGAATTCAATCAATCAATCAATCAATCGAAATAACATTGATAGCGCCAATTTCCATCACATGAAGTGATGTTCGGTGGCGCTAAATAACGATGATATAATTTCACAAAATGGTTAATCTCAGAAATAAGTTTAAATGTATTTTGCTCCAATAAAATGATAATAATAATAATTGTAGTATCAGTGTTGTCGATTGCTGTTGTGATGGAAATGCTTTACAGAAAAAGTATGAATTTAGTTTCGTTTTGAAAATGGAAATATTTATGGATTAAAAAAAAAGTTAACAATACAAAAAGCAATGAAAGATGTGTCTTATATCCAATATATGAATTTCAAGACTATATTAAAGTCCGAATAGTCAATTTACTGCGTCACTTATTACCTATTGTAGATTATAATCTATATACAGCTTCATACCTAGATTGTTCAAGTATAAACAAAAACTCATTTTGATTGTGTAACAACCTTCTTAATGAAACAGGTATTGTGTATACACAGTGGTGGATATACTGTATATAATTTATTTCTATCCCACATTTTATTCGATGAGCCTTTCTAAGTTAAGCAATACTAGACCTAATAAACACAATAGATCAAATACTACATACAGCAAATTTTGTAGTTGATTAAATTATAAAAAGTCAATCATATACGTACATAAAACATCAATATTATATGTACATAAACTATATTATTTTATATATTAAATATACTATACGAAACAAATTTGAAGTGGAATAAATGTATGACGTTCATGTTTTTTTGTCAATAGTAAATATTGTTATAAAAATAATGACAATTACACAAATACACATTT
>NW_022716160.1:0-535 GCF_011630105.1 Anneissia japonica
AATAACGTTTAGGATGAAAACATATAATGTAGTGGTTGAAATGGTTTGCATGCTAATAATTACCACTTAAACGTATTGTTGGGGATTGTTGAAATTCGGAGAATGAGATCGTAAACACGTTGTTGCAATGAACTATGACCATAAATACCGCAGGTGTTTAGCATCAAATCACTTTATTATGCTGTCTTACAATTCAGTTATAGCATAGTGTTCTACTGTATAAAATGGTATAGTACAGTATAGCATAGAATATATATTCAACAACTGTGTATATTCTTCCTGGAAAAGAAAGAAAATAAAGTTGTCTTATGTAAACACATAGAATCTACATGTCTTATCATTCCAGTTATTGAACAGTTTTAAACAAAGATAAACATTAAACTCGATAACAAACTCTTAAACAGCGCCCTCTATAATACAGACTTACTCTGCTGAGATTATTCTGACAAGCTCTAATTTATGAGTAGCGTCCTCTATAATATAACTTTCTTGAACGACATCGTTAATCTCGAGTATTACAGTATTACTATTATGA
>NW_022716161.1:0-3259 GCF_011630105.1 Anneissia japonica
AATGAATGTGGTTGGCTCTGCCAACCATACGAAACAACGTTTTAGTGCAAATAAATAATATGAATTAACCAAGTTCTGCCTTTGTTTTGTATATTTTTAGACTTAATTCATTTAACATGAATATTTCGTCCATTCCTCTGATATACTCATAATAAAATAATTTGGTTCTTTTCTTTAGAATTCAATGGATGGTTACCCATGGTATCATGCTGACTTACCACGAGATAAAGCTCACAAGAGTCTTGAGGAATTCAGGAGGGTAGGTTATTCTTGATTTCAAAGATAATTTGCACTTTTTACTAAAATACTTTATAATCTATAATAGGCCTTATCATTTGAAAATGGCAGGCAAGCAATAAAATGCTCACCATAATTTTTAGGTGAGTGATTATTTTGCGGGATGACGCAGATTGAAAAGGGGGGTGAGGGGCGGGGAGATTAAAGAAATACTGTAGATGAACGTTTAATCGCTATGCAGTACAGTCGTTGTTGATCATTGTTTTTACTATGATAACTAAAGTTTGGTAAGTTTAATTGATTCAATATTTCTTGTTTTTGTAGGATGGGGCCTTCTTAGTCCGTATTAGTAAGCGTGGAGGACAGAAAAATCCATATACGCTCTCACTTTGGTACAATAATCAAGTTCGTAATCTTTTGATACGACGTAGGTGTGATGAAAAGTATGCATTAGGCTCCAAGAAGGAAGGAGAGCAGGTGAGATTGTGTGTTACTAATTGTCACTAATACTTGTTTCACACACAAGTGCATAATATGATTGCTGTTGGTCGATAACATACACCAACGATAACCCATGAAAGTCCAAAGAAGACATATGTCTGGTTGGGTCCTTCTGGTGGTGATTGGGCAGTCCTGCATTCTTTAACATGCACATAGGCCATGTTGCACACATGACCAACAGTTTAAACATCTCATTCGAAAGATGGTGCACTACTGAAAGTTGCATTTTAGCCTTCCAGCTGAAACACAAAGAGAGCTGCAATGGGAATTTAGCAGGTGACCAAGATATCTCCACAGTTTGGCGAACACACAGTGGTTACCAACAGTTAGTCGACAGAGCTTAGCATCTGTTTACTGACCACCCAACTGTTATCTGTAAACATACATGTGAGTGTGTAACCTGTCTCTACTGTGCTCAATAATGTACACATGGGTGTTACCTGTAGAGTACATATGTCTAAACATACATATGAGTTTGTTACCTGCAAACGTACTTGTGAGTGTGCAACCTGTAAACATACATTGCAAGTGTGTAACAAGCCCTTACTGTTGCTCAATAATTTACACTTGACATAGCCGTCGGATATGGGGTGCCATACGCAGCAAAAGTCTATGTTAAAATCAAAATGTAATTGCAAAAATCACTGTCTAGTTTATCAAAATATAATAGGTCTAATTTCTCAAAATGCCATATGCTGAAAAGTTTAGGGTCTATTACAGTATCGAGATACCATAAAAAATAGCCACACACTGACGGCAGTAGTAGAAAAGCCTATCCAAGCTATTGGGGGAGGAGGATGAATACAATTCAAATAAATAAAATAATATTAAAAATAATAATAATAAGCCTAATATTATTATTAATAATATTAATAACTATAATGGTAAAAATGTGGTTTGGCTCAGTGGTTTTCATTTGGTTGTAGTCAGCAGTTCAAACTAAACGCTGTCCAAACTCAAGTGTCTATAAAACGAAGACCGAAGACCCAAAAGTGAAGACTATTCAATCCAATCTCCAATGCAATCAATCCAATCTCAGGCAGCCATGTATAGATACCCCAAATTGCATTTTTGACGAAATGTCAAGTGGCTGAGGCTACGTTTCAGCCCTATGTGCAAGCATTTTCATGGCATATAAATAAATTTTAGTTAAAGTAAGCCTCTTTAAACAAAAAAAAACAAAAAATTAAAAACAGAATGGAGACCACCATGGATGGCAAAACGAACAAGGTAAGACAACATAAAAGATGAAGAGACAATGATATTTATTGGGGAAGAGAGATTGATTTGGCGTCAACATGCTGAGCCTTTCGTCCTGCAGTGGACCGAAAATAGCTGACGATGAAGCCTCTTACCAACGTAATTAACTTACCACAAACACCTTGGTCAGTCAACAACAATAAATAAAATAATGTTAAAAATATAAGTAAGTAATAACATTAATCAAAATTAATACCGAAAAAAAAAATTCAAATTGAAGAATTGAGGCAATCAATACAGTAATTTAAATGTCATGGTATATCGGAAATGAAAGTAAAATAATATTAAAATATCTCATTATAGGCTAGGCTTATACCCTTTGGAATTAATTTATGGCAATAAAAACCAAATTACACTAAAATACCCTTTTGAATTAATTTATTAACAATTGTAAATACGGTAATTTAAATTTCATGGTACTTATCGGAAATGAAATTAATATAATAATACAATACCTCGTTACAGGCCATCTTGGTAAAAAATATCACATTCATTTGGGTTTTAATTTTGTGAGTCTGCAATAATTTGGGTTCATTTTTATTATTATTGTTATTATTATGATGATGACAGTTTATTTTATTTATATTCGTTATTATTTTAAGCCTATACATGATATTAAAATCATTGGAATTAAATAATAAAACGGAAATACATATAATCACAAGCGCAAATCAACAAGGTCGAGCCTTGAGTCTGGGTGACAGCTTTAATCTACCATATGGTATTACAACCAAGATAAAGTGGGGCCCAGCTGCAGGAGAGATGACCCCACCCTTTGATACTTCCATATTCGTTTGGATATTCATTTATTATTGTAATGTCAATTTCATTTTAAAAATAATCTTTAATTCATATACAGTATGCATATTGCAGTAAAAAGTTTATCCTTAACAATAAATAAGCAGGGCTACTGTACATTATAACAGCATAAAGTGATAAATGTATAGGGACAATGGTAAAAATAGAATATAACCAAGACAACGCATCTGACAAATTGACTGATGATTTATGAGGTTGAAGGCCACAGAGCATCTGGAAGACTGGGAACACCAATATTTATTGATCTATGGCTGTGTTTTTACTGATGCAACACAAATTAATCAATTTTTTTAAATTACAGATTTGTTTATTGAAACAAGAAACTTAAATGTAACAAAATTCACACATAGAATAAATTTAGAATTACCTGTATAAACAAATTGAATAAGGTAAAGTTTACATGGTACAAACATACTTTTTTGAAATTTTTTCTAGTCATATA
>NW_022716162.1:0-1228 GCF_011630105.1 Anneissia japonica
TACAGTGTTTAATAAGGACATGATTATTAAACACTGTGTACCTTTGATGATTTATATTATATTTATTCAGCAGTGTTAACATAAATCCTAATTTTTGTTTAAACCATTAACATTAGATTTATGACAGAGGAACCAATGGACCTCATCACATCTTTTAGTCTTAGAAGATTTGAAATATAATTGGTGTCTAAGATTAAAAAGCCTAAATGACTGATAGTCTGACTCGGTAGCGGCCTAAATTTGTGAGCAACTGGGAAGCCATTTTAACTAATTTTTTTGTGTCTGAGTTTACATTCGGGTTCGCCGTTAATACATTTAGTTGAAAATAGTGTGCTGCGCTCTTTTTAACGGCGGTGACGGCAAAATTCAACAAACAGGTTCGGGTTTCGGCCAACGGGGATTTCATGTTTTCGGTGAACTGGATTCGGCAAACTGGATTTCGACAAAGTGCCTAAATTCGGCAAACCGGGTTTCAGCAAACTGGATTTCGACCAACTGGAGTGAACGTACGTGAACCCACCCTTCACTGGATTTTTTTGCCAGGGATTGTTAAAATTATATACATAGGCCTACTACATGCATAATGAAACTTATGTATTACTAAAACTGTTGCTAACTATATTAGCCTAGAGGCCTACTGTGATTTGCTGATCTGTTCTTTCATCTAGTAGGCCAAGGCGCCCTATTTATCAATCAAAGATCCTATTTTATAATTGCACAAAATAAGAAAATATTTGAAAATAAAATTTATAACATAATATAAGATCTTTGGTATTAATCTATTATTATTATCTAGGCCTAAGTCTAATCATTGTTTTTCATTCATAAATTATATATTACCAGTACAGTACTAAACTATTGAATTGTTTTATAATATATCTTATTAATCTTACAGTTAGTAAGGCCATAGGTCAAATAAATTATTTTTAATAAGGAAATCATTATTCATTATTAATATTATTATCATTGTTATTAAATTAATATTAATCCATCTTATAAATCTTTATATTTTAATACACTGTCTATTGTAAAGTACATTGCATTTTGTTTAGAACTACATTAGATTTGCTTAGCTAGATGGTCTCAATAATTATCATAGTTAATGAGACAGTAATATGTTTTTTTTTTTTGTGTTTTTTTAAAAATAATGCTAACTTGTTTTATGATGTTTATGATCTAACTTAGTAATATTTCTCTCTCTCTCTCTCTCTCTTTCTCTCTCTCTCTC
>NW_022716163.1:0-812 GCF_011630105.1 Anneissia japonica
AAAAGGTGCACAGTCAAAATCGGTTATTTGCTGTTCAAACACGCTATCCATTGCATGTTTTTAATCAATTTTTTTAATCGCTTTTTTCAAACTGGTCCCGTTTCTACAGCGAGAATAAAAGCGCTTTTTTTCGAAAAAGCGATTTTTAATCGATTATTTCTTTCCAGTAGAAACAGGCCCTAACTTAACGACTAACCAATTAGAAGAGGAAAGTAGGAAGTGCTTGTCTCATAAACACATGTGTTGTCCGCACATGCATTTATGTTGTTGATTTTTTTTGGCACCTTGGCAACACGTACCATCCAAGGGGTGGTGTTTAGTGGAATGGTTTAGTGTAATGGAATTTACGCAAAGACTGAATTCACTCCAAATCACTCACAGTAACAGATACCCCTAGGCCTGTGTGAAGGGTGACCATATTCAGTAAAGTGCTTGCACAGGGCATAAGCACTGGGCCTTTATGGAGTGTCAATCAAACTTAACAAATGACCAATCAGAATAGGAAGTAGAATACATGCATATCCTACACTTAACTGTAGGTTTATGCTATAATTTAGTGGCAACTTAGCCACAATATCCAAGGGGTGCAACTTACTGGAGCAGTCCATTAACAACCTCATTTAATGAGCTTGTTAATGTTAATGTTAATGTTAATAAGATAGTCACAAAATGCAGTGGCGTATCTAGGAGGTGCGCAAGGGGTGCATGCCCCTCCAAAAATGACTGGCGCCCCCCCCCCAGTCGCCTCCTCCAATTCACGGTCAAGTAGTTAAAACTTGCCTAAAATCACCTTATTTTGCGAATTAGCACCC
>NW_022716164.1:0-1046 GCF_011630105.1 Anneissia japonica
CTTTCCAATATTAGGAATTTTTTTTGAAAAAAGTAACACTAAGATAGTAGTACACGGCATTTTAATCTAAAGAATTAGATTGTGTTGCTATTGTTATGGAGTAATGAAAAATATATTTGTAAACACGTTTTCTGCGATGACTCTAATGACTGTTGTATGTGCGATATATTATTATATTTTATTGTGTTGGATATTATGTTGGCATTAATTGACTATATACTCATAAATAAAATTTGCAAATACCGATGTACCGTAGCTATACCAAGATTGTACTTTTATTCTATCATTTAGTGACCACATGTTCAATAATTAAGATTGTAATGATATCCAGTATGCAATAAATATAGTGATTGAAACTACAGTATAAGGTAATAGGTTAGATTCCTATTCAGATTCCTATTCAATTACCATGACAACCTATCCTAACCAGTACCCTACATACCAAAGCGAGTAATGATATACTATTACATATTTTATGGCTATGATTCAAGGTGTGACTTCACTTTCTGCATTGCTTAGACTGAATAAACAACTCTACCATAATTATATTATCTTGTCTTCATTACTGCCTTACTAAACAACGAATGAAACGTTACATGGTGTCAGAACTTATAGAACCCAGGATCCATTTTACCTGTGAAAATACTTGTTCTGTTCATTGACTGTTACTTTCACTGGAATATTAATTTAGACCTCTGTTTCTTTGGATCTGTTTCTTTGGATCTGTGGACTCTCATGTTTTGGTGAATATATAAAAAGTCTGTGAGTACGTTCAATTTTCACACATTTACGATGGCCACTAAAAATAAGCCTTCAATGGACTGGGCATCGCCAGATTTACTGCGTGAATTTAAAAGGTTTAAACAGCATTGCCAGTTCACGTTTGATGGCCCTTTAGATACTAAGACAGAAATCCAAAAAGTCAACTATTTAATGACATACATAGGAGATAGAGGACGAGAGATTACTGGTACTATCGCAATGAGCTGCCAGTTAAAGGTGATCTAGTATTCAAAGGTGACCGAATCATAATACCTGGCAACATG
>NW_022716165.1:0-693 GCF_011630105.1 Anneissia japonica
TCAATTTACGCAGAATCGTCTCATATAGCTCGCAATTGTTACGGGTCTTCATGTACCTCGCTATTACCGTTGCAACTATAGTTCGAGTCTCACTAACGACGCGTTAATCGGGAAGTTGACTTTCATTGTATATTTTTTTTAATTCATAATAATTCTCTTTACTAGCATTTATTATTATAATTTTTTGTTTTAATTGTGTTTTTTACTTTATACTTTTTGATTACTTTTTTTTTTGTTACAATTTCCACATCACTTCTTATAATGGCAATGAGGAAAAACCAAAATTTTGTTCTGTAATTGCGTAAACAGACAGAGTAAGTCTAGTTACGTGTTGTGTGTGTGTTTGTGTGTGTGTCAGGAAAATCAATAGGAGTTTAATAAAGCAAATACAAATAAACAGGCATATTTATTGTCACTTTAGGGGTTTACCTAGGCTGTTTTGAGGACAAGCCAGAAAGAGCACTGCCGTCAGCTATCATCATGGGCTCTTGGACTATGACTATAAATAAGTGTTTTACACATTGCATTGATAGTGGATATATGTTCGCTGGTGCACAGTTTTCAGGTCAATGTTTTTGTGGCGACAATACATATTCCATTTACGGCAAACGACCAAACGGGGAGTGCAATAAGAAATGTAACGGGAATAAGAAGGAAATGTGTGGTGGTACTTGGAGGAACTCTGTATATACT
>NW_022716166.1:0-1090 GCF_011630105.1 Anneissia japonica
AAATTTTAATTTTAAACTAAAATAATTATTTAATTCCGTCAAACCACCTTTTGGAATTCCGTCCTGCCACCATAAGAACATTGAAAGCTACATGATACCTTTAAATAATGTAAAGCTATTGATTTGATTCCACAAATGTTGTTGTGATGCCATGATTATAGAGTTCTTTAGTACTATAACACTGCNNCTATAACACTGCCATTTCTGCCAAAATGTGCAGGGGGTATAAATTACCCCTTAAAATACAAGCTTACAATACATAATGGTCTATATATAATGATGATTAGACCTACAGTATCAGTGTATTTCTCCAAATCTTTATTGTCTTTACCTTGTTAAAATGTTCCATACACCTATGGCATGAAGTATCAGCAATGTTAATATTCTTTTCAATTTTACAGATAAAAACTTTATTTTAAAGAAAGCATCGAATTTGGGGTAATTTTAAAAATTTCCGTCACGCCAATTCCTATCCCGCTACCCTGACCATTTTATTTAATTTTATTTTATTCTGCTCAGCGAAACATTTAAATTTATTGATATAGCCTATGGTGATGAAGCATTAGTTGCTACTCAAAAGTATGTATTTAAATTTACAGTACAATTTTAAAGTTTGAATTAATTGAGAAGATAACATGTTGTCTCATTTTTATCCAATTTGTTCATTCCGTCCTACCACCAAAATGTTTTGCGTTGCCATGGTGATTTGATAAGGTACTGTGTTTTCTGTTTTGCGTCAAATTGAAGTAGGTATCATTACCTTGCTAAGGATCATAAAACAAGTTTCATAAACTAGGCAGTTAGAGAACGGGATCTAAATAACTGTCCAAATTTCTGTCCCGCCACTGGAGGGGAGGGGGGTTTGGATTAGGCACTGTATGCATATTAATTTTCCTATAATCTACACAGAAACGAAAGGTGTTATCCTTTTCTTAACCATAACTATAGGTGAGCTCTGTGGGCTATGACTAGACTCAATGATGTCCTTATCTAATAACTCATCAGACTGTCTCCTTATCTCCTCCCTCACCTTAGAAGTCCTATAAACGTGCTGCCTCATTCCCAGTATCTATGGTGTGTTTGATTAAAT
>NW_022716167.1:0-768 GCF_011630105.1 Anneissia japonica
CCTTGAGAGCTTTCTCGCTGGAAAGAGCCGCCGAACCCACGATTCTCGCTCTTCTGATTTTCCACACTTTGTTGTAGTACAGAAACGCATCTATCTGCTTCTTGACGGCCGTCAAGTTCTTGCCGTAAGCTTTGTAACTTCGACCTACACCCCCAGTCATGGGAACCAGCCGATGTTGGAACATGATTTTATTTTTGTCTTCGTTTCTTTTTCTAACATAACATGAAAAAAAAATATTTACGATAATACGCCAACACTTAACCCCTACATCGGGTGTACGCCGATCGCAGCTAAGTGTATTTGTGTATTTCCGGACGCGATGTCTGCATCTGAGAATTAAAAAAATATAAGAAAGATGACATTCGGCACCAACGACGGCAACCTCCGATCCTTCGGAAAAGCGTTCGCCGACATACCCAAGCAGATGGACGATGCTCTGCACGAATTGTACTCCTTGAAAGGCGTGCGAGCGTGGCACGATCACTTCGCCCTGCACCTGCAGAAACTCTTCTATCTGATGGGGGCGCTCATCTCGGCGGTGTTCGTCGTGAACGAGAGCGACAGGGTTGGCAGGCACCCCGAAAAGATAGACTTCGAATTCGTCACCCGTCCGCTGTTGTACGCGGTCGGCGTGGACGTGTTCACCATAATCGTCAACTTCCTGTACCTGATGACGAGAGCGGCGTTCGAGAAGCATCTAGCAAGGTTCAAGGAACCGGCGGTGTGGGAACGCATGCTGCTCCACGTGCTGCCGGTCGCGGCGGCCGT
>NW_022716168.1:0-677 GCF_011630105.1 Anneissia japonica
TTTAAATTTATTGTTTATAGTCATGCAAAATCGTATTAAAAATGTAATAACTTGATTATTTTTTATGTTTGGTTTGCGGGTATTTCAATTAACTTTCATTATTTGTACAGTTTTGTTAAGTTTAATTAAATTATTTATTATATATAAGTTAAACAAATAGTACAAAAATAAAAAGTATATAAATTACAAAACTAGAGTAAATACTGTATAATAACATAGGCCTAACACATTTAAATTTATTATTTATTATTCATGCAAAATCGTATTAAAAATGACTTGATTATTTTTTACGTTTGGTTTGCAGCGTATTTCAATTAACTTATTCGTTATTTGTACTATTTTGTTAAATTATTTAATAAATTATATTTATTATATAAAATTATATATAATAAATGATAAGAATGTATGGAGTTTTTTTGTTTTTTTTCTACTATCTGGCAAGCCGACTGAATTAGACAGATGACTATAAACAATAAATTTAAATGTGTGAGGCCTATGTTATTATACAGTATTTACTATGGTTTTGTACTTTATATATTTTTATTTTTGTACTATTTGGTAAACTTATATATAATAAATGATAAGAATGTATGAAGTTTTTTTTTTACTATATGGCAAGCTGACTGAGCAAAAAATTAAAACGATAGAAAGAACAAGTAAATAAATTGAAATACGTC
>NW_022716169.1:0-626 GCF_011630105.1 Anneissia japonica
GTGTTCACGTAGATGCTCGCGCGGCCGTCGAAGAGCAATATCGAGAGGGAATCGGTGTGTCCTTTTCCTGTGAACACGTGCCCGTCCGATTTTTCGGGTTTGATCGAAAAAGAGAGACTGTCTATGCGATCGTACAATGGCATCGCGTGCATCCCGGTGTCGTCAGTCAGACGATATGTGATCCGTGGTGGTGTCTCCGTCTCCTGTTGGTGATCGTCGACATCGGCGACGACGACGACGGGAGGCCGCATCGGCGCCGCTTGGCAGAAAGAAAGTCCTGTCGGCGCGATCGGCCGACCGGCGTTGACCACCAAAGGAGTAATGCATCCTTCGAGCCCCCGAGTCGTTCCGTTTAATTCGGCGCCGATGTGGAGTTTGCCGTTCAGGTTCAGATGCGTGAACGTGCCTTCCAGCATTTTCTTCTCGCTCGTTTCCCCTCCTATCGCGATCTGCATCGAGCTTTCTTCGAACAGCAATCGAACCTCGTTCCACCTACCGGTGAGCACACGGTTAGCGCTGTTGAGAAACATCAGCCCGGAACCCGCGTCCACGGCGACTCTTGCGTATCCGTCGGTGAGGAAAACCGAGACGCGGTCGGTGGTGGTCCTGCTGGTGGCCGTGAACAC
>NW_022716170.1:0-1369 GCF_011630105.1 Anneissia japonica
TTAATTATTTAAATTTAAAGCATCAGTTGCATTATTACATTGTTTACGATTTTCATTAAAATTTTATTTTCTCATTCGCCTAGATGCGTTCGGAAAAATATTTAAGCTAAATAAGAAAAAAAAATAATTTTTTTTTTGCCCTTTTCTGACGATCTTTAAAAGTTGTTCGCTAAACAATATTAAAATTATTGTTCTTAATTTAAATTCTTTGTACAGTCTGTATAAATACGAATGACAATGAAAATAAAGGTGATGTTTAATAATCTTAAAAATGATTTGCTGTTTCTATTGCATACTATTATATAATTATTATAACTTTATTTTGGAAACGACGCTTTTAAAACAACGGACACATTCTTGCAGTATTTCTATAAAAGTAACATACTGTACAGCCATAATACAATATTAAAACAGAGGCTTTTAATGCAATAATATACGTTACACAATTACACAAGTTGAATATATCACAGATCCTGTATGTCATTTAACACTTACAATTTATAACATTTACAGCAAAGCACAATTTATATATTGCAGCCAACTGACCTATACTATTTTAATACTTATAAATAATAATAATCAAATTAATAACATAAGATTTGTATAGGGCTCGCTTATACTCTAATTTAAAGAGCAACAATCTATATACCCTAATTACATTTTGATATACATTTTTAATTAATTTTTGCTGGTCTTACATATCATTTATTTGCAAAAATAACAGGAGCTACTTAAGGGTCTATATGGCAGGATTGCCTAACTGAAGAATGCTTGCCATCGAAGGGCTCTCTCGGTCAATCGGCGAGGATTAAAGAACTGCTAAAAAAATAGTACTGTAAGTTATTACAGTATTTATAATATGAAATTGGATATAAACTAGTGAAATCATTAAAAACAAATCTATAGAGTTACATGAAATTCGACTGCTAAAAAGATTAAATGGAATTAAACTATAAAGGAGGCCGCTAACTGTATTATACAATATTATACACAGGAACGCACATCACACGTTAGGCACAGAACGCGCATCGCGTATGACACAAAATGGCTTCTAAATTCTCAATGTCGCAACTCTTTCTATCTATGGCTCTGTGCAGAGTCAGAGCCATAGTAGATAGAAAGAGTTGCGACATTGAGAATTTAGAAGCCATTTTGTGTCATACGCGATGCGCTTTCTGTGTCTAACGTGATGTGCGTTCCTGTGTATAATATTGTATAATACAGTTAGCGGCCTCCTGTATAGTTTAATTTCATTTAATCTTTTTAGCAGTCGAATTTCATGTAACTATTTATAGATTTTTTTTAAATGATTTCACTACTTTATATCAATTTCATATTATAAAATAATACTGTAATAATTTACTATTTT
>NW_022716171.1:0-672 GCF_011630105.1 Anneissia japonica
ATGTTTCATTACACACAACATTCAATAAGCCTAATGAACACACAAATAAACACATTTGCTTGTTACAGGCATATGTTTTAATGCGTGACATTGCGGCGAACGAACTGTTGGAATTCCTTCACAATCCTTGTCGGTATGTTCACACATAATGACGTTTCTGTAGGCCCCAATCATAATACATCACGCTTCTCTGTATGTACTGAAGTGGCCTACACGAGAATCGATGGCAATTAGTGCTTGACACATGGTATTATTCTAATCATCTATTTTCTGAATAATCACGATCCTTTGTGCTCTAAGAAAGCATTTATAAGCAACTTCATTAAAAATAATTAACAAACCCCCATCCAGATAAGATGTGACGTGACCGCCTTGATACCCTTAATATAATTACTTTATTGAGTGTTCTCGTGAGTCGGTATTATGTCTAATTCTTTGGAAGTTCTGACTCAGGTACGTGACAGTAGGCTAGGCCTATTATGTACCATATTGAATGTAACACGCAAACTAGAGGAAACCATGTCAGATTTGGTCATCAAGTACGGTATGATTTTTTTGCGCTAATTTAAACAGACAGCTCGGCACAGGGTGGTGTTGCTTTAACAAGAATTTGGTGTTCCTGACTATTCTGTCATTTTTATGACGGCCATGGACAACTCTTGTTGTCCGGCA
>NW_022716172.1:0-1094 GCF_011630105.1 Anneissia japonica
ATAGTCATTGCAAAAAAGCCGATTAATATCCTTGGGGCCTCTTAAGGCCAGGGCCGGGCCAATGGCTTTAGTCTGTGAGAGCTCTTTAAGCCGCTCTTTATGTCGGCAAGAAGCGTAAACTTCAAATGGTAGATCTGAAAATTAACAAATAAAATGACACTGTATGTAATGTCACCTTGGTGTTTAATTTGTGTGAAGACACTTTTATATAGCTATTTATTTCAAAGTAATATACGTGCCTGTTTCTTTAAACTCCATGGGCCAGCACCAAGCCAACGAACAGTGAACTGGTATCTATACATAGCCCAGACGAAAATGCATTTGTATTCTCTATCGTGCCGCCTAGCATCACCGTTCAACTTGGGCTATACAATAATGTGATTAAGGGGAAACGAACATGGCATTGGACTGATGGGTCACCGTTTGAATACAGCAATTGGGCTCCCGGGCAACCAGACAGGTCAATACAACATTATGGCACAATGTGGAATTCTAAATTTCCATCGAAATGGGATGATGCTGAATGGCCAAGTTTGAGTTTTGTCTGCAAAGTGCCTGCTGATGATTGTCTTAAGTCACCCTTTGAAAGTAAGTGAACGGCTTAGTCCTATCCTGTAGAATAGAATAAAATGCTTGAAAAATATAGAATAACTGTTTGTGTCTTCATTGTGTTAGTTATTCATCTTACCAGTGTATACATTGTATCTAAAACTCTGTTTATTACACACAGGGTAAAATTATATACTCTCGATTAAGCACCACGGCGCTTATTCGAGAGCGACGGTTACTCGAGCATTTACGGTATTTGTGTTCTAAAATATAATGCATCTAAAGCATGACCAAAACACAGCATGAAGGAAATATCCAAATAATACAGTGGTTTGAACTCCAAATTTTAGGTAGGATATATAACAGTACCAATTGCAAAAATGGCGGAAAATTCAGCGACGACGGAGTATGCATTTGTCCATCACCGTATTCTTGCATAGACTGCTCGTGGTATAATGGTAAGTATCAGATTGGTAGGTGCCGCGCATTAATCGGGGTAGTATCAGATTGGTAGGTGCCGCGCATTAATCGGGGTAAGTCATTAT
>NW_022716173.1:0-773 GCF_011630105.1 Anneissia japonica
TCGAAGAACATTTTATGCAGTTTTACTTCGCAGCACTTCACTTGCAATTTGCAATTTCTAGTATTTATTTCAAGTTTTTGTTTCTTCATATGATTGGTTAGATTACAGTAGCTACCAGTATCACTAGATCACTGTTCCAGCTGGCCACGTGTCTCAAATTGCTAGAGAACGGTGCAGTGATACTGGTTTATTCTTACTTTGGTTACTTTGGTTGGTTTAATTCAAAAAAATAAACTTAGCCTGGATAGTATACAGATAGTATTTTGGTGCTGTATGCATTTAATAGAGACAACTTTCATGGTTAGAGGCACTAACCTAACAAAACAACAAACAAACAAACAAAAAAAGAGTTTGTTTTTTTCCATGTTTGGGTCGTGAAAAAAAATTGATGGGTCGCACAATCTCTTCAGATCGTGAAAACTTTAAAGACAAACGAAATTAAATTACAGTAAACGAAAGTGCAATTTAAGTGTAACAATTGCGTCAGTTTACTTTTGGTTATGCATGCATTATCACAGTTTTATGTTAAAAATATACAGTACTATCAAAACATTTGTACCTCAGGTAAGACAACCTTAAAGTACAGTATTAGTTTTGTTCATTTCAATGTGTTAGGCTTTCAGCTGCAAATTATAATGAGAAAACATTTTTAAATTTAATGTGTCTATGTCTCTGCATAACCCATAATTCTCTGGCAGCACTAGGAATTTATAATAAAATGTCTGTTAATCATTAATTTTTAAAAGTCTTTAACTTTGAAAAATTTGATAACT
>NW_022716174.1:0-2137 GCF_011630105.1 Anneissia japonica
AATTTCGGTATAAATTCCTGTTTACAATGCGAAGTCCTATGATAATGCACTGAGTGGAGTCGAAACTGGTGTATATTAAATCGTATAAAATGTAATGAGGTTATCATAGAAGATACTTTTCTTAACAACGTACATACTTTAAATGATTCATAGATTAATGAGACTAAGGTTGATTTGATTTACATTTCAGACTAAATATATTAAGAATTGTGAAAGATATTCTAGGGGCCTCTAGGCCAATCGCTCGCGGGACTCGCTACATCCAGCGCGGTGCTGACTTTGGCGATCGCTGTTGATTAGAGGTGCATATTGAGCTCAAATACTGTCACCAAATCATTTACTTGTAATTTTTGTATAAGTATTCAAAGTATTAGACAAACTGAAACTGTTCAATCGTAGAATAAGAGGTTTTCCTTTACTACAATGGCCAACGAGTCAGAAGAACGTTGTTGTTCGACTCCAGTGGCGTAAGGACGAGTCAAGGGGCCCGGGGGCTAGAAAATGTTGGAGGCCCACGACATCGTAAGTGGGCGTGGTCGGCAACTGGCCCAGGCCTCTCAACATTTTAATAATTATAAAAAAAAAAACTTTCGTATTGCCAATGCATAATATACAGTAGTAGGCCTAGAGGGCTGGGTAATAGTAAGAGAGACCCCTATGGACTCTCCGGGGCCCCTGTTGGGCTGGAACTGTGCCTTTCCCCAGAGAACACACAGGCGTTACACCATTGGTAAGGCGCGATAATAAAGTTCTTGGTAGTATTAGGAGGGCCTGGGACCTCTTGGGGGGGGGGCCCTTTTAGGTGGGGGCCCGGGGCTGTGTTCTCAAAGAAAAAAATAAGCCCAAGGCTTCAATTCGAGGATTTACGGTATGTCATAAACAAACAAAAACCCTAGGAAAATAATGTTGCTCTGACACACTCACTTTACCTACTTTACAGTATTGGTACTTTAATTTCCTTTTTTTTGACTTTTTGTTTCATGTCGCATCAAATAATATAGCTAATAATAGTAACTTCAATAAGATACATAAAATCATGCATGAAACGTGAAATTTAGGTTATGATTGCTTTCAGCTCTGATCCCCCTGGATCAGTGAATGTAATATATTTATTATAAGAGTGCATCTGGCCATCGTTTTCTGCTTTGGATAACATCTCTGCCTTGGATAACATCACACATTATTTTGGCCGAGTCGTACTATATTGTGCAATGAATTATCAGGTCTTGAATGCATTACAGTAATAGATATACTGTATACACTTTAAAGGGTAATCAGAATAATTAATAATACATAATAATAATTATTAATATTACATGTACAATCAAAAATAATTATTGCATGCACCCATTTTCAAAATATAAATTAATTTTGACAAGCAGGTAAATTAAATAGGCCCATGGAGGAAAACAACAAAAATGCAGAATATTGACAAGCATATATTCTTTTTTGCTTATATGAAAGTACTTTATTATGAAAATAAACATTGGGATTTCAAAACAAAATGCAATATCAATGACAATAGAATATTTTCCTCTCAGTTTGATTTTTGCTGTTAACATAAAGTAACTTTACGTTACAAAAAAACATAACATTATATAATATTACAAACAAAAATCTCATCTTTGTAATATAAAAAATTAACATGTAAAAACTAGCATAATGTAGAATTTTTTTTTCAAACAAAATGTAACATCTATTTCAAACATTAAAAACAAAGAGGGAAAATAACGCTGACAAAATATTTTTTTAGAATAATCTTTATACATATGACTTCTATACTTCTAGATAAATTTCGTTCACTTAAACATGAAACAAGTGAATACAACACAATTGTGGCTCAAAAGGCAAGGAGAGATAAAAACTACTTCATACTGCTAAACATTGGAACGTCAAAAAATTTCATGGGAGATGTTATAGCATAGGGTTGACAGAAGAGAAAAAAAAAATATTTAAAAACACCTTTTAATATTCCGTTATTATTTTTTCCTTGTTTAATTATTTATTTTTATTTACTTTTTATTCTATTACAGGTTGCTTAACTGCTTGTTCCTGTACTCATCGGTGTACAATGTTTAACCCCTTCCACTGTGTACTACAGATCAATAGACTATACTTAACTGTATTTAGAACTTTT
>NW_022716175.1:0-1194 GCF_011630105.1 Anneissia japonica
ATAATACCATCATCATCATCATCACCATCATCATTGCAGCCGGTCGATATTCACCAGGGCATCCTCATCTTCTTTGACAGGCTTTCATATGTGAAAGGAGGCCAATGCGGGCACGGCAAACACGTCCAAATCGATTGCACACTAAGGTAGGGTCTGTATCAACATATTGCGGGGAGGCATGACGCCTTAGGCGGGCCTCCATAGCTGTAGCAACACGAGCATCTTCTGCCACTGCTGTGCCTCTGTGGATAATCTGCTTCCAGTGGGAGCGGTTAGCTGCCTTGTCCTCCAATCTACCAGCATTGATGTTACATGCTTTAAGAGTTTATATTTTTATATAAGCACAATTTTATCATATGATTTATATATGTAATAATATTTATGATATAATACAAAAGTAATGATACAAAAACATTTCTACTGTCTAACACATAACAAGTAAATCAGCGAAAACTATTTTTCCAGATCTGTTTCTGGTTGGTAGTTAATATCTTATTTGATCCTATGATAATCTTAATTGACTTTTAGAGGTTTTTCGAATTTTTGTTTTGGCAGTTCAGCGAATCGAATCCAGAACCTTCTGTTATCTATACAGACGCCTTAACCAACTGGGCCATTACTGCTTCGTTGGGAATTTATTACACCCTTAGTTCTTGATTCATTGCAAATAACAGATCAATAATGATACGCCCTCACCTTAAAGACATACGGTACTATTTGTTTTTAGCTAAAAAAAATAATTTAATGAATTCCATATTTGAATTTGTTAACTTGTGAACGGACAGCAGATAATATATTTAAGGATTTTTTGTAGTAAAATGTCTGTAAATCAGCGAAAACTAGGCCAACATGTTTAAGCATTTGAACAACAAGACGTGCTCAGTCACATGTCAATCGCACTACGCCCGAAGAGGGTCAAGATTGGGCCGAAAATTTGTGTTACATAAAGCAAGTAAAAGTAAGTTTCAGAGGTATTTGTTCGTCCATATCATATCTTATCATATAATTTATTTTACCGTTTCAAATTTGCAAAAACGAACTTAAAAATACAAAAAACAAAACGAGTCAGCAGTACCTGGTCCGATTGCTCAGAAGAAGGCAATGCCCATTTGTCTGGGAGCTCTCCAGTATATACCAACCGGGAAACTAGTGTAACAGAAATATTAGAATTAATATTTGCAAAGCGCTTAAAAT
>NW_022716176.1:0-6514 GCF_011630105.1 Anneissia japonica
TTCATTCATGATGATGACATAATTAATGTCGAAATATTGAATCCCAACACGATGGCGTGTATTTCAATACTTGGAGTATGTATTATACTTTCTTATCTGAGATTAATCAGTGGACCTTTCGATGTTCTTTCAGAATATGTAATAAAAATTGGGGGTCACCTTTCATCCTAAGAAGCTATAACTGATTAAAAAAAGACATGATATAAAGCATATTTTAATTTTGACGCACGCGAACGCTCGTGTTGTTACGCGCGCACAAAAATATAATGTTCATAACATTTAACCATGACCTGAAGTTTATGCCCACTAAATATGATTCAGAAATCACGAATGATTAAGGTGATTATGGGGTCATCAAAGGTTTGACGAAAGAAAGATGAAGGGGGTAAGCAAAACCCTATATTTTGACCATGATGACATCATCAAAATGTTAAAAAGTGTACGTATATGAAAGAGAATTGCCTTTTTCGAGCATTTTGAAATTTTGATGCACACGTACGCACGCATTATGAAGCACACACGTAAAATTAGGGTACAGTACATTTAACATTGACCTGAAGTTAATGCTCACTTAATTTCGCAATTGGTTAGGCTGATATGATCGATAATGTAAAAACGCAAAATTGTGCGTAGCTGACGTCACGCATGACTGGTCACCTTGAAAACCTTACCATGTCTATTCCAGGCGAAGCCAAAATGATCGAAGAAGCGATCTTGTGCGTACCTCGTAGCAATTTTGAGATATCGTGCGAACAGAAATGGAAGGAAAGGTAGAATTAAAAAAACTAGATTTGAACTCGTCACTGAGGACGAATTTGGTGATCCGCCGTACTTTGACCCTCACGAAGCACGCGCGGTGCTGATTGAAAAGTATTATATGCTAAAACATGCTCTATTTAAAGAGTAATTTTGAGCATTTTAAAAGAAATTTTAAAGGAAAAGAGAAATTTTCAGCATTTTAAGGACTTACGAATGTGTACACATACGTCTTAACGTCCGTGCGCACGGTAGTATTAATACAGTGTCACAAACCCAGTTTTGGAATATTCAAAATGACCTGAAAAGTGCTTTAAATTATCTGAAAAGTGATATTAACAATTTTAAAATTTTAACGCACAAGTACGAATACCTTATACGACGTGCCTGACGACGGTAATGGCACATGAATTTAAACCTTGTCAAGTTTAATTTAAAACCCCTGTTGGTTGGTAATGCCACACAAATTTTGCCTTTACAGTATACGAACTATCGGTCTGATAGTGTCGAAATACAGTCTGCTGCCCTCTATATTCAATGTGTTTACATCTTTTAAGAAAGAAAGATGAGAAGGCTCCAAAAAAAGCATTCTTTTTGACCATGATGACGACATCAAAATAAAAAATAAAGGGACACGTCCGAAAGAGAATTGATTTAGCTATATCACAATGTCCGATCAGCCAATATGATCTATAAAATCGTATCTACAACTCATGCGCTTTCAGAATATGTAATAAAAATTGGGGGTCACCTTCCATCCTATGGAGCTATAAGTGATTAAAAATATTCATGGTTTTATGCATATATAAATGTTGACGCACGCGTACGCGCACGTTAAGTTGCGCGAACGGAAAATTAAGGTACCTGACATTCAACCTTGAACTGAAGATTATGCTCACTTAATATGATTCAGAAATGACGAATGGTTAAGATGATATGGGCTCATCAACTTTTTGAGAAAAGAAAGATGTGGGGGTCAGAAAAAACAATTTTTTTGACCATGATGACGTCATCAAAATGTAAAAAGAAGTCAAATATATGAAAGAGAATTGTCTCAGCTATAACATACTGAAAGTTGGAAGACGATCGATCAAAGATACGCGAGATACGCTGAAATGCGTATTTTCAAAAATGACGTCATAGCTATAAATCACTTTCTTTGAATTCAGATGCCAATATGATGACGTCACAATGTCCGATCAGCCATTATGATCTATAAAATCATATTTACAACTTATGTGCTTTCAGAATAGATAATGAAAATTGGGGGTCACCTTTCAACCTAAGGAGCTATAACTGATTAAAAATAGGCCTGATTTTAGCATAATTTCACTGTATAGCGGAACAAATACGCGCAAAGATACCTATGTTTGATGCGCACGTACGGTATTGCTATTGGCCAAATAATGACCGAAAAGAATGGAAGTTTGTGAAAACAATGTCAGGAACCCAAACTATGTAAAAAAACATAGTGTCTAGCTTCCATACGTGCTGCGCGTGTGAAAATGCGCGCGCGTAGTGGAAATTAAAAAAAATTTTAAATGCTCAAAATGGCCTAAAACATGCTCTAATTTAGTCAAAAAGTGATTTCGAGCATTTTGAAATTTTGACGCACGCATGCGCGCGCATTATGAAGCGCACGCGTACAATTAGGGTGCAGTACATTCAACATTAACCCGAAGTTAATGCTCACTTAATGCGATTTCGAAATAGCAATTGTAGGCTGATATGATCGATAATGTAAAAACGCAAAATTGCACGTAGATGACGTCACGCATGACTGAGCGCGTTGAAAAGCTTACCATGACTATTCCAGACCAAGCCAAATGTCTGTTGACAGCGATTGTGCGTAACTCGTGGCATTTTTTGAGATATTGTGCGAACAGAAAAGGGGAGAAAGAAAGAAGAATAAAAAAAAGATGATTCAGTACAATAACAATAGGTGATCCGCTAGTGTAGCGGATCACCAAAAAGATGAAGTAAGATCTCTGACAATAACAAGAGGTGATCCGCTCGAGAAGCGGATCACTAATAAATTTTCTTTAAAAACTGCTATACAAGTATTATATACAACTTGTCAATAGTAGCGACTTTTTCGTTCAAAAAATCTTTTATTTTCTTTATATTTTTCCATCTTTATTTGCTTATTTCTGACTAAATAATGATCATATTGATTCTAAACCTATTTGCACTATAGCAGTCAAAGATACCAAAATATTGAAAACTGTATTTTTACCCAAAAATGCGATTTTTTACCCTTTTGGCTCTAAAGATTTTCTTGAAAAGCATGTTGATAAAAGTATCTCCACCAAAAATTAAAGTTTTGTCATCCGTGTAATGATTCTTCCATATTTTAACTTTAAGGCACTCTACTAATTAAAAAATTCTACTATGTACGCTTAATTAAGAATTGTTTAATCTATAACACCACTATCTCAATACTTGACCGCTTTGATCTCTGTTGGATTTCACTTTGTATTTTACAGCATAAACTATATGCAGCCCGTTGCCACCCAGGCCCGTTGCCACCAGGGGCCTTTTGCCACCAGGCCCGTTGCCACCCGGCCTTTTGCCACCCGGCCCTTTGCCACCCGGCCTTTAGCCACCCTAGGCCCGTTGCTACCCGGCCTTTTGCCACCTTTAGGAATGTTGAATATTTATATTATTTTGCTGCATTTTTTTACACAGATTTGTACTAGTATGCCTACTGTAGTAGAATTTTTTCTTAATTAAATTTACTTTCCAGTTTGAATATATAATTATTAGTTTACTGTATTTCATTTCAAACAATCGTCCATGTGCCTTCTTACCACCAGGAGAAAATTGCAGAAATAAACATTGTTATAAATCCGCATAAAGAGAGAAATACTGCAGTGTCTATTCTAAAATAGAAAGAAATAGCCTGTGCTTCTATAATTAAAAAACAATACATTTATGATAATAATAGTTTATATAGTATAACCACAAGCCAATACTATGTGTGTATAATTAACTTTATGGAATTTATTTGGTATTTCTCTCTTTATGTGGACAATTTATTACAAGCATATATTTTCTCACAAGAAATAACCGTCAATGATAAACTTTGGATAAAGGTCTTCTCGTTAGCGGTAAATTACGAAGGATATTGCGCTCAGTAACATTAACGATCTGAGTAAACTAATCCTCCTGATTGTTTATACTGTGGGGCTATTGTTCAGATTATAGGGTCTTCAAGCCTAATTTGCGTGGCCTTCAATTGGTCAGTTCTATTTTCTCTATGGTTGGACATTTCCTCCACTGATGTTTTTTCTATTGGTATACCAGAGCTATATATGATCATACATTTGGCTTAATATTCAATTGCCTTCAATTGGTCAGTTCTATTTTCTCTATGATTGGACATTTCCCCCACTGATGTTTTTTCTATTGGTATACCAGAGCTATATATGATCATACATTTGGCTTAATATTTTAAAAACAACAAATTGTGAGAGGTATGCATGGACATACTGTATGCCCATTTCTTATAGCGGTAGCAGCAATAACATATTCAACATGTTAATAATAATAGCTTATCATCGCTATTTTCATCATTGTCACTATATTTATGTTCATTAATATTTCCACACTCAAAGGCAATTAAGTCAATTAAATCAAATAAAACAAAAATCTGTTCAATTTAAAACATTACAAGAATTTTAATTCATGATGTTCTGCCTTCACGAAAAATGTAAAAAAACATACACACATACACATTAACTAAAAACAGTACATACTCAGAAAACATACATATACACATATGTACGTCTGAATACATAAAAATAAAGATAGAACGCTTATCAGGAAGCTACTTCACAGGTGTGCCTTTCATGATGGTTAACCGCAACGAATTGTCGTTGTTTATAGACCTGTCAGGAAAAATTTGGTCCGGGGCAAAAAACGGTCCGGCGGACTGATTTTGGCCTAATAATTACTTGCCAAATGTAGTTCACATAAGACAAAATCAGTCCGTTGAAATTTACTTTGTTGCACAGCAGACTTGGAAATATTACGTCCGCAATAGGTTTTGGCGAAATAACAATTCCTAAGCTTTTACAGGTGTGCATATGCTTATCTAGCCAATCACAATGATGTCCCTAGCTGAAGCCTTAATTTGCATACATCACCCTATATAAGAGTTTAAGATCGGCATGTACTTGTGTTGATAGTAGAGCCTTCGCGTTTAGTGAACATTGGAATAACAGTAAGGAAAGACTTAGCAATGTACACGGACATGCATTACCTCACATTGAGAGAAAACTTAATTTCATATTCATAACTCATACCGCCTCCACGCATCATATATTTGGTAGAAAGAGGGTGGGTGGGTGAACGACGTGAAAGTGTTTTGGAAATTTAACATGTAGATTCCGCTACGCTAGACACAGCACAGTGGTTTCAAACCACCAATCACAATGATGTCCATCGCTGAAGCCTGATTTACAGACATCACCCTATGCAAGAGTTTAAGATCATGATGTACAGTATTTGGCTTTTGTTGATAGCAGAGGCTTCGAGGGTTTTTTTCAGTGACAGGATCAACTACCATACCCCCTTCTAAATCCACTCCTCATATATTTGGTAGAAAGAGAGGTCGGTGAACGTCGTGAAAGGGTTTTTGAAATTGAACATGTAGATTCCGCTACGCTAGCCACAGCACAGTGATTTCAAACCACTAATCCCAATGATGTCCATCGCTGAGGCCTGAATTTGCATACATCACCCTATATAAGAGTTTAAGATTGGCATTCGGCATGTACAGTACAGTATTTGTGTTTAGTTGATAGAGCCTTCGCGGTTTAAGTGAACATTGGAATAACAGTTAGGAAAGACTAAGCTATGTACACGGATATATATTACCTGTAGTTGTTGTATTTTTAAAAGTGTTACAGTATATTTGCTATGAACAATTACACACATTGACATTAAATTTAATTTCATATTCATAACTCATACCACCTCCACGCCTCATATATTTGGTAGAAAGAGTGGGTGGGTGGGTAAACGTTGTGAAAGGGTTTTTGAAATTTAACATGTAGTAACATGTAGATTCCTATGGCGCTAGCCACAGCACAGTGGTTTCAAACCACCAATCACAATCACAATGATATCCATCGCTGAAGCCTGAATTTACAGACATCACCATATATAAGAGTTTAAGATCATGATGTACAGTACAGTTTTTTTATTTGGCTTTTGTTGATAGCAGAGGCTTCAAGGGTTTTTTTCAGTGACAAGACCAACTACCATATCCCTTTCTAAATCCACGCCTCATATATTTGGTAGAAAGAGAGGGTGGGTAAAAGTGTTTTTGAAATTTAACATGTAGATTCCGCCTCGCTGATTTCAAACCACCAATCACAATCGCTGATTTCAAACCACCAATCACAATCACATTGATGTCCATCGCTGAAGCCTGTATCTGCATACATCACCCTATATAAGAGTTTAAGGTCATGATGTACAGTAGAGTATTTGGCTTTTGTTGATAGCAGAGGCTTCGAGGGTTTGTGCAACATGGAAGAATAAGGGAAAACTTAGCTATATAGGCTCTAGAGTACACAGATATATACTAGTTGTTAAAGATAGTTTATTGTGTGTGTAAAATAAAAATATGTATAAGTAAAAAACGCAACAGTACTTCCCTGCACATTGCTTATGTTATATCAAGTCAATCTTATGTATCTTTCGTTTCTCATGCATGCATTTTGGGTGATGACCACACACACGATTATAC
>NW_022716176.1:12115-14197 GCF_011630105.1 Anneissia japonica
TTATATGCCATCATCGCTATTTCCATGAACCGACAAATACGAAGATCGCGATTGAAAAACTATTACTTTTTGATGCCAATTTCTGACTTGAAAAATTCGTTGCAGGGTTCTTGTATTTATTATTTAAAACATATTAAATAAATTGTAGTTATAAGGTCACAATGTTTATATCAATTTTTTAATTAATTAGTAATTAACTAATTTAAAATATTAATTAAGATTATATTAATTAACATATTCGTAAAGTTCTTGTGAAAGTTATTTACATAATTGCAGTTTATTTATACGAAATTTCGACGGATTCGTCAGTGATCGTGTGAACCATCCTGAGCTCTGCTTACCAAAAATACGCGATAATCGCGCGATAGTATTAGCATTTGCATACATGAAAACACTTTGGCGATGCTTTTGTTTTTTGTTTTTGTTTTGTTTTACAGTTACATCCAGCGTTAGGCCCACTGAATTGTTTAAATGCTTAAATAATTGGAAACATAAATTATGTGGATTAAATTCTCATATAATTTACAATGAAACTTTATAATGTACGGTATTTTATAAGAATATTTTTTTAAACAGAATAAAATAGGTAACATTTTATTGGAAAAAAAAACAGATTTTACATCTATAGACGTAAGTTGATTTAATATGCTGAATCATTATTAATGGTATAGGCCTATACCTATTATATATTTCTATAAATTAATCAACACATATCTCATTAATCACACTATCGCAAATAAGCCTATTGAAGTATTATTGAAGTATTATTAATTCTTTGTTAAAGCATTATTCGAGCACCTTCATTATTATTATTATTATTATTATTTTATGTATTATTTATCAACCATACTAACATTGAAAACATGAATTATGTGGATAAAATTATCATATAAAATAAACTTATAATTTATAAGTTTATTTTTTAAAACAGCAGAATAAAATTGATAACTTTATTTTTTTTTAAAACAGGTTTTGCGTAGACGCAAGTTGATTTAATATATGCTGATTCATCTCATTAATTAAACAATTTTTATTCATTTCGAGCACTGTTATTATTATTATTATTATTATTATTATTATTATTATTATTACTATTATTACTACAATTTTATCTTTAAATTTTTGTTGTTTTATTTTTTGTTTTATGTATGGGCCTAGATATATGCTATGTATATATTTAATAATTAGAAATAATTATAATTTAATTATAAAACATATATAATAAAATGTTAACAATATTATAGGCTAGGCTAGACCTAACCAATTATTGATACCATAATCTATAGATAAAAACATCCATTTGACAATTAAACAGCAGTTTTTCGAGTGGCAGTGCCGATAGAAAAATGCAGTGTTTTGGCACTGCGGCAGTGCCGATAGAAAATCGGAGCTTTTTTCGCACTGCGGCAATAATGCCGATAGAAAATAACAGCTTTTTTCGCACTGGGGCAGTGCCAATAGAAAACAGCAGCTTTTTTGGCACTGCGGCAGTGCCGATAGAAAACAGCAGCTTTTTGGCACTGCGGCAGTGCCGATAGAAAACAGCAGCTTTTTTCGCACTGCAGCAGTGCCGATAGCCTCAGCCCATATTATAGGCCATGGAAAGAAACATGAATCAATTGAAAGTACTGTAGTCCTATCAGATTGGAACTGTATACTGTTTGTATGAATGCTGTTATCTATTTGATGACATCATACCATACACTGTGTTGAGAAATATTACCAGATATTATTAAGGTTTTTCCTTCTATGAACATTTATCAACAACACATTTATTTTCTTTATAAAAATTTGCATTGACTTTTTGAATTGCATTGTATTGTATTTTACAAGGCAAATATGAAAGGAAGAAAATAACAGAACAGTACTTGCTGATAAATGATAATGAATACAGCAAAACTTTCATTATTTCTAGTTTTCTTTAAATTGTTTATGCTGGTTGGCTACATTGATTATATTATATAATTGTAATATTTAACACATGTTTATAAGTGGATTGGATTGAACTCTATATTCAGCTATGTTTAAAGCAGTTCTGTGTAGGTATATGATGTGCTACAGTGTTTCAATAATATTCATATA
>NW_022716176.1:14275-39509 GCF_011630105.1 Anneissia japonica
TATTTGTTTCACCTTATTGGAATCATCAATTGCTTTACTTTTATTCATTAATTTAGTCCATATTATCAAGGTCTTCAAGCAGTTAAACAAAAATCAACAGGCATGGCAAGAAATACTGATTAATGTTATTTATTTACATTGCATGCAAATAAAAACATTTGAAATTTTACATCAGCCTCAATGTGTTCTTATTTTTTAAAGTATATATTCAGCCTTAGTTTTCTTTTAAAATGTACATTTTTTTTAATTATAGAAAAAAAAAGCGATTCCAAATAGAATCAAAATATATTATATATTTACAGGAATTTCCTGTCTCATTCAAAGTCGATGAACATTACTTCTTGCCCTTCCTACTATGCATATGTAGGCCTAGATAAGTATTACAATACACATTTAGTACAGCACGGTCGACTTTGGCTTAAAAAACTACGGTATGACAGTCGAAAGAAGACGGGAAATGCAATTTACTACCTCTAAAATCTTACAACTATAACCAATGTATTTTATTTAAAGGCTGGTATACTTATATCATATTGAAATATTCCACTAAAACCGGAAAACTTTCGTCCAAATTGCTACACATTGTCACTTTCCTCGCGACATTGTTTACATTAGTTACCGAGTTTACAAGAACGTTTGTGATTGGCTAATAGCGTCTCATCAATGCTTAACTGGTATGGTAAGTGTGCTGTGATTGGGTACTGCCTTCGTGAACGACATCATTTTTTCGAAGATAAATTCTCATTTTTGGTTACAGTTTCCCCAAATTTACGATTGCCGACAATTATATTATGTTTCAATAAAATAGTATTGACAGTTTTGTGTGAATGTCAAGTAGCGCGGATCAGTGGGTCACAGAATTTGTAAACTAAGCTGATTTTGGAGCCTCAACCCACGGTCTATATAAAACTGCATCCGAAGAAGTGCCCATTCAAAACCTCCACCAACCCAAAATATAGAAACAATTTCAAAGAACCAGAAAATACAAGCAAAAGAAGACAGACCAATAAAATATTTCATAAAATAATACAAAAATCAATATCATCAAAATATAAAACATAAGAACATCGACGTACCCCAAGAAACAACACCCATGCATGACTATCTATTCGTATTCGCGGCGGGAATGACACTAAGCCGAGTTAAAACTCTCCAATAAATGACAAAAAAAAAACTTGTTTATGAGACAATTTCTTGTCTCAATCCCCAGTTCCCTATCCATTAATTATATACAGTAAATATGAAGAACTACAAGTTTATAGCATAAATTTATCATATATATAAATACAAAATGATAAGATTTAAAGAAAAAAAATATACACAAAACAGTGGCAGACCATCATGGCAAGCAAGGTACTGTATGCTCGGCATACCCAACCTGAACTACTAAAAAAATAGTTTTTTGTGCTTTTTACTCTCTTTATTTTGCATTTCTTGGCCAAAATCTTCTATACCAACCTTAATTTTTCAAGTTGATTGCTACATTTCATTGGAATGTAGCAATCAACTTGCTACATTTCATTGGAAAGTGTAAGTTTTATTAATATTTTTCAATCTGTATCTCTGATATCAGGCCTATCGCGACGTACTCACAGCTGCTTAAAATTTCCGCATGGTTGGTTTCTCAATACCATTTACCAGTGTCTGTGTGTGTCTGTAACTAAATTTCCTATTATTCTAACAGTGTGGTAGCGTTAGAACAGGAAATTTAACATTGGTTTCAAAGCAGTGCTTCCAAGAGTATGTGCGCATGCTCCTGCTAGTCTGCTACCGGCCTCCACTGCGCACTGCCGAATGGGCAATATGTATTGCCCAATATTCTAATCTCAATGATTAAAGTTAAAGTAAATCTGCATACAGACGACCAATATAGAAGGAACTTGTACAATTTAATAAAGACTTGTTTAGGCCGACTGAAATAAGAAATCTTTTGAAACTACAACCATGCAGGTATCAAAAAGAAACATACTGTACCTATTCCAATAAAGGCCCAAGGGTGTTTATTGTTGAGAAGCGTTTCACAGGGACGTTAATATGTGATGGAGGCTTTCTTTTTTTTTTTTGTAAAATAGATACGTATGTACTCAAATAAACTCCCCTCGATTTTACAATAAATTACCGTAAACATGTGTTATTTTGTGATCATAAAGACCTTACTGATCCCAACCAGGTTAAACAAAATGACAATTCTACTGGAGTAGAGCATTAATAGAATGTGTTGAGAATTATAAAGTTTCCATTACTTTTTTTACAATCATTAAAGGGGTGGGGGTTGTGTTTGAGGAAAAAAACCCACTGCCCCGGGGTGTTTATTTTGAGAGAAAGGGATAATTTAACTAAAATTTTGAGTCTGAGAGTACCTTTTTTGGCCATCTAGAGGTGACATAATCATAAATTTTGAGACATGACGAGGCTGAGGTGGTAGTAGACCTTCCATTTGTGAAAGTCCATCTCTGCCCCCCCCCACCCTTTTCAAAATTCCTGGATTCGCCACTGGGGACGTTCATTCGAATAAATACAGTATTTGACTTTATGAACAGTCTTTGACTGTCAGCATGGAGGTATTCTAGTAAACTGGAGAAACAACATGAATGCAGTCCTTTGACGATCATTCCGACCATGCTGATAAGAATCTGTGGTCATGCGACGTCTAGTGGGTATCAATTTTACCGGCGCTCTGTAATAGGAAAACGCATGGCTTCCTTGGAGTATTTCTGCTGTAAAACACATACTTGATGTTGAATAGTGTTTGTTGGAATGCCAGAAACTATACAAAATTGAATGGAAATTGAGATTTAGAGCATGTACATACAAAGTGGGAAAGCAAAGCTGCGAGGTATATCCAAGCTAAAAAAAACACATTTCCTCCCTTTAGTTTCTTCACCGACCTGGTCTTTTTCAGAGATGAAAAACAATCCAATGCTGAAGATTAATGATGTTCCAACCAAAACATTTCGTACACCACAAAGACGACTTTCTGCACAGTATGTTGTTCTAGATGACCAGACAAATGCTTCACTGGTAAAATCTCAGCTAGCAGATCGATCCACGGACCAAAAATTCAACCGACTAATTATTAATCACAGATTTGATGAGAGTGGAAAGACGGTAATATTGTAACAAAATTGGTCCCCTTCCATCATAGTGGAAGGATCCTTAGGGACGCGCGCGTGGCTGCCCCTATAAATGTAGGTGCAGCGGCGCACAGCGTCAGTTCGGCCACGCAGTGCACCAGTGCGGTAGTACCCGAGTAGCCGCTGTACCCGGTTATTATACACGTGGTGTTCCACTTTGTCATTGGATTAAATAAAGTAGCCAACTATACCGGCTAACCGGACCTAGATACATTGCTTCTAGTCATTTATTTCCTGCTCTCCTGTGTATTACTGCCGTGGTGAGTATATTGCGTGAGAGTCTGTGATGGTGTTTGTGTGAGAGCAAGTGTAGAACCAGTCAGTGGAGTACATCCACTGCCGAACCCGGGCTATCCTGACAGAAGTCCGTTACGATCCCGTTACAATATCATGAAACGACCAACACTAATAGAATGCAAATCCCTACACCGGAAATCATTTCACACTACGCTCATCTTGTAGATATTGCCGACCAAATTCCTCATTCCCGTAAAGATGTTCCCATACAAATTCTTCTAGGCAGAGATACTGGTGACATGTTAAGAATTGGGGTGCGTTCGAGCCAGAAAAATATCCGTGCGAGGTCCATGTATTTACACGGAAGTTAAATGCTGTGCGTGGCTCGAACGGGGGTAAGATTTTAAAAACATCTGGAACACGCTCGCCTATTTTGACCACCAAATTTAGGGTTATAGAACCGTGTATCGCTGTCAAAGGCCGTTATCGCGACCATTAATCATGTTTTAATGACTCTACCGTCTGGCGGTCAACATGAATTCAATTCAACACGCGCGTAAACCATAGGCCTGTCCAGTTTTACAAAAACAAATGCATTGGCTGACCTGTTGTTAAAGTTATAGCATCATCGTCATCATTTCAACATGTCTCTGTAGACCGAACCTATGATACATACCTTCTCTCATTGTGGGGGGGGGGGGGGGGGGGGGGGGGGAGACAGAATACAAAGACAACTGGACGGCACCCGCCGAAACAGCGGTATTTACAAAGAAATAACTGCAAAGGATCGAAGGAAAATTTAGGGGAAAGCTGAAGGTGAAACAGGTCACCAATATAAACCAAAGTATTTGCGCAGGGAATACAATACAAGTGCGTGAAGCGTGGTTAGAAACGTAAATATTGCGTGGCATGATGGGCTATACTATTGCCTCGCTGACCTCAAACGAGTATTTCCGAGGTAAATTTTACACGGTTAGACAAGATAAGTTTGTGCTCGAATGCGGGGACCCCCTGTGGTGTAAAGACGTGCGTTTACCTGTCATATACACGGAATTTAATAGGCGTGTATGGCTCGAACGCACCCTTAGACAGTATAGAAAAGGCCCATCAGGAACACCTTGGGCTCACAGAATCAACCTCTGATGGACCATATCATACCAAGTTTGCAACAACAGGGTTGGTGGACGCATCCATGTCGCAGTACATTGTACTAGTGTCGAAGAGCTTGAACCACCTGCCATGCTGATGTGCAGGAGCACCATTAACGTAAAAGAAAGTTTCTCGGACAGCAAGTTTGACGTTCTTGATAGTGCTAGGAACGTCAACAATCCTGGCCTTTCTGTAGAAGACCGACGATTCATCACAGTCATGGAACAAAATATACATAAAGATGACTCGGGCCATTGGAAGATGCCTCTCCCATTTTGACATGGCATGCCACATGTCCAACAATCGCGACCTAGTCTTAAGTCTCCTCCGTAACCTAATTAGTCATTTACAGAGTAAACCTATCAAGAAAGAACACTATTTGGTTTGGCGGATGGAATTATGGAACACAGCGAGTCTTGAATTGTCTATCCCAGAAAATGTGGATCTTTGGTAAATTTATTATTTTTTTGCACCACTTTTGGCAGCCATCTTAGATTTCAAAATGGCTGCCATGTAAAACCTTTATTTATCAATATATCGCTTTTAAACCACTTCAAATTAGAATTTTGAGGTCTAAAATATATCTTATTGTCAACAACAACAACAACAATTTTTTATTTATTCTCAGGCTCTGGCGTGCAAGAGGCGGGAACCTTACCAATTAGCCGAAGGCTCAGCGTTATATCATTTTTGTCATGGTCATGTTTTACAGCAAAATCATATGCATACGCATTACTCTAAGTACTATAAACCATAAACTAGAAATTGCAAATTGCAAGTGAAGTGCTGCAAAGTACAACTGCATATAAATGTTCTTCGAACAAAATTATTTATGCGAGTCAAGTGAAAATAATGAATAATAAAAATATAACAAATAATATGAGACACGACCCATTGTCTATATTAGAACACTTCTCATTGGGTAACAAAGTCGTAATTTTTCATTTTGTTAAAAAGTGTCTATAGTGGTGAATTATGGTTTAGGTTTTTTTTAATAAAGTTTCAAAAATTTCTATGTATGTGGAAAATGTAGTTGATTACCAAAGGTTACAATTTTTATTTTGAAGACTGCATGGGCTAGGAAGTGTACATTTTTTTATGGGGCAAGTTTCCAAGGGCGGGTTTTCTAGGGCGAGTTGACTGCCAAAGTGCGAGCCAGCGTGTTATTTGATCACAAGTGCGAGACATCGCAGTTGTGCGAGGTATCGGCTGAGAGTACAATTCAAAAAACAACTATAGGTCTAATAATGAATTATTGTGATGTTAAATAGACAACGTTAGCTATCAAGGAGAGACGTTGTTTTTCATTGGGACCTTCGTCCCTTCAAGGCTAGGCCTATACCATCCTAGCTAGTCTAGGCCTAGAGTAGGATAAGGCTAGCGCGACATGCGGACGTTGGTACGTGTTGGTTAGTCTACAAATGTCGCCTAAAGTAATTGATTTTACCTGGCAGAACGAAAGAAGGAAACTCCGCTTTTCAGTCGTCTTAGGCCCTTGTTTTTTGACAGTGACCTTTCAGAGGTCAAATTGCTGTCAAGAATATGAATTGGCTGCTTCGCAGCAATAAATATTGTCATAAATGTTTGTTTTACAGTAAAGGAGAAAATAAAATGAGAAGTAGAGACTATTTCTCATAAGAGATTACCATTTTCTAAATGCCTTATTTGTTACTAGGCAAATTCTGCTGGAATGCTTTCGCCAGCTATTTTTTGTGTACACAGGTCTCCCTCCAATTAAAGACCACTTTTGGCAACGAGGTTTCCATGGTCCTTAGCAGCTTTGGTCTCTCAGAATAATAAAGAAAAAGAAATTTGTTAACTTGGGACCACAGAATAGTGGACTTTAATTGGAGGTGGTCCTTAAATGGAGGGGTCTTTCATTGGAGTGTGTCCGAGGTAGGCAGGGTAATTGTTTCACAAACCCACCACATTCTTTATTTTTTATCTCGCACACCTATGCCATGAACGATCATAAGATATTTTAATTCATCCCACAATTAATTAAATAAAAGCATTACTTAATCTGATTTACTGAACTGTTTACTTCACCAATATGATCATGAGTAATAAAGTGTGCCCTCTCTAATGAGACTAGTTTTTGTACTTCGCAACTCGCACACTGTGGTCCATCAAGTCGGCCTGAGATATATTTGTTTAACTGTCAGAATCTCGGTCATAATAATTTCTTAACAAGTTTAAAATAATTCAAATATATATACTGTATACAATGTGTTAATCAAAGATAGCAATGAACAACAAGTTCTGTATATGGCTGAATACTTGTATTATTCACCAGGTGTTCAACCAACGGTATTCAACACTTAGGCCAGAATATGATATTTATTACAGCGCCAAACATGCCTCTGTACTGATGTATATTTAGGCCTACTCATTGGCGTATCTAGGGGAGGGCGCGGGAGGCGCACGAACTCCCAAAAATCGCACCCCTAGTCGCCCCACCCCTGAAAGAAAATCACGGTCAAGTAGTTAAAAATCACCTAAAATCATCATATTTTGCAAATTAGTGACCCTCAACTGATCATTGAGCCCCCCAAATCAACCCTACCCCCCAAATCAAGACTTCTAGATAAGCTGGGCCTACTTTAGAAATGATATCTAGCCCGTTAATAATACATTTCTCTATTAAATTTAATATTATATATTTTTGTCGGCATGTTATATCTACTTAATTTATTGGTATGCAGAAAACATTTGAAAGCTTGTAACACCTTCAGAGTTAAACATTAAAATTTCAGTTATATTTTTCATTATACTTTTATACTACATCCAATTTAAATGCACATTCACAACAAAAATGTTGAAGAAACTCACCTGCTATATGACAATGCTTTAAAAGGTAAATTTTTAATTATTGGTATTTCCGAAAAACATGGATAATAGATAAGCTTTAGCTTAGATTCTTATTCTTTTGGATATAATTGTTGACAGAATGGTGGGGGTGGCATTGCTGCCGAATATACATACTTCCTTATACTGTTAATGTTATAAATTCGGAATTTTTATGGTTAGAGATATCTGATGGTAGAAAAATTATTATTGTTTGCATTATTTATAGAAAGCCTACCACTAATATATTTAAAGGATATTCTTAATATTATTGAAGCAGACAAAAGCATCAATGCATTTCATTAGGTGATTTTAACATTGACCTATCAAAAAATCATGATAATGCAACAATAGATCAATTTTAGACCGACTTGTCTTCAATTGAATCAACTTAAAACTGTCCCTACCATGGTAATCAGTACATTCCTGATGATGACATAATTAATGTCAAAATATTGAATCCCAACACGATGGCGTGTATTTCAATACTTGGAGTATGTATTATACTTTCTAATCAGTACATCATCAACAATTATTGATCATATCTACACTCTGGGCGTTTAACCACTTCTGCTAGATTTAATTTTATTTAACTTCCAACTTTCAGAACTGTGCGCCTGATAGATAACGACGAATTGGCTAGCAATGCATCGTACCACACACGACCGAGTTTACGGGTAGTAGTAAAATCAAGTCATATCACAAATCATGAATGTGATATAATGTCAACTTTACACTTCCGGATTCTTACTTCACACTTTTGTGAATGTCAACTCACGCTCATAATGTCAACTTTACGCTTGCGGATTGACCAAGATAGCAAAAAAGAGTAATTTTGAGCATTTTAAAAGATTTACACATGCGTATACGCGCACGTCTTGACGCCCGTGAGCATAACACAAAGAGTTGACTCCTGATATGAATACAGTGTCTGGAACCCAAAATATGTAACAAAACGTAATTTCCAGCTTCATTACGTACTGTGCGCGTGGAAATGAATGTACAGCGCTTAAATTATGGTAATTTTGGAATGCTGAAAATGACCTCTGGCCTGGGATTTATCAATCTCAGCTTAGCAAATGTCTTAAGTAAAAAAACATAAGATGACCCTAAGCGAAATACAGTCTGACGCCCTCTGTGTTCTATTTTTTTTACATCTTTTAAGAAAGAGAGGGCTCCAAAAATTCATTTTTTATGACCATGATGACGTGTTCAAAATGAAAAATAAAGGGACACTTCTGAAAGAGAATTGTCTCAGCTATAACATACTCACGATCGAACAAGAATAAGCAAGATATGTTCAAATGAGTTTAGAAATAGAGACGTTATAAATAAAAATTCAGTTTTTTCTTAAATCAAATGGCAATATGATGACGTCGCAATGTCAGATCAGCCATAATGATCTATAAAATCATATCTACAACTCATGTGCTTTCAGAATATGTAATAAAAAATTGGGGGTCACCTTTCATCCAAAGGAGCTATAACTGATTAAAAACATTCATGATTTTAGCATATTTTCACTTATATCGGCACAAATCCGCGCAAAGATCCCTATGTTCGATGCGCATGTACGACATTGCTATTGGCCATATGATGGCCGAAAAGAATGGAAATTTGTGAAAACAATTTCAGGAACCCATAATATGTAAAAAAACGTAATTTCTAGCTTACGTACGCAGCACGTAAAAAATGAACGCGCGTAGTGAAAAATTTTTAAATGCTCAAAATGGCCTAAAATGTGCTCTAATTTAGTCAAAAAGTGATTTCGAGCATTTTGAAATTTTGACGCACGATAACATACACATGTAAAATTAGGGTACAGTACTTTCAACATTAACCCGAAGTTAATGCTCACTTATTACGATTTCGAAATGGCAATTGGTTAGGCTGATATGATCGATAATGTAAAAGCGCAAAATTGAGCATAGCTGACATCATGCATGACTGGTCACCTTGAAAACCTTACCGTGACTATTCTAGGCGAAGCAATTTTGAGATATCGTGCGAACATATATTTGACAGATATGTAGAAGAAAAAAAATATCTCTGACAATAACAAGAGGTGATCCACTAGGGAAGCGGATCACCAAAAACTTGTTGTAGTGTTTACATACATGTGTTTTTTAAATAAGATTGATTGAATATTTTATAAGTAAGTAAGCGCGATTTAAAATGTGTTAAAAATGCCAGAGAGCCAAATTCGCGCGCAAGAAAAGACATTGAGAAACTTCACAACATGATCGCTTGATCGTCAAAGCTAGCGGAATGATTTTTTTACATGTTATCAGGCTTTAAAACAAGCTTTATTGTGATCATGCTGTATATCTGGCCATTAACAGAACTGGTCCATGGCACCCGGATTTTGGAAAAACCCCCAGGTTATACATCCTGCTGGTTTGTTGAATAGCGAAGGGTTCTTAAATCATTTATTGCCACTGAAGCCCATGAGATGAAGTGAGTGATTGTAATGGGTTTCTTGTTTACATTCCAATGGCTATATGTTGCTGGCCAGGACTCTCTTGTTAACTCCCAATGGCCCTCTAATTCGAGTTAACTTTTTCAGAAATAAACAATAATGATCAATCAAAAAGTTAATCATCTAATTGAACCAACCCAGAGAAGACTCGGGTCCCACATCCAGAAGTGGTCTTGAATTGGAACTAGAGATCTAAATTGGAGAGCAAACTGTATTTAAAAATGTATGCATAATGTGCAGTACATTATCCTTTGAAGAAAACATGTCAGGTCTGTACAAATTAATGCAGGTTTCTGAAATTTCTATGAATTATAATTATTCTTTAGAAAGGGCTGTTTGAAAAGTTCAACACATTCAATTCACAAAGCGGAAAAATTAAGTGTTATTTTGTGATACACTGGACTTGGGTCCCTTTTATATCAATGATGCACTTAATACTCAAAAGACAAATGTACATATGTTATTATTAGTCTTATATTGTGAATTATTGTTGCACATCTCTTTAGCGATTGTGCCTCTGTTACAAAAGAGGAACAAAGTTATTACTATTATTATTATTTCTCATGGCAAAAGTGGCCTTGCCCCTAAAAAAAACCAAATTCGAGGACTGAAGGTGACCATTTTGAGATCCAAGATGGCCCCCATAATGACACTGGATAAAGCTGTTTCTACCAAAAATTGAATGCTATGACCATAAGGAGCAAAAAAAATGTGTGCACTTTTGTCCAGAACATCCACCTTCCGTACAAATATGGCCATAAGCTGCCATTATCAAAATCAATAATTACCTGCAGCCAACTGGTAAAGTCTTGGTAATGTGGCTTTCACTCGTTCTATTCCATATTGCACTTGGGTTGTGTAACCACTAAATTCTTGACCTAGAGTTAGAGGAGTTGCATCCTAAAAAAATGAGAACACAATTTAAGGAAACTGACAATTTCAAGGGTGGGGTGGGGGGATGAGACAACTGGCCATATATTGCTTATTTGACCTTTCTTGAGTTCGGGAAAAATACTAAAATGTTAAGATGTAACGATAATTATAGAAACAAAAAATGATATGATGAGACACGAAAATCAGGTGAAAACGAGGCTGATCACTTTTTTCAGTAGCTTGGTAGCAATTTTCTAACCAACTCATTAATATTCATGACCAGTTTTAATATTCATGATCAATTTTGGCGAGCAGCTGATCGAGGAATCGTCCCGACGATGATCAAGCGACTAGCCTATACTATAGACAATATCCCATATTGAAATATAGTAGTAGATTTAGGTAGTTCTTAGTAGGCTTAATAGGCTGGTAATAAATTTTATTATCTTGACTACTTACTAAGGATTTTAAGATTAATTTTATGTCTACATCCTGACTACACAAAATAGATACAGTAGTTGATAAATAGGTACTGTCTATAATTAGCGACACAAGTCATTTTATTATAGTTGTTGTAGTGCTATTTGTGGTAGATCTGTGAGCTACACCATTGCTAGTAGTTTTTAATAGACTTTAATAGTGCTAATTTTAATAGGTGTATAATAGACAATGAACAACCAGTTTTTGTGTTTTTGTTAATTTTTAGTTTTTTAATTGGTTGTAGATAGTATCTGTCTATAGATTATTAACAAACAGTAGGTAGACATTATGCAGCTATGCTACTAATAGTTTTATAGTACACTTTTTGTAGCCTCTATCAATCTATTCATAATATATATTAGGTAGGTGTATAATTCAAGTTAATTGTTAGCTTTTCAATAGCTTGTAGATAGTATCTCTCTATAGATTATAAGTGAACAGTAGATAGACATTATGCAACTATCCTACTAATAGTTTTATAATACACTTGTTGTAACCTCTGTCTGTCTATTGATAATATATAGGTAGGCGAATAATACAAGTTAATTGTTAGTTTATTAATAGATTGTAGATATTATCTGTCTCTAGATTATTAGCAAACAGTAGGTAGACATTATGCAACTATCCTACTAATAGTTTTATAATACACTTTTTGAAGCCTCTATCTATCCAGAGGTGACGGAACTAGGGGGTGCTGCGTTATTGAACAAACAGCGTCTAGCTAACGTCTTACTTTTTATTGGAATTTTGTTCTGGCACCAATTTCAAACAAGATCAAATGCGCAATGCATGTAATAGCCACGGAAAACAAATAGGGCCCTAGGTCTTAAGTTGTGACTTAAAGTTGCAAATATAATTGGAAGAGTTTGTTATTTAGAAGCTGATTGCAAAAAAAAAAAGGCAGAAGAATATTGACAGAAAGAAGGTTTTGAGAGGATGATGATTATTATAATAAATTATATAGTTATTTGCTATAGGCCTACCTATATACTAACATCATATGTTAGTATAAACAATTAACCAAGTCATTTGGTACATTCATACAGTAATTGGGATTTGACAAACAATAATATTGGTGGAATAAATAAACGAATAAATGATAAAATAACACGTATTACATTAATAAAAAAACATTATCAATTATTAACAAAATACATAGCATCATACTAATGCATATATAGGCCCATGAAAAATACATTATTATATTATTATTGTATTATTATTATTATTATTATTATCAAATGATTAAATAAGTTACAAAAACCATTACGATTAATTTTGACAAATAAATACTGTATGTTAAAAATATGAAATGTTTAAACGTTAATTATACACTTGGGTAATTCCATCACTTGAGTGTTTATTTGGGTAATTGCATATCATTTGGATATTATTTGTGTAATTGCATATAATTTGGGTAATTGCATATCATTTAGGTATCATTTGGATAATTCCCTATCAGATTTATTGGGGTTTCTATTAAAGTTTTGTTTTTCCACAAAACCTCATTTGATATTTTACCTCAGCCTCAATTTGTTCTTATGTTGTTCTTGTTTTTTTTTTTTTTTCTGTATGTGCAGTAATTTATTATAATAGTACCTTTTCTATTATTTGTACATAATTTGTATTGAATGTGGAATAACGCATCATCACCCGTGTGTATGTGCTGCCAATGAATGTAGGAAGATAGCCACCCCTGTCGAAAGCCACCCACCCAACAATGGATTATACCATTGTAAGGTGGGGGTGCACAATGGGGTGTTTGTTTTCATGTTGGTCTACAATAGGTTTTGGCTGTTTAGTGATAGGAGTTTTTTTTGTGTCAGACCTCTTTTATTCATTTGTATATTATGAATTACAAACTGGGTGTAGCCTACCTAGGCATAAACATGATTTAGTACTCCAAATGCAAACATCATCTCTTAATTTTTTGTTTCCATTAATTAAATTAAAAGTGAAGTAATTTTCACTGCTCTCTGATATTTTTACAGTTTTATTTCACTGTTTTCACTTTCTTTTATTGCAAACAACACAAAGATTAAAGTTATTACAACATGTTTAAGGAATTACAACATTTTATTCATTCTTTTACTTTCTTCTTTTCTTTAAAAAGAACATAAATACGGTATTAAATATCACCACATATTTGATTAAAAAAGATAAGTAACATTTTTTGTAATTTCAAAATCAACTACAATATTATTTTCTTTTCTTTATCACAAATGACATTACAGTAATTAGCTATGTACAATAGGCCTACTATAAAGATATAATTTTCTCACTTTCTTTTCTTGCAAACACATAAGATTAAATTACCACAACATGTTTAAGCAGGGTTCGTATGCATCCTTAAATTTCTTGAATGTCCTGGAAAAACAAATGAGCATTTTCTAGTACTGGAAAGTCCTAGAAATTTAAGATTGTCCTTGAATATCCTGGAAATTTGATCATTTAATTAATTGCAGTACACCAATTTGCCTAGTAACAAATATTACAAGATATAATAATAATAATAATAATAATAATAATAATAATAATAATAATAATAATAATAATAATAATAATAATAATAAACAGGCCTAGATGTTTGTCATTTGATAAAGAAAGAGAAATAATATGTTACTTGAAAAAAAGTAATTCAATAAATTTCCAATAAAAATATGGTCACAATAGTAAATTTAAAAAGAACAGTAAATAATTACCTCATAGTATAATGTATATATTGGGCTATTCCATGCCAAAGTGGAATTGTATATAGATAATTTTGCTTACTTTGTAAATAAGTAAACAATTAGTAAATAGATATTTGTGGCAAAGACAAGCCAAACCTGTCACTCGTCACAAAAATCAATTTTGAGTTAATAATACAGTGTTAGAGAGTAATATAATAGCTATAAAATGGTAAATAAATCATTCAAATCGGACATTTCCTTATGAAGTTACAAGCGTTTAACCACACAGCTGTTTAAAGAACAATATGAGAAATCAGCCTTCAAAGATTATGATTTCAGGCATTCCTCATGCAGAAACTATCTTTAAATCCTTAAAAAGCATTGTTTTAACATTGAAAATGGGGAAGATGACAGCATAGAATGATGTGTAGATACATAAAGGTTAGTTTAGTGCAATAAAATAGTTTTTAAAATTTGACATTCCAGCATGTTTTGGCCATTTTCTCTGAAACACGATTTGCGACGATTGACTGGTTTGGCTTGTCTTTGCCACATTTGTCATTAGTAATAATTTTTTGTTCCACATTTTTCACCTAAATTTTTTTCCAAACATATCCAGGGATCAAACTTTTTTGGGGTAAATAATATTGTTTTCTTTTAATAATATGGGTTTATTCAGTAGTATTAGGCCTACAATTAGAATAAAAAAAAGTTATATTCATGAATGATTTTTATATCATTTTATATTTATCTGATATGGTTTTTCAGAAATAACAACCATATATTATAAATCCCATCAATGTATTTTTTGATTAAAGTTTTTGAGAAATCACTATTAATTATTGAACTAAAAAAAAGTTAAAGTTGAATATTAAGTAGAATAGTGCCTTTATGTTATATGGCCAGACGAACTGAATTTTCACAAGCTGTAGAATGAGTTATTGTAGAATGGGTTACTATATTTTAGGTAAGGTCATGATAAAATTATTATTGAGAGGTATTACTTTTTTGTTCCATAAATATACACGTTGCTATTTGGACAGTAATAACAGTAGTTACCTACTATGTTCTGTTACTTTTGATACTTTCAAGAATATTAAATAATGATTGTTTTTAAAAAAATTAAGTGAGAAAGTGAAATATCACTGAAAAAGAAAATATAGTCATTGCATTCTACAGGTATCACACAAACTGATAAAATAATTATTTATACAGTATATATCAATAGTAACGAAAGTATAAATAATATTACAAAATTATTATAGGGATAAAAAAAGAAAGCGAGAAATAAAATATAGTCATTGCTTTATACAAGTATCACAAAAACCTGATAAAATAACTATAATGTAGTGTTTATCAATAGTATTGAAGGTATTTTAAAAACAAAGAAATAAAATATCACATAAAATTATTATATAGGCTCTTTATAGCAAATCCCTTTATAGCACTTGTCAAGAATATATTTAGTAATAGTAAATATTTATTTGTGAATAATTGTCATATCAATACACTGGAAGTGAAAATATTCTAAATTTTTACTTTACTTTATGTAAATAAATAAATGCTATTAGTAAATAAAGTAAATAAATACTGTACAGAATAAATAGATATTTGTCATGGTAATAAAGAAAGGAAAATAATATTTATTTATTTATTGTTTGTAATAAAATAAGAAAAGTGAGAAAGATGAAAGGACACTAAAAGAGTAAATGAATGTTGACTGTAAAAAATTTTTTTTTCTAGAAACCACTCAATTGCATAATTAAGAGAAGCTATCCAGTTTTGCATATGGAGTACTAAATTTTTATGCCTAAGTAGGCTAGACCCAGTTTGTAATTCATAATACACAACAGAATAAAAGAGGTCTGACACAAAAAAACTCCTAGCACTACAGCCAAACACCCCATTGTGCACCCACCTTACAATAGTAGAATCCATTATTGGGTGGCTTTCGACAGGGGTGGCTTTCTTCCAATTTCCGCCGCGAATGTATAGGTGTGGTGTTTCAAATAAATTGTTCAGGTAAGTGGTGTTGTATCGTTGTTGTATTGTACTCCTATAACAATCACCTTGTGCTACAGAGCTTAGCGTCTAATGTGTGCCAATGTCGAGCCATACAATATGACAATAAGTCAGATGAAATAAAAGTAGGGCTAGCCAATTTGAATTTTGTGAGTCCGTTTGAAGTGGAGATTTTTTTCAAGTGAAAATTGCTATCAAAATCACCATTGAAAATCATGGTTCAATTTAATAATTACAACAATTCCTCATATCATGGCCCGAAGGCCAAACTGCATGTACAATACAAGTTAAAATAGAAATATTTCAAATAGCAGCAATAAAAACTAGATTTGAACTCATCACTGAGGACGAGTTTGGTGATCCGCCGTACTTTGACCCTCACGAAGCACGCGCGGTTCTAATTGAAAAGTATTATATGCTAAAACATGCTCTATTTAGTTTTTAAAAATAGTAATTTTAAGCATTTTAATTGGACTTACGAATGTGTACACATACGTCTTAACGTCAGTGCGCACAGTAATGATATTAATACAGTGTCAAAAACCCAAAACATGTAACCGAAACGTAATTTCCAGCTTCAGTACGTGCTGTGGGCGTGGAAATGAGCGTACGGCGTGTGAATTATGGAAAGTTTTGGAATACTGAAAATGACCTGAAACATGCTTTAAATTATCTGAAAAGTGATATTAACAATTTTAAAATTTTAACGCACAAGTATGAATACCTTATACGACGTGCCCGACAACGGTAATGGCACATGAATTTAAACCTTGTCAAGTTTAATTTAAACCCCCTGTTGGTTGGTAATGCCACACAAATTTTCAATTTACAGTATACGAACTATCGGTCTGATAGCGTCGAAATACAGTCTACCGCCCTCTATTTTAAATTTGTTTACATCTTTTAAGAAAGAAAGATGAGAATGCTCCAAAAAAGCATTCTTTTTTACCATAATGATGTCATCAAAATGAAAAATAAAGAAACACTTCTGAAAGAGAATTATCTCAGCTATAACATACTCACAGGTGGAAGACATTCGATCAAGAATAAGCAAGATACGTTCAAATAAGTTGAAAAATAACTACGTCATAAATAAAATTTCAGTTTTTTTTAATATGTTGACGTCACAATGTCCTATCAGCCATAATGATCTATAAAATCATATCTACAATTCATGTGCTTTCAGAATATGTAATAAAAATTAGGGGTTATCTTTCATCCTAAGGAGCTATAAATGATTAAAAGTAGGCATAATTTTAAGTATACATAATTGTTGATGCATGCGTACGTGCACGTTAAGCTGCGCAAACGGAAAATTAGGGTACCTGACATTCAACCTTGACCTAAAGATTATGCTCACTTAATATGATTCAGAAATGACGAAGGGTTAAGATGATATGGGCTCATCAACGTTTTGAGGAAAGAAAGATGAGGGGGGGTCAGAAAAAACAATTTTTTTGACCATGATGACGTCATCAAAAAGTAAAAAGAGGTCAAATATATGAAAGAGAATTGTCTCAGCTATAACATACTCAAAGTTGGAAGACGATCGATCAAGGATAAGTGAGATACGCTCAAATGCGTATTTACAAAAATGACGTCATAGCTATAATTCACTTTCTTTGAATTCAGTTGCCAATATGATGACGTCACAATGTCCGATCAGCCATTATGATCTATAAAATCATACTTACAACTTATGTGCTTTCAGAATATGTAATAAAAAATGGGGGTCACCTTTCATCTTAAGGAGCTATAACTGATTAAATATAGGCCTGATTTTAGCATATTTTCACTGTATATCACAACAAAATGAGTCTCATGGTTAGAAATTCAAAAATTTGAGTTTATATTATATTTGCGTACATCACATTATAAGCTTTCAGTTGGTCTTTGAATGGCTTCCATACTATAAGTAAAGCCCACAGATGTGAGCATTTAAAGTTTAGGTGTATAAGAACCACGTTTTGAGAAAATCGACCTCAAAGATAAACTAGATTTGAACTCGTCACTGAGGACGAGTTAGGTGATCCGCCGTACTTTGACCCTCACGAAGCACACGCGGTTCTGAATGAAAAGTATTATATGCTAAAACATGCTCTATTTAAAGAGTAATTTTGAGCATTTTAAAAGAAATTTTAAAGGAAAAGAGTAATTTTGAGCTTTTTAAGGACTTACGAATGTGTACACATACGTCTTAACGTCCGTGCGCACGGTAGTATTAATACAGTGTCACAAACCCAACACATGTAACCAAAACGTAATTTCCAGCTTCAGTACGTGCTGTGGGCGTGGAAATGAGCGTACGGCGCGTAAAAATTGGAAAGTTTTGGAATATTCAAAATTACCTGAAACATGCTTTTAATTATCTGAAAAGTGATATTAACAATTTTAAAATTTTAACGCACAAGTACGAATACCTTATACGACGTGCTTGACGACGGTAATGGCACATGAATTTAAACCTTGTCGAGTTTAATTTAAAACCCCCTGTTGGTTGGTAATGCCACACAAATTTTGCCTTTACAGTATACGAACTATCGGTCTGATAGTGTCGAAATACAGTCTGCCGCCCTCTATTTTAAATGTGTTTACATCTTTTAAGGAAGAAAGTTGAGAAAGCTCCAAAAAAGCATTCTTTTTGACCATGATGACGACATCAAAATAAAAAATAAAGGGACATGTCCGAAAGAGAATTGATTTAGCTATAACATACTCACAGGTAGGAGACAATGAATCAAGATAAGCGAGTACGTTCAAACGAGTATAAAAAGTAATAACGTCATAAATAAAAATTCAATTTTTTCTTAATTCAAATGGCAATATGATGACGTCACAATGTCCGATCAGCCAATATGATCTATAAAATCGTATCTACAACTCATGTGCTTTCAGAATATGTAATAAAAATTGGGGGTCACCTTTCATCCTATGGAGCTATAAGTGATTAAAAATATTCATGGTTTTATGCATATGTAAATGTTGACGCACGCGTACGCGCACGTTAAGTCGAGCGAATGGAAAATTAAGGTACCTGGCATTCAACCTTGACCTGAAGATTATGCTCACTTAATATGATTCAAAAATGACGAATGGTTAAGATGATATGGGCTCATCAACTTTTTGAGAAAAGAAAGATGTGGGGGTCAGAAAAAACAATTTTTTTGACCATGATGATGTCATCAAAATGTAAAAAGAAGTCAAATATATGAAAGAGAATTGTCTCAGCTATAACATACTGAAAGTTGGAAGACGATCGATCAAGGATAAGCGAGATACGCTGAAATGCGTATTTTCAAAAATGACGTCATAGCTATAAATCACTCTCTTTGAATTCAGATGCCAATATGATGAGTCACAATGTCCGATCAGCCATTATGATCTATAAAATCATATTTACAACTTATGTGCTTTCAGAATATGTAATGAAAATGGGGGGTCACCTATCAACCTAAGGAGCTATAACTGATTAAAAATAGGTCTGATTTTAGCATAATTTCACTGTATAGCGGCACAAATACGCGCAAAGATACCTATGTTTGATGCGCACGTACGGTATTGCTATTGGCCAAAAGATGACCGAAAAAAATGGAAATTTGTGAAAACAATGTCAGGAACCAAAAATATGTAAAATAACGTAATTTCTAGCTTTCGTAAGTGCTGCGCACGTAAAAATGCGCGCGCGCAGTGGAAAATTTCAAAAAAATTTGAAATGCTCAAAATGGCATAAAACGTGCTCTAATTTAGTTAAAAAGGGATTTTAAGCATTTTGAAATTTTGACGCACGCATACGCGCGCGTAGTGAAGCGCACGCGTCAAATTAGGGTACAGTACATTCAACATTAACCCGAAGTTAATGCTCACTTAATACGATTTCGAAATGGCAATTGGTTAGGCTGATATTATCGATAATGTAAAAATGCAAAATTGCGCGTAGATGACGTCACGCATGACTGAGCGCGTTGAAAAGCTTACCATGACTATTCCAGACCAAGCCAAATGTTCGCTGACAGTGATTGTGCGTAACTCGTGGCAGTTTTTGAGATATCGTGCGAACAGAAAAGGGGAGAAAGAAAGAAGAATAAAACTAGATTTGAACTCGTCTGTGGACTGTTGATGCCAAACGAACTTTCACTTCACATAACCTACATGTATTAGTCTGATAGTGTCAAAATACAGTCTGCCGCCCTCATCTGTTCTATTTTTTTACATCTTTTAAGAATGAGAGATAAAAGGGCTCCAAAAATTCATTCTTTTTGACCATGCTGACGTGATCAAAATGAAAAATAAAGGGACACGTCTTCAAGAGAATTGATTTAGCTATAACATACTCACAGGTGGGAGACAATCAATCAAGAATAAGCGAGATACGTTCAAACGAGTATAAACATAATGGCATCATAAATAAAAATTCAGTTTTTTAATTCAAATGGCAATATGATGGCGTCACAATATCCGATCAGCCATTATGATCTATAAAATCATATCTACAACTCATGTGCTTTCAGAATATGTAATAAAAATTGGGGGTCACCTTTCAACCTAAGGAGATATAACTAATTAAAAATAGGCCTGATTTTAGCATAATTTCACTGTATAGCGGCACAAATACGCCTATGTTTGATGTGCACGTACGGTATTGCTATTGGCCAAAAGATGACCAAAAAGAATGGAAGTTTGTGAAAAAAATGTCAGGAACCCAAAATATCTAGTTAACAATAACTAGATATTATGTTTTTTTACATATTTTGGGTTCCTGACATAATAAATTTAAATCATATTAGGCGAGTATAAACTTCAGGTCAAGGTTGAATGTTATGTACCTTCATTTACCGTTCGCACTTTTTAGCGTGCACGTACGCGTGCGTCAACATTTATATGCATAAAACCATGAATATTTTTAATCAGGTATAGCTCCTTATGATGAAAGGTAACCCCCACTTTTATTAATATTCTGAAAGCACATGAGTTGTAGATACGATTTTATAGATCATATTGGCTGATCGGACATTGTGACGTCATCATATTGCCATTTGAATTAAGAAAAAACTGAATTTTTATTTATGATGTTATTACTTTTTATACTCGTTTGAACGTATCTTGATTGATTGATTGTCTCCCACCTGTGAGTATGTTATAGCTAAATCAATTCTCTTTCGGACGTGTCCCTTTATTTTTTATTTTGATGTCGTCATCATGGTCAAAAAGAATGCTTTTTTGGAGCTTTCTCATCTTTCTTCCTTAAAAGATGTAAACACATTGAAAATAGAGGGCAGCAGACTGTATTTCGACACTATCAATTTTGTGTGCCATTACTGTACACGCACACATCGTGACGTGTGCGTATGTTAAAATTTCAAAATTCTCAATGTCACTATTCAGATAGTTTAAACGTTTCGGGTCATTTTCAGCATTCCAAAACTTTCCATATTTACGCGCCATACGTTCATTTCCACGCACACAGAACGTACTGAAAATGTAAATAACGCTTTGTTACATATTTTGTGTTCCTGACACTGTATTCATATATCTCTTTGTGCCATTACCATGCTCACGGGCATCAAGACGTACGTGTATGCATGCGTAAATCGTAAAAATGCTGAAAATTATTCTTTTTAAAAAAAAATAGTTACAGCGTATTGTGGTATATTATGAAACTTTTCAATCAATACCGCGCGTGCTTCGTGAGGTTCAAATTACAGCGGATCACCAAACTCGTCCTCAGTGACGAGTTCAAATCTAGTGTGCTTTTAGAATATCTACTAATAATTGGGGGTCACCTTTCATCCTAAAGAGCTGTAACTGTTTAAAATTAGGCCTGATTTTAGCAAAATTTCACTGTATATCGGCACAAATGCGCACAAAGGTCACTATATTTGATGCGTGCGTACGTCATTGTTATTGGCCATAGAGTGATTGAAAAGATTGGAAACTTGTCAAAACAATGTCAGGAACCCAAAATGTGACAAAAAATAAATTTCTAGCTTCCATACGTAAAAATGTGCACGTGTAGTGGTAAATATAAAAAATTTTTGAAATGCTCAAAATGGCCTGAAAGGTGCTCTAATTTAATCTAAATTTGATTTCGAGCATTTTAAAATTTTGACGCACGTGTGCGTCAAAACGACAGAAAATCTCCAAGGGTGTTCGAAATTCCCCAATAGTCATTGCGTAGTCAAAGAGATTTAAAGCAAGGGCCGAAGTTATACTGACACAAACAAACTGAAATTGAACAGAACAATAAATACCCAACACCGAAGCAGAAGACCAATCCAGCCTCCAAAGTATTCATGTATTAAGTGTTGTAAAAATGTGAACAGAAACCAGTAAGCGATGGAGTGTGATGGGTGCCGTAGATGGCTGCATACCGGTAGGTCAATTGCACCCAGGGTAAGTTTGTTATTAAATCATATATAATATACATACACACATACATACACCTGTCTCTTATACACATCTAGATGTGTATAAGAGACAGCGCGTACGCGCTGCCATGAAAAAAACATTAAATCCTGCCTCGCTAGGCTCCATCTATACGTGCGTAACTAGGCCTAATACCGCAGAGTTACAACCACCACTACACACAGACGTCCACCCAACACAACACACATACAGTACATACCCTGCAGTGTTGCAGATAGAGCCAGCCTAGGCCTAAGCCCTACATGTATTTCGGGATCGATATAAAATAAACTTCATTTTTCGGAAGACTGCTTAGTATCAAAACCTATTAACTATAATTTTTTAGTATTTTTATTAAAGAACTGAAGCTTACTTGAAAGAAAAAGTATTTTTTATGCACCGATTCTGTTCCAAATCTTCGCAGCGAAAACTTGGTGCCCCATCCATTCCCAAGTGATTTCTGATTTCGTTAATTTGTTGAAATTTATTTACTCAACTGACAGCCATCTCATTGAATGAGGTCGGCACTGGATGCAAAAGATCGTAACATGGAGGATAAACACCACGGATCTAGGCATGCCTTGCCCTGGAGTTGTTATTTTTATAAACAACTTAAATAACAACTCCCTGGCCTTGTTTATGACATTTTATGGCTGAGCGAGCGCCATAGTATATTGGCTTAAGATAAGAAATTTTGTTTCATTGCTCTATGACATCGTGGAAATCACATTTTTCGTGAAATTTTCGGGATATTTAAAAAAATCGGGAGATATTAATAAAAATCGGGAGGGCGGGAGACGGCCTAAAAAATTGGGAGAACCCACAAATTTTCGGGAGACTTGGGATCTCTGTTATTATTATTATTATTATTATACTGCTCTGCATAGCATCGGGCACTATACGTTGCCTGAACTGACAATTTTATATTGATTTATATATATACATATATACATATATATTTATATATATATATATATATATATATAGAGCACGAGGTAATCCACGTGTGTTCCTTAGATACATAACTCAATAAAAAAGACGATCAGATGTCAACGACTTTGTAGATTTTTGAACACAAATTTTATTCAAAACATGAATATTTCAACCAGTCCTCGGGTCTTCTTCAGCAACTCTCTGCGACCAATGGTTGCCAAGATTTGAGAACCCTATATTTTCAACCTAATTTGCATATTTCAGCTAACTTGCATATGTTCCCGAGTTGTGACCGAGGTGTGATTTATGGAATTTCATCCCCTCATTACATATATTTGATTAAAAAAGGAAAACCTTTGTTTGCAATTTGTTTGACTTCAAATGCCTAGATTGTCTAGCCTAAAGATCTCTGACAATAACAATAGGTGATCCGCAATAGATGATGATCACCAATTATTCTTCTTATTATTATTATTATTATTATTATTATTATTATTATTATTATTATTATTATTATTATTATTATTTATATTATATCCTCTTACCTGTGTGTGAGTTCTTCCTATTTTGATAATTTTTTCGAACTCTTTGGATTTCTGGTAAAGTCCATTCATTAATTGATCCATTCCAGGAAGCAGACGATTGGTTATCTCTATAGTAACAGCAATATGCATAGCAGTTGGAAATGTATCATTAGAGCTCTGAAACGACATTTATACTAATATGTCACAACAGAAAATATTGCCATATCATATATTATGATGTACATACTCTGTAAAGATGAAAGGTCTTCGGAAAGTATCCCTGCTTGATAAATTGCACAATACCAAAACAATAGTACCAAAGACTCAAGGAAGGTGACTACTCTGGTTCATGTCACAAGAATGGATGGAAGTAGCTATGTCAAGACAGCCTATGCTGGAACCTTTAGCAACAAGAGGAAAAGTGGTCATCCCTGCAAACGTTGAGTAGACCAGATTCAAAAAGATAGTGATGTTTCAGAACAGCAGAAGGATGTGCACAAGATGGTACCAAATGGGATTACAGTAACATCTCCCAAATACATACCCCTGTCTAAACAGAGTTCGTATGAGAAAATTTGTAATTTGAGAGAGTTCAAATTGTCAGCATCTCAATGCGGTGAGGGTAGGCCTAGGCCTATGCTACAAGTTACAGTGATAGGAAAGCCCAAGCCTTGCCATGGTATATGACTTGGATTTTACAGTTTTCAACAACAAAATAATGCTTTACAGAAGCCAATCACAATCACAAATCAATTTGATCAGCACTACATATAATATATCATAGTGTTACAAATAAGTATAAAAGAAAATTGAAATTGATGGATCTGGGAGACTCTCATTAAGATCAGAGGCCTCAAGCATGAGAGCCACACAAAATTATATGTGCTCACTGTGTAGTATTCATTTGAAGTGATTTAAAAATGAAAACATGACCATAATAATGCCCAAAGCGAGTGTTATTATTCTTTTCATAAAGATTTCGAATCCATGCGAACAGCCCCCAATGATCAGAAATGTTGACTATACTCAAATATAATATATCTCAGCTCAAAATGACTGATATTTCTTGCTTCAAACTTATGTAACAATTTAAATTATTTCTGAAGACTACATTTTACTAGGTACTAATGCCTACAAATACTCTCCATTCATTCATTTTAGTAGACTTTTTAATTCTCTTCCTGATAATATCAGATCCGAATTATTATTCTCCCCCAATCAGTTTAGTTTATTAGTCAAAGAATATCTTGATGAAAGCACTGAAATGTTATAGCTTTTATTTCTTAAGGAAGCACTATTTTCTTCAATTGAAAATTTGAGATGACTGTTGGTTTTATTCATTTATTGTATTAGTTTTATTGGTGATCCGCTACACTAGCGGATCACCTATTGTTATTGTACGAGATCTTTTTTTTTTTATTCTACATTCTGACAAATAACTGTTCGCACGATATCTCAAATTTGCCGAGAGCTACGCACAAA
>NW_022716176.1:39885-43524 GCF_011630105.1 Anneissia japonica
AGCACAATGTGCGCGTTTTTTCGACATATAGCAAAAATAGGCCAAAAACATGCCTATTTTCAATCAATTATAGCTCCTTAGAATGAAAGGTGACCCCCAATTTTTATTACATATTCTGAAAGCACATGAGTTGTTCATATGATTTTTTAGGTCATAATGGCTGATCGGACATTATGACGTCATTATATTGCCATCTGAATTCAACAAACTGAATATTATCGATGTCGTCATTTAAAAAAAATGCGCATTTGAGCGTATCTCGCTTATTCTTGGTCGATTTTCTTCCAACTTTGAGTATGTTATAGCTCAGTCAATTCTCTTACATAAACGTACACTTTTTTACATTTCGATGACGTCATCATGGTCAAAATATAGGGTTTTGCTTACCCCCTTATCTTTCTTTCGTCAAACCATTGATGACCCCATAATCACCTTAATCATTCGTGATTTCTGAAACATATTTAGTGGGCATAAACTTCAGGTCATGGTTAAATGTTATGTACATTATATTTTTGTGCGCGCGCAATAACGCGAGCGTTCGCGTGCGTCAAATTGAAAATATGCTTTATATCAGGTTTTTTTTTAATCAGTTATAGCTCCTTAGGATGAAAGGTGACACCCAATTTTTATTACATATTCTGAAAGCACATGAGCTGTAGATATGATCGTATATATCATAATAGCTGATCGGACATTGTGATGTCATCATATTGCCATCTGAATTAAAAAACCAGAACAAAATTATATTTCTTTTCTTTAAACGTTGATGACGTCAAATCATCTTAACCATTCGTCATTTCTGAATAATATTAAATGGGCTTATACTTCAGATCAAGTTTGAATGTTAGGTATCTTACTTTTTTGTTTGCGCGTCTTAATGGGGGCGTACGGGTGCGTCAAATATTACATATGCTAATAATTATGCCTATTTATAATCAAATATAGCTCCTTAGAATTAAAGGTGACCCCCAATTTTTATTACATATTCTAAAAGCACATGAGTTGTAGATATGATTTTATATATCATAATAACTGATCGGACATTGTGACGTCACCATATTGCCATCCTAAGTCAAAAAAACTGAATTTTTATTCGATAAATTCTATGAATGATCATTACTCCTTCACCAATAGGCGTTTGTCAATGAAAGTTGATACATATATATCTCATAGCAAAAGACAACAGTGTCATTAAGATGCGCACGTGCGTCATGACGTGCGCGTACGCTTGAGTAAATCTTTTAAAATGCTCAAAATTCTATTTTAACAAACTAAATTATTGTTTTATTCCATTATCAGCATTTAATTATTGTTCAATCCACCGCGCGCACAGTTCCTCGTGGGTTAAAGTGCGGCGGATCACCTAACTCGTCCTCAGTGACGAGTTCAAATCTAGTTATGCTTGATTTTGTTCTGTTTGTGTGGATTCTGTTTGGAGAGTCACTTGATAGTTTTCATCTTTAACTTTTTGACAATCCTTGGATTCAATTCAATTTTGAGAATTTGAATTAAAGTGTTTTTGTAATTAAAAAAACCATCGTTCCTAATGATGTCATCGCCGCAAGTTGAGTTCATAAAATCGAGAGTTTGTAAATGGGAGGTACGTAATTGGGAGATGTTACTTTACTTGGTAAAACACTGTGAGAGCAAAGGGCAAGCACTGCCTCAGCAAATAAGGATGATGATGTAAGATGATGTAAGCATATTGACTGCAGAATTTTACTGTCATTATGCTTACGTCGGCACATCTTACATCATCTTTCTTATCTGCTGAGGCAACGCTTACATCATCAATTTTGATTGTAACTTAAGGAAGACAACATAGCTTTTTGCATTTCATTAAGATCAGCTGTTATGCCGTATAAGCAATTCTAAAGACTGCTGTAAAGATTAATCCATTCATTATTTCAGAAAATAAGGATGAATGATGTCCTATAGTTGGTTTAATTTAACCTTCATTGAAACAAAATAACTCATTATAGGACATCTTATGCATTGAAAATCGCAAAATATACAAAAATATTGTACAAAACTAGACACATGCTATGCTTGTGCAGGGGGCTTATTTTTCTAGCTTCCAAAGATATGTGAATGCATATACAGTATATTATATATATGCTATCTTAACTCTTCTGTGGAAAGTCATGTATTTATTATGTTTTATAACACGTAACTTACAGCCAGTGAAAAGCATTGAAAATGGGGTTGTAGGACAATTCCATTTATTCTAGCATTTATTTAGAGCAGGTTAGTTTTAGGTCAATCCTAATTGCTAGGGGTATGACTTTAAAACATTTATGGAAGAAAAAAATACTTTCAACAGTTTACCTGGCTTTTGTTGACATCATCATTTGGATGTATCGGAAACTTGCTTCCCATTACACCATTCATCATTTGTATGGCACGGTTACTAATTACCTCATTTACATTCATATTTGTTTGAGTGCCTGATCCTGTCTGCCAGATCACCAATGGAAAATGACTTATCAACTTTCCACTTGCAACCTAAAAAAAAAAAATTTTAATTTACATTATCAATTTTTGTGCCTACTGAAAGTAGCTACTACATCATCGAATGGTTAACCGAGGTATAAAAAGTGACTGTGAATCTCGGTACCAGTCGACACCTTTGATCACGAGCTGACTACCAATCAACGCTCATAATTAATCTGGCGAATATTTTGATAAAATGCGGGAGGTTATGCATGCGGGAGGTTACGAATGTTACTAAAATTACTTGACACTCAGCGGATCCTTTTTTAGTTTTATGTTATGTTAGGTGGTACGTACCTGCCTCCACGTTTTTTATGTGAGCTGACAAACAAAAGTAAGTTCTGTGTAGGTAGACCACGTTTGATTTTACTAAATTTGACAATTTTAGGCCTAGGTGAGCTAATGATTTCCATGTGTTACTATTATTAGATAGTATATCAATTATTGTTAGTAAATTAAAATTTGTTTTGATGTTTCATTTTGAGTCTTTTTCCGTGAGTTTCAGTTTTATAGCTAGGCCTAGTATGCTGATTTATCATTGGCCCGCCAGTGGAGCGACAATTTTACTTGTACGTCGTCGACTCAGGCCCTTCCTTGCTAGGACTAGGCCTAGTTTACAATACATAACGGACTAGGCTTAATTAAACTAAAATTTTAGGCCAGGATGTGATACAGAAGCTTGGAATATTCAGCACTTCAAGGATGGCATTCCAAGGAGAGGAGAGCCTATTCATGAGATAGGCCTAGGCTACAAGGCCTAGCCTAGTTAGGTTACTGTAGGTATCCCTATAGGCTATACTACTGATGTGTAATATTATAACTAGGCTAGTGCTAGTTCTAGAGAGGGCGTTATTGGTTCTACTACGGTCATTTCAGCAGCCATGTTTATACATAAACAACATGTTGTAGCTAAGTAGGTAGTAGGACTATTGCTAATAAAACTATAGGGCCACCTAGGCTAGGTAGGTAAAAATATCTGGCTAGACGACCTATCTAGTGTATCTAGGCATAGTTAGGGCTTAGGGAGCCTCGCAAAATAAAGCAACGCGTATACCCGTCTACAACGCGTGGTTGGGGATTAAAATCTCTTCGCGTTGCCGACGAGTGGTTCAAGATACTGATCAAAAATGTTGGACGATTCCATTT
>NW_022716176.1:43566-55756 GCF_011630105.1 Anneissia japonica
ACGAAGTGGAGTAGCCCAGGAAAATAATCCCAACGCGTGGCCAACTATGGGATTAAACTGCCTTTAATCGCATCGCGTGGTCCACTCGTATACGCGTTGCTTTATTTTGCGAGGCTCCCTTAGGCCTATGCCCTATTACTACTACATTTTACAGTTCAGTTAATAAAATGTCTAGCAAGAGGGGACTCTTGAATCGGCCTGCAGCTTGACTTGTGATAGTTACCTATGATGAGGTCTAGTGTAAAAAATACGCAATTTTCAAGAGTCATTATGCATCTTAAATTAATTTTCATTATGAAACAGGCAGCAAAATTGTAAATCAATACTGCAAGGGTGGCCTTAAGGTAAGTAAATCTTCAATAAAAAGAATCTATAGTCATTTTCATATTCACAAATTTTTCACCATAATTAATTTTGCATTTTATACTTTATCCTTTCAGGTTAATGAACTGAAAAATATGGCAAAAAAAAAGAAGACATGGGAAGCCTACATTCATAATGTATCTCCAGTTAAAAAAACAAACACAAATCAGTACATCAAAATGAATTCGGTGATAAGCTGGGACTGATGATAGTTATTTTGATGATTTTTGAATGATTGAACATGGAGACTTTTGGTATCAGAATTAAAAAAAAGGCATTTAACAAGACATGGAAATTTGTTAATACTATGTCAGTATGTCGACTCAAAAGTGTACGAATTCGTATATTTTATACGCATGTATGGCATTGTTTTTGCACTAAAATGGCTGAGAGAGAATGGAACTGTGAATTCAGTGTCAGGAAATCATGATATGCAAAAAAACCTAATTTTCAATTTCAAATAGTGCTGTGTGCGTGACGCGTGCGGACGGTATTGCACACGAAGTTGAATCTTGATATGTAGTACACTTGTGTCTTTCGGGTAGCAATCCACCCTGCTGCCGTTTGTTGGGGTTCGTTATGTAGTGAACATGCAGAATGAGGGTTTAAGTAATGTTAATAAAGTTGAACTATTAGAAATCTTTGCTGCTGGTAGCGTGTCACATAATAACCACCATGTAATCAAAAGCATATTGAAGAAAACCGATTTAAACAATTTTTTTATTGATAATATGCCTGATCTTGTGGATGTAAGTTGGCGTTACCCATACCCATACGCATACCCATTTACCCATTTTATGTTGTGTTAGGACACAATTCCAGCCTGCATCTGCCATGGGTCTTCAATTTATGAAGAATATTATTTTTCGTAACTAAGGACGAGTTAGATGATCAGCCGGACATCGACCCCAGAAGTGTACTGAAAATGACCTGAAACGTGCTTTAAATTACTGTATTTAAAAGGTGATATTTGATTATAGTTTGCGCACGCATCTTCACGTGCACGTCGTCCAGTGCGCGTACGTGTGCGTTAAAGTTTTTAACATTTTAAATATCACCTTTTAGATGCAGTAATTTAAAGCATGTTTCAAGTCATTTTCAGCACACGTCTGGATCAAGTCGGGCGGATCACCTAACTCGTCCTCAGTGACTAGTTCAAATCTAGTCTTCTTTTTCTTATTCTTCTTTCTTTCTCTCCATTTCTGTTCGCACGATATCTCAAAATTGCCGTGAGCTACGCACATGCTTCAACGAACATTTGGCTTCATCTGAAATATTCATAACAAGCTTTTTAAGGTTGCCAGTCACGCGTGACGTCATCTACGCACTATTTTGATACCTGTTCGTCGTAACGATACAAATTTTCCCTTCATATGAACTATATAATCAGTCTGATAGCGTCAAAATACAGTCTGCCGCTCTCTGTTGGTGTGTCCAACATATTATTTCTCAATAATTGAAGATGAACTGGTCCAAAAATCATTCATTTTGACCATGATGACATCATCAAAATGAAAATGAAGGACATGATTCCGAAAGAGAATTGTCTCAGCTATAACTTACTTGGAAGATGAGAAACAATTGACTAACAATAAGAAAGATACGCTTAAATAAATATGTTAATAAATGCGGAAATTAAAAGTTTTTTTTTAATTCAGATGGCAAAATGATGACGTCACAATTTCCGATCAGCCATTAGATCTATAAAATCATATCTACAATCCATGTGCTTTCAGAATATGTAATAAGAAATGGGTGTTACCGATCATTCTAAGGAGCTATAACTGATTGAAAATATGTATGATTTTGATCACTTAAATTTTCGACGCACCTGTACGCGCATGTTATGATGCACGCACGGAGATTGCACGTATTACATTCATACTTGACTTGAAGTTTTATGCCAATTGAATATGATTTAGAAATGTCAATTATTTATGATAATATAGGCGATTTCAATGATTTGAGGAAAGAAAGATGAATGGTCAGATAAAAAAATTATGTAAAAAATGATGACGTCATCAAAATGTAAAAAGTCGTGACATTTATAAAAGAGAATTGTCTCAGTTATAATCTTCCTCTAAGTTTGGAGAAAATCGATCAAAGATATGGAAGATACGCTCAAATGTAAATTTTTTTTAAATGACGTCATCGATAATATTCAGTTTGTTGAATTCAGATGGCAACATGATGACGTCATAATGTCCGATCAGCCATTATGACCTATACTAGAAATTGCAAATTGCAAGTGAAGTGCTGCGAAGTACAACTGCATAAAATGTTCTTCGAACAAAATTATTTATGCGAGTCAAGTGAAAATAATGAATAATAAAAATATAACAAATAATATGAGCACAACCCATTGTCTATATTAGAACAGCGTTGGTACCGTGTACAATAGTGTTTTGCTGCAGCGACATCTCTCTGCTGACGAAAAATTCGAAAAATTACGAAATGCTCAAAATGACCTAAAACATGCTCTAATTTAGTCAAAAAGTGATTTTGAGCATTTTTTAATTTTGAGGCACGCGTACGCACGTAATTTACTGTGGATGTGCAGACGGTAATGGTGCAGGAAGTTGACACTTGATATGAAGTATATTTGTGTCAAGTTTCATTGAAAAATACCTGTTAGTAAAGAAGTTATGGTCAATGATAGAATTTCACAAAATGGCGCGTAGATGACGTCACATAACTGAAGTCAGGTGCACAACTTCAGATGTAGATCTATATGCTACGTTAGCAGCAAAGATCAAATGTGCCGTTTTGAGAAAATCAAAAAAGAAACTAGATTTGAACTCGTCACTAAGGAGGAGTTTGGTGATCCACCGTACTTTAAGGCGTACGCAGTGCTGATGATTGAAAAATTTTATATGAAAAAAAAAATATGCTGGAATGACTCCTGATATGAACCACACAAAATATGTAACAAAACCTAATTTCCAGCTTCAGTACGTGCTGTGCGCGTGGATATGAACCTATGACGCGTAAATTATAGAAAGTTTTGGAATGCTGAAAATGACGTGAAACGTTCTTTAAATTATCTGAAAAATGATATTGAGAATATTCACATTTTAATGCATGTGCACGTCACGATGTGTGCGTGTACCGTAATGGGACACAAAATTTAACATTATCATGTTTTTTTAAACCGCCTGTTAGTTGGTAATGTCACACAAATTTTTTCATCATATAACCTGAACATCAGTCTGTTAGCTCCGAAATACACTCTGCCGCCAGTCAATGATTATTTTTTTTTGACAAAGTAAAAAAAAAAAGAGAGATGACAGGGCTCTAAAAATTGATTCTTTTTGACCATGATGACGACGTCAAAGTAAAAAATAAAGGGACACGTCCAAAAGGGAATTGTTTCAGCTATAACATACAGGTGAGAGACAATCAATCAAGAATAAACGAGATACGTTCAAACGAGTATAAATGTAAAGACGACATAATATAAAATTCAGTTTTTTCTTAATTCAAATGGCAATATGATGACGTCACTATGTCCGATCAGCCATTATGATCTATAAAATCGTTTCTACAACGCATGTGCTCTCAGAATATGTAATAAAAATTGGAGGTCACTTTTCATCCTAAGGAGCTATATTAGAATATAAATAGGCATAATTATAAGCATAAGTAATTTTTGACGCACGCGTACGTGCACGTTAAGATGCGCAAACAAAAAAGTAAGATACCTAACATTCAACCTTGACCTGAAATATAAGCCTATTAAATATTACTCAGAAACTAGATTTGAACTCGTCACTGAGGACGAGTTAGGTGATCCGCCGCACTTTGAACCACGAAGAAGTGTGCGCAGTGCAAATTGAACAATATTTAAATTCTGATAATGGCAAAATAGGCTAATTTAGTTTTTAAAAAAAGAATTTTGAGCATTTTAAAAGATTTACTCATGCGTACACGCACGTCATGACGCACGTGCGCATCTTAATGTCACTGTTGTCTCTTGATATGAGATATATATGTATCAACTTTCATTGACAAATGCCTGTTGGTGAAGGAGTAATGATCATTCATAGTATTTATCATATATAAAAATTCCGTTTTTTGACTTCAGATGGCAATATGATGACGTCACAATGTCCGATCAGCTATTATGATATATAAAATCATATCTACAGCTCATATGCTTTCAGAATATGTAATAAAAGTTAGGGGTCACCTTTCATCCTAAGGAGCTATAACTGATTAAAAAAAAGACATGATATAAAGCATATATTAATTTTCACGCACACGAACGCTCGCGTTATTAGGCGCGCACAAAAATATACTGTACATAACATTTAACCATGACCTGAAGTTTATACCCACTAAATATGATTCAGAAATCACAACTGATTAAGGTGATTATGGGGTCATCAAAGGGTTGACAAAAGAAAGATGGGGGGGGGTAAGCAAAACCCTATATTTTGACCATGATGACGTCATCAAAGTGTAAAAAAATGCCACATATATAAAAGAGAATTGCCTCAGCTACAACATACTCAAAGTTGGAAGACAATCGATCAAGAATAAATGAGATACGCTCAATTGAGCATTTGTTAAAATGAAGTCATCGATAATATTCAGTTTGTTGAATTCAGATGGCAATATGATGACGTCATAATGTGCTTTCAGAATATGTAATAAAAATTGGGGGTCACCTTTCATCCTAAAGAGCTGTAACTGTTTAAAATTAGGTCTGATTTTAGCAAAATTTCACTGTATATCGGCACAAATGCGCACAAAGGTCACTATGTTCGATGCGTGCGTACAGCATTTCTATTGGTCAGAGTGATTGAAAAGATTGGAAACTTGTCAAAACAATGTCAGCAGCAACCCAAAATGTGACAAAAAAATTAATTTCTAGCTTCCATACGTGCTGCCTGCGTAAAAATGCGAACGTGTAGGGGTAAATTAAAAAAAATATTGAAATGCTCAAAATGGCCTGAAACGTGCTCTAATTTAATCCAAATGTGATTTCGAGCATTTTAAAATTTTAATGCACACGTAAAATTAGGGTACATTACATTTAACATTAACATGAAGTTAATGCTCACTTAATACTATTTCGAAATGGCAATTGGTTAGGCTGATATGATCGATAATATAAAAACGCAAAATTGCGCATAGATGACGTCACAGAATTTTAAAAAAAAAGAGCTCTGACAATAACAAGAGGTGATCCGTTAGCGAAGCGGATCACCAATGATGAATGGCTAAGATGACGTCATCAACGTTTTGAGAAAAGAAAGATGAGGGGGTCAGAAAAAGCATTTATTTTGACCACGATGACGTCATAAAAATATAAAAAGAAGTCGCATATGAAAGAGAATAGTCTTAGCTATAACATACTCAAAGTTTAGAGACAATCGACCAAGCATAAGCGAGATACGCTCAAATGCGCATTATTAAAAATGAAGTCATAGATAAAATTCAGTTTGTTGAATTCAGATGGCAATATGATGACGTCACAATGTCCGATCAGCTATTATGATATATAAAATCAAATCTACAACTCATGTGCTTTCAGAAAATGTAATAAAAATTGGGGGTCACCTTTCATCCTAAGGAGCTATAACTGATTTTAAAAAAAGACATGTTAATAAAGCATGTTTTAATTTTGACGCACGCAAACAACAGTGACACAAATCTTAAATGGAAAACATCCCTACAGGTCACTAGAACCCCATACTATAACCCTGCTTGCTCTCTACCATCTCTACTTTAGCAGTTTTCTGGGGAAAAAAATGCCAGAAGGAGTTTTTAAGTGAAGCATCCATTTGTTTGAAAGACAGATAAGTAAGATATCAGCATGAACAAAGAAATTCGAAAAAATATAAATATAGCCATGAATAAAACACTGACAGTGTTCGAATCTAGAGATACGGTGTCTCCACGAATTTGGTCAATTTGAAGGCAATGCAAATCCTATCCAACGTTACATCCTTAACTACTTGAAACAGATTGAAACTATACTTCAGTATGTCAGGGCCACCAGGCAACGGGATCTGATGTTGTACATGGTAAGTAAGAGGCTCTTATCAAGTATTTCTTTGTGCCTGACCACCTGAACTACGTCCTAATTATTTCTGCTATATCTTTTGACAATGCAGGAAACAAAAGTTTCTAATGTCTGGGAAGAGTTCATGAGAGGCAAATTCTGTGTGACAAAGGGACTTTCTGGGTTCGCGTCTATAGGTCCGGATCATGGAATTCAACAAGAGAACCACAAACTCAAGGTCTTTGGCAGTAGCATTAGAATTTATACAAAATGAGAAAACTCTAGGCAGTAGCTTTCTGATGGCACCAGAGCTGGCCAATCTATGAGTATGACAGACAACATTTCATGAGAAAAGATGTTACTAGAAAACAACACCACGAGATAACAGAAGGAAAGGCAACCCGAATATTATGAAGAATGCTACATTGCTGGCACAGGTGTTTGTGGACCACGAAGATCCATTCGTTGCTGATGAGAATGACCTTTATAACCTTCTCACTAAGGAAGTAAAGAATGTAAAAGTAGCAAAGGAGATAATAGAGCTTTATGACCACGGACAGAGGATGTTTGAGACATTTGCAAAAGAACGCCTTCCAGAGAGAAAACTTTAGGATCCAATAAAGACGACGACGATGGGCACTTTCAAAAGTGCAATTACAGCTATGACTGTGAAAGCAGGTGACAAACTCATCAAAGTCAAAGAAGAAGGATTGATTTAAAAGAATATATAAGGTAGTATCAATTTGTTGTTATTCCACGTGCACTTTTTGCTTCAGACAGGTCACTCCTGCTAGCCTATGATAAAGCTAGGTCCTTGAAGATTTTAAAGCACTATCCCCAAGAGCAGGAAATTACAATAGATGGAAAAATGCAAGTACCTACAGTACTCAATATATGACTGAACAGGAGGTTCCTGTGCTAAGTACACAGTTATGATTATAGATGGCATGGCACTTGTAAACTCTATCTCCAAAACAGATGAAATGAGATATTAGAGTGATTTTGCGGATTATTTCTTAAAAAGCTTGTTGGGATCGCAGATTGTTATAATGAAGTGAGATCTGAAGAAAACAGGTTCGTTCCAGTGCGATGTCTAAATACCTCTGCGCCAGAGATCATCAAACTTATAAGTGTGGCTGCAAATCGCAATGTAAAGGAAACTATTTTTGGAGTTGCAGTAGCAATAAGGTTCTGTGTACGGAGATATGTGGTTGCTTCAATCATGGCTGCAGCAACTTAGGAGAACACTTGCCACCAACACTTGCAGGAGATACCAACCACTTTATTTGCACTATAGTATTTTTCATTGGTCGTCATTTTGTATTTAATCGCCACTTTGAATTTTTTTAGTCATGACATATCATATTTTGATATCTCAATCTTCGTGAATGCAATCAAGTTCATGTAACTTTAACATTATTGGCACACTCAAATTTAATAATTTTTAATAATTTATTTATATGTAATTTTTGTAATGGCGGTCATTTTGAATTTCAAAATGTTGGTTTAAAACTAGGTCTATATGGTTTAAGACCTCTGTGGCAATCATTTGGACTTTAAATGATGCCATGACTGCTACCATATCTATCTCAACCAAAGGAGTTGCTATTTAATGTTTATACCTTTTGAAAGCTGAATGTATACTGAATCTGAAACTGGATTTTGTGGTTGAATTCTATTTTCAATTTTAAAGATATCTGCCACTTAAATGGTGCTTTTTCTAGGCTCTACCATTGTTTTGTAAGGGCTTTATAACTGTTTATTTGAGATTTTCTGGCTGCTGCAGATCTATTGTTCAAGATGGATGACTCAGACACTCTAAGCCTAGCTGCAAATTTCAGTAGCCACAGTGATTATGAACCATCTTTCTATGGATTTAGTGATGAAGACATCCAATTACAGAAGGAATTGCTATATAATCGTGTTATACGCATTTGTAGTCAACTTGAGTCATCTCAATCCTTTTGTGCATCCATTCCAAACAAAGATGATAAAGAAGATGAAAGTAAGTCCAAAACCTATGTTGTTTCTGCAACTCAAACCAATTTTAAGCGAGTTAATGCTAGTGTTCAGACACCCAAAGAGTGGAATCTCTCACCTGAAATTAAGGCAAAGTTAAAAAGCCAAGAAGACAAAATCTCTGATCTGAAAAAACAAATTTGGGAGCTCAAAGGTGTTCAAAGCAACTTTGTTCACCTCACAACTGCATTCAATGATTTATTTGAGAGAAACTACTGCCTGGAAACTAAAATTAAGAGTCTTGAAGAAAAGCAACATCCATTCTATCAAACTTCTCATAAACGCAGCAGATTAACAGCCAATCCTCAAGAAATCCCAACCCTTTCAACTAATAATCCATTTAGTGAATTGACAGATGAACTTGAACTTCCTCTCCCTGAACTGTCTACCTCTGAAAAAAATGATATTTGCACAAAATCTGATGCCCAAGTGGAAACCCGATTTGTATCACATAACCATTTGAAAGCAGGAAAATCTAAGTCCAATCCTAATAGTTGTTTGAATCAGCAAAATGGGTCGCCATCAAATGTGCAGTGCCTCAACTCGTCTGATTGTTTGCTTAGTAATGATATAAAACCGATAAAGGATAACAAAACAACAGTAATTAATAATGCAACACCTAAAAGAGAACTCATCAAAAGCAACACATTACTTATTGGTGATTCCATGCTCAAGCACATACGAACAAATGGTCTCCAGGAAACTAAAGTCAGGACAATGAGATGTGCTACAATTAACCAACTTTGTAATAAAATGAATGAAACAGACCTGAAAGTCAAAGATGTCATCATTCACATTGGTACAAATGATTGTAGTGCAGATAATTTCTCTCTGGAACGATTTCAAGATGATTACAAAGCCTTAGTAACTCTCCTGCAGCACAAAATATCAGGCCAAGTTTATATTTCGGCAATATGCCAACGTTTTGATGACCCAAAATTTAATAATCATGTGAAAATCGCAAATTCTATGTTAAAATCAGTCTACAAAAATTGTTTCATTGATCACAGTAGACACCTATTCAACAAACAAAATTTTGTCAGACATGGACTCCATCTCAACGAGAAGGGAACTGCAGCACTACTTCGTAGTATTACTATCCAAACCACTCTTATTGATGTCACTGATTTTATTTTAGACAACAGGCCAAGCTAAATGTTTGTTGAAGCGTGCATGTATGAATCTCATGCCAATTTTTAGATATCGTGCTAACAAGAAATGGGGAGAAACTAGAATGAAAAAAAAAAAAGATTTCGGACAATAACAAGAGGTGATCCGCTAGCGGAGCGGATCACCAATAATTTTATTGATGATCTGAAAAAAGTTGGGATCAAATTAAACTCTGTACAGATGTTGAAAATGCATGGTCCACCTGGAAACAATTATTTAGTTCTATCTGTGACATTCATCTACCTGTTAAAAATAAAAGAGTAAAAGGTTGCCTTCCTAAGTGGATGACGAGTGATTTTCTCAGACTTGCCAAAGACAGGGATTACCACTACAAAAAAGTTCACAAAACAAATAACCCTGAAGACTGGTAAAAAGCCAAACATTTACGTAACAAAGTAAATAATCTAAATAGAAACCTTAAAAGAAATTACTGTTCATCTGCTATAGATAATAATGTTGGAAATTCAAAAAAGATTTGGAAAACTATCCGTGAATTAATTCCTAATTCCTATAATTTAATAACACAAATATTGAGAAGGTCATGTCTATAAAATATCTTGGTGTCATTTTTGATACTAACTTATCATGGACCTTGCATATTGATAATACGTCTTCTAAAATTTCGAAAAGAATTGGTGTGACTCTAATTTAGTCAAAAAGTGATTCCGAGCATTTTAAAAATTGAAGCACGCGTACGCGCGCGCTGTCACGTGCACACACGCGTTATCATGCGCACACGTTAAATTAGCGTACATCACACTTAACATTGACCTGAAGTTAACACGATTTCGAAATGGCAATTGGTTATTCTGATGATCGATAATGTAAAAACGCAAAATTGCGCGTAGCTGACGTTACATTGGTCACCTTGAAAACCTCACCATGTCTATTCCAGGCGAAGCCAAATTGATCGATGAAGCAATCTTGTGTGTAACTCGTGGCATTCTCGAGATATCGTGCAAAAGAAGAATAAGACTAGATTGGAACTCGTCACTGAGGACGTGTTTGGTGATCCACCGTATTTTGACCCTCACGAAGGACGCGCGGTGCCGATTGAAATTACCATATGCTAAAACCTGCTCTATTTAGTTTTTAAGAGTAATTTTAAGCATTTTAATAATTTACGAATGTGTACACATACAGTACGTCTTAACGTCCGTGTGCACGGTAATATTATTAGTGTCACAAACCCAAAACATGTAACCGAAACGTAATTTCAAGCTTCAGTACGTGCTGTGGGCGTGGAAATGAGCGTACGGCGCGTAAATTATGGAAAGTTTTGGAATACTGAAAATGACTTAAAAAATGCTTTAAATTATCTGAAAAGTGATATTAACAATTTTAAAATTTTAACGCACAAGTACAAGTACCTTATACGACGTGCCCGAGGACGGTAATGGCACATGAATTTAAACCTTGTCAAGTTCAATTTAAAACCCCCTGTTGGTTGGTAATGCTACATGAATTTTCCCTTTACAGTATATGAACTATCGGTCTGATAGCGTCGAAATACAATCTGCCTCCCTCTATTTTAAAATTGTTTATATCTTTTAAGAAAGAAAGATGAGAAGGCTCCAAAAAAGCATTCATTTTTACAATAATGACGTCATCAAAATGAAAAATAAAGGGACACTTCTGAAAGATAATTGTCTCAGCTATAACATATTCACAAGTGGAAAACAATCGATCAAGAATAAGCAAGATACGTTCAAATAAGTCATAAATAAAATTTCAGTTTTTTTAAAAAATTAAATAGCAATATGATGACGTCACAATGTCCTATCAGCCATAATGATCTATAAAATCATATCTACAATTCATGTACTTTCAGAATATGTAATAACAATTAGGGGTTACCTTTCATCCTAAGGAGCTATAACTGATTAAAAGTAGGCATAATTTTAAGTACACATAATTGTTGACGCACGCGTACGCGCACGTTAAGTCGCGCGAACGGAAAATTAAGGTACCTGACATTCAACCTTGACCTGAAGATTATGCTCACTTAATATGATTCAGAAATGATGAATGGTTAAGATGATATGGGCTCATCAACGTTTTGAGGAAAGATGTGAGGGGTTAGAAAAAACAATTTTTTGACCATGATGACATCAAAATGTAACTAGATTTGAACTCGTCACTGAGGACGAGTTAGGTGATCCGCCGCACTTTGACCCACGAGGAACTGTGCGCGCGGCGGATTGAACAATAATTAAATGCTGATAATGGAATAAAACAATAATTTATTTTGTTAAAAAAGAATTTTGAGCATTTTAAAAGATTTACTCAAGCGTACGCGCACGTCATGACACTGTTGTCTTTTGCTATGAGATATATATGTATCAACTTTCATTTACAAACGCCTATTGGTGAAGGAGTAATGATCATTCATAGAATTTATCGAATAAAAATTCAGTTTTTTTTACTTCAGGATGGCAATATGGTGACGTCACAATGTCCGATCAGTTATAATGATAATATAAAATCATATCTACAACTCATGTGCTTTTAGAATATGTAATAAAAATTGGGGGTCACCTTTCATTCTAAGGAGCTATATTTGATTATAAATAGGCATAATTATTAGCATATGTAATATTTGACGCACGCGTACGCGCACGTTAAGAC
>NW_022716176.1:56238-59671 GCF_011630105.1 Anneissia japonica
GGCATATTAAGGACTTCGTGCGCACAGCCATGACGAATGTTCTAAGTGGAAGCTTTGAGATGTCTGGACTCCAAGACTAGAAACAACTTATGATTATGATGAGTACGAGTATGTGCAGCGGCCAGTAGGCCGACTTCGAATTAAGCAAGCATATTTTTTAAGTGCGGTGGTAATGCAGACATAATAGAAAGAATGTGTAAATATTGGGTTCTGTATCGAGTTGCCATTGTAATAATAAAATTGTCCGCTTCAAAATATGAAGATAAAGTACATACCATACAAAACCCAAAGGTAAACAAATCAAAATGAACTCTTTTCGTTAAAAAAAAAAAAATGACTGTGACAAAGTGGGTTTGTATTTATTTTAGGGAAATCAGTTTAAAAATGCTTTGACTGTATCTATGTCTGTCAAAATGCAGGTTTTGTACCAAGCCTACTGGTATAACGTTTTAAAGAAATAGATAACTCCAATGCAGCAATTAATTGAAATTATGGTAGATTTATGAGGTTCTCCACCCATTATTCTGCCAGTACGAACGTTGTCTATCGATTTAATTTAACTGAATATTAAAATTAATCAAAGAAATATTCACAATTCTACTTTACAATATTTTATACTTATGAATTTAAATATTATTTCTTTTCAGATAGGCCTATTTGCTGTAATTATTCAGTACTAATTATACTCATTATCACCAATTAGTTAAGGTTCAAGTGGATTTGACTCTGGGAAGAAAGAAGGAAATTGTTAAGATGTGTTTCTCTTCATGCAACGATATATGCCTAATATGATATTGCTTGCATACAGCTGTACATTCAAAGCCCGGTATATAATACCGTAAATGCTCGAATAAGCGCCGCACCAAACCTGCGTTTTTTGGGGTTTTTTTTTTTCGCTAAGCGCCGCACTGAAGCTTATTCGAGTATTTATAGTACTGTTTTTAGTGACAGTTTTGTATCTGATCTGGCTTATCCACTATAGTGGCGGCGTACAAAGGGGTTTATGGTGGTGTGCGCACATACCGTAGTTATTAATTTCTACAGTATATTGTACGCGCAAAATGACGTACGTCGAACTCTGACTCTCGAACACTGACGTCTCTATTCGTGGCCTTGATGCTGGTTTTGTTCTGAGCATTGAGTGATAAGTTGGAAGTACCGTACTACAAGATCGTAAATGAAAGGCGTGGAGGCACTCAGATAACACTTTATTGGTCCATCACATGAAAAATGTCACGAAATGTACAATCACTTCAAAATGATTAATTTATAGGATGCGTAAAATATACTATGTTTTACTGATGTGTAGAGGTAAACAATTACACATTTGAAACAACACACTTAACGGTATCCATAATAGAAATACTACAGTACAGTTACTGTTTGATACACCTGGAATGCTGTTCAATTATTCATGTTTCATTTTATTGAAATGTTGCATGGACAGAGAAAATAAAATAATATGATAGGCCTAAATTGAACCCCACTTTTCAACACTAAAAACTTAGATAGGCCTAATTTAATAAATAGATTAAACACTACAGTATTACATATATTACAGTAGCAGAATATTATGAATTCAAGCTGTAAGCATTCGACGGTGGTAATGCTCTTTCGCATGGAGCTGCATGGATGTGGACCTGATAATTATGATGCTCACCAGACCAGACGATACGTAGAATAGTGTAGGGACGGTAAGCCTGTTATCCAACAAACAGCAGCAGACAACAATTATAGAATCTATTCAAATGCATTCTCATACAAATATTTAGTTTTTATGCAATTATTATTATGCAATTATTATTAGTTATTTTTTAAACAAATAATTAAAAATGTAAACATTTCCTTTGAACATAACGTTTTCCAAGAAAACAGACCCTGATCTTCATACGTTGCTTGAAAAGGAATGTGAGAGGAGATAGTGCCTAAAAATAGAACACCTCTGCTAAAAATAGAATACTGCTCACCGGCCAGGGATATCGCTCACGTGATCAGCCCTAATCAGTAGTTTTCGACTCTGTGTGCGTATTGACCTGTCTCTTATACACATCTAGATGTGTATAAGAGACAGGTATATAAGGAGTCGAAATTCTCATCGTTGTACAGCGTCCTACAATTCTATCTACTGTATATTCTTTGACTCTAGTATTTGTAAGCCTACTATTTTATGTGTAACATCGGAGATGTAGTAAACCAAAACTTATGTGCGACAATTTTAACATTTTGGCGTCCGCCTTCTTTAGATAAAATTGTGATGCTGTATAATGAATAAGGCAAGCTATATAGGCCTTCGGGGGTGAACAAATTCAGCTAAAATTAAACAATACGGGGTTCATTTATTGAAGCTTTTTATCCACTGTTAAGCAATGGGTGTAACCGTAGAGATTTCTATGGAAACTTTTTTATCCATTGTATACAATTAAATGGTACTCATTTCATAGCTGCGAAAAAAAATACAGGCCATCCTGAAATTACGGGGGAAATCCCATTGAGACCGTACATGTCGAATTTCGTGTAGGGTAGGGATAGAAATACTAAAAATACTTGTGTATCAGTATATAAAATTAAAAAAGAACGTTCTTGTTGCATTGTCTGAGTTCATTGACGTAGAGGTAAGACAAGGTACTGTAGTCGGAATCACAGAGACAAATACAAGTAGTTAATTTGGCTAGCTGCCAGTTTTTAATCAAGTCCACAGCCAGGAGTTCGTGCTGAGTGAATTTGCCTGAAAGTTTCCCACACCAAGAAGATGTTACTCCCAGTACAAACTCATGAATCCATCGCATCGCGGTAGTCGCGTTATGCTACAATCGGCCGATTTGGGTAGACTGTGCAGACAGCTAATAAATATTCATGTCCTACCGCGGTAGCAATCTTATGCTTCACTGATCTGCCTCATTAACGAACTCGCGGTAGATGTGATAGTGATCAGGGCGATAACGCGGCAATTGCGTTAAAATAGTTTTTGCACGACCCCTTATAATGATAATATAAAATCATATCTACAACTCATGTGCTTTTAGAATATGTAATAAAAATTGGGGGTCACCTTTCATTCTAAGGAGCTATATTTGATTATAAATAGGCATAATTATTAGCATATGTAATATTTGACGCACGCGTACGCGCACGTTAAGACGCGCAAACAAAAAAGAAAGATACCTAACATTCAAACTTGATCTGAAGTATAAGCACATTTAATATTATTCAGAAATGACGAATGGTTAAGATGATTTGACGTCATCAACGTTTAAAGAAAAGAATATAATTTTTTTCTTGTTTTTTAATTCAGATGGCAATATGATGGCGTCACAATGTCCGATCAGCTATTATGATATATAAAATCATATCTACAGCTCATGTGCTTTCAGAATATGTAATAAAAATTGGGTGTCACCTTTCATCCTAAGGAGCTATAACTGATTAAAAAAAG
>NW_022716176.1:59676-62790 GCF_011630105.1 Anneissia japonica
ATATAAAGCATATTTTAAATTTGACGCACGCGAACGCTCGCGTTATTACGCACGCACAAAAATATAATGTACATAACATTTAACCATGACCTGAAGTTTATGCCCACTAAATATGATTCAGAAATCAAGAATGATTAAGGTGATTATGGGGTCATCAATGGTTTGACGAAAGAAAGATAAGGGGGTAAGCAAAACCCTATATTTTGACCATGATGACGTCATCGAAATGTGAAAAGGTGTACGTGTATGTAAGAGAATTGACTTAGCTATAACATACTTAAAGTTGGAAAAAAATCGACCAAGAATAAGCGAGATACGCTAAAATGCGCATTGTTTTAAAATGACGACATCGATAATATTCAGTTTGTTGAATTCAGATGGCAATATGATGACGTCATAATGTCCGATCAGCCATTATGACCTATAAAATCATATGTACAACTTATGTGCTTTCAGAATATGTAATAAAAATTGGGGGTCACCTTTCATTCTAAGGAGCTATAATTGATTGAAAATAGACATGTTTTTGGCATATTTTTGCTATATGTTGAAAAAAACGCGCACATGTGCTTTTATGTTCTATGCGCGCGTACGGCATTGCTATTGACCCTAAATGACCAAAAAAGATTGGAAATTTGTGAATACAGTGTCAGGGACCTAAAACATTTAAAAAAACAATATTTTAAACTTCTGTACGTGACGCGCGTGTAAAAATGCGCACGCGGTGCCGAAAATTTTAAAAATGTTGAAATGCTCAAAACGTGCTCTAATTTTGTCAAAAATTGATTTCGACCATTTTAAAATTTTGACGCATGCGTACGCGGGCGTTATGAAACGCACGCGCAAAATGGTGTACATTACAATCAACCTTCACTCAAGTTAATGCTCACGTAATACGATTTTGAAATGTCAATTGGTTAAGCTGATATAATCAATTGCGTAAAAAACACAAAAATGCGCGTAGATGACGTCACACGTTTCTGGTAACCTTGCAAAGCTTATTGTCTCTATTCCAGGCCAAGCCAAATGTTTTGTTGTAGTCGTTTTGTGCGTAGCTCTCGGCAAATTTGAGATATCGTGCGAACAGTTATTTGTCAGAATGTAGAATAAAAAAAAAAAGATCTCGTACAATAACAATAGGTGATCCGCTAGTGTAGCGGATCACCAAAAAGAAGTCGAATATATGAAAGAGAATTGTCTCAGCTATAACATACTCAAAGTTGGAAAACGATCGATCAAAGATAAGCGAGATAAGCTCAAATGCGTATTTCAAAAATGACGTCATAGCTATAATTCAATATCTTTGAATTCAGATGCCAATATGATGACGTCACTATATCCGATCAGCCATTATGATCTATAAAATCATATTTACAACTTATGTGCTTTCAGAATATATAATAAAAATTGGGGGGTCACCTTTCATCCTAAGGAGCTATAACTGATTAAAAATAGGCCTGATTTCAACATATTTTCACTGTATATTGGCACAAATCCGCGCAAAGGTCCCTATGTTTGATGCGCACGTACGACATTGCTATTGGCCATAAGATGACCGAAAAAAATTTAAATTTGTTAAAAAAAATTTTCAGGAACCCAAACTATGTGAAAAAAACATGATGTCTAGCTTCCGTACGTGCTGCACACAAAAAAATGCGCATGCATAGAGGAAATTTCAAAAAATTTTGAAATGCTCAAAATGGCCTGAAACGTGCTCTAATTTAGTCAAAAAGTGATTTTCAGCATTTTAAAAAATTTGATGCACGCGTATGCGCGCGTAATAAAGCGCACGCGTAAAATAACGGTACAGTACATTCAAAATTAACCAGAAGTTAATGCTCACTTAATACGATTTCGAAATGGCAATTGTTAGGCAAAATTGCACGTAGATGACGTCACGCATGACTGAGAGCGTTGAAAAGCTTACCATGACTATTCCAGACCAAGGCAAATGTTCATTGACAGCAATTGTGCGTAACTCTTGGCATTTTTGAGATATCGTGCGAACACAAAAGGGTCATTCCATGTCAAATCAACCAGATTTCAAAAAAGTTCCAGTATGACCCTCTCAGATTTTGATGAAACTCCATAAAAATGATCCACTATGTGAAAAACCAACACTTAAAAAAAATTAGTGTTATAGGTTTTGTAGTTTGCGAGATATTGACGCCCCAAAAAAGGGGCGTGGCTCTTCAAGATTCGCAAATGCAATTTCCTCCAACTTTGGAAGCTTATAACTCGGAATTGGTAATAGCTATCAAGGTCAAACTTGGTATTCTAACTTATATTCCACCATATTACACAAATATGGCATCAGATATCATATCATACATATACATATCATGTAACCGTACTGTTTTGTTGTAAGAAAATAAATGTTAACTTATTAATTCTGTCTTGCTTATACTTTACTTATTTTGGGTGTGAGAGGAGTGTATCTGCCTCAAAGAATGTGTAATCTGTCAGGCAACGGTTAAAACTAATACCAAACCAAACATACGTAGGCCTCACAAAAAATGCATTTAAGACAAGATATAATATTACACAAAGCCTCCTTCAGGAACAAATCCAAGAGACTTAACACAGAACTAAGCAAGTACATATGGGAACTAAAAGAAAAAAATATGGACTTTAAAATTAAATGGAACATTCTCAAACAAACTAAACCATATAACCCATCATCAAAAAGATGCAACCTGTCCACATGGGAAAAATATTTTATAATTTGCAAACCCGAAATAGCTACACCAAATAAATGTAATGAACTCGTTTCAACATGCAGGCATGCTAACAAATTTCTTCTAAGAAATTTTGTAACTTAATTTTATTTTAACACCCTCCTAGCATGCTAAAATCTTTCCCACGTAATGTCGCTACTTAACTTGTGTTTATCACTTTAATCCCTTTCATTGTTTATCAAACCTTAATCAGACCCAACTAATCGAACCCTTTGAATATACCACTCTGCCTTTCTGCGCATGCTCAGCTTATCTCAATCAATTGTATTTCTATGTTTTTTAGGCATTAGGCAATTTTATCTGAAGAGTGTCACATCATGTGTGTGGTACGAAACTAAGTAGTAACCAGAGCCTTGCAGGCGTCAATGTTCCTATG
>NW_022716177.1:0-586 GCF_011630105.1 Anneissia japonica
TATAAGTTATTTGTGTAAATAGAGAAAAGAACCAAAGAAAGAACACATCCTTGAGGGAAGTCAGATTTAGTGAAAAGAGTATTAGTATAATCGACCTATCCGAACCATCTGTGGTCTGTTAATTAAGAAATCGCCAATCCACAAAAGTAGATCTTGTATCTCATGGAGTTTCTGAAGATGATGATGTGGTTGGATAGTATTTAAGGCAGAATAGAAGTCGAAGAACATAAAGCGAACATAGGAGTGTGGTTTCTCAAGATTAGAGTGAATATTATGAAGAAAAGTAAGAACTGCATCACTCCTTTCTTACTCCTATACACAAACTTATATGAATTGTGCTATGACCACCTTGGTAATATTTCTGCTTTTATCCCTTGAAAGCTCATAAACAAATTGGTCATGAACATAGTCATAAAGATATAAAATGGCCATACTTTTTTTCTGTACTAAAAATGTATTAACTTTCATATTGGGCCCAATCGTCCTGAAAATGTCCCTGATCATCTCCCTTCAAATGCTACGCTGCTGTTTACAAAAAATTGATTTCTTCAGAAACACCCATGATTTAATGGACATAAAATGTTAG
>NW_022716178.1:0-532 GCF_011630105.1 Anneissia japonica
ACGTATATGTACACATACACATATACACACATGTTCTAGCCATTAAGAAAAAAACATAGAGTTATTATAAGAACGCACAAAAGCAAACAAGCCGAGACAGAAATTAGTATCATCTGACATATTCTGTTATTAAGTCCGTTACGCATCTTGCGTCGGTGTCATTAGCCGACGATATTTCATGATACCGTGTGCAGGACAACACGGCACGCGACGGGAGTTTTATCGACAATCCTCAGACTGCATTCGACGGTCAGCGCTGGCAAATTTGTCGGTCGGATCGGCCGACAAATGTAATTCTTTATGTTGACAAAATAAAGGCTTAAAGAACAGGTATTCTTCAGTTACCATTGTCCACTGAGTCATAAATTAATGGTTCTTAATCCAGAACCAACGGTGCTCAAAATGTCTGTGGAAAGTCATCGCTCAAGAAATTCAAAAGCCGAATATAAATGACATTATTATCCTACGTAATCAAAAATTAATAACAAATAAAATTGCAAAATGTATAAAAATGAACAAAGGGTTAGTGTTG
>NW_022716179.1:0-864 GCF_011630105.1 Anneissia japonica
TGTCCGACTTATGTTTTCGTTATTTAATTTTTTTAAATCTTGTCCGTCATATCGTTCATAAATTCTTTCATGTCCGTCTAATGTGTTTGTTGTTTTATTTGTTTAAATCATACCCATCTTATGCGTTTGTAATTTATTTGTTTGAATCACGTCTTATACGTTCGTTCGTGTATTGCGGACTCCCGATCAAAGGCTGGCAGCAGTGCGGCGGCTGGTTTACAATGCTAAAACCCTGCAGCGTACATAGCCAATCAGCGCAAAGCATAAATTCATCTGCGCAACAAGCACATGGTTAAACGAATGATCGTCGCCCATGCGGAGTACTTCTTGATTTTGCATCGGCTGTGGGCTCGGAGGCTATGGGTAAATAATAGCACAATGGAGAGAAGTTCGTCTAAACAGTAATAATATATAATAGTTTAGAATTTGTTGTTGTTTGCTACGAAGTCCTGCACATTGTAAATATTCTGTGTAAACTTAGACCAGTCATAGACCATACCAATAGGCCGTGACGATCGTTAAGCGGATGTGTATAAGAGACAGCTCGGATACCAAGCCGATGATAGCGAGTAGAACGAATTTTCTCAATTACGAACGCCTTTTAGACCAAAGGGTACGTAATTGAGAAGGTCGACTGCAGTCGACCTTCCCAATTACGAACTTCTCAATTACGAACCTTCTATTTTACGAACGGTGTTTGGCGGATGACGTCATAATGCGATCGTAAAACGATTTTAGGTAACTTTTTAAAGCTATTATCCATGTGAATTTTGAGCGCTTTTGTTCAGTTATTCTATTGCATAACAAGAAACTTCAAGTGTATTAAAGCAATTTGAACATCAATTTTGTTTTACGAGTCTTTAT
>NW_022716179.1:887-1106 GCF_011630105.1 Anneissia japonica
GTCTTTATTTTATCAATTAAAGCATCGTTTATAAAAACACTAACGGCGATAATAAGACGTGGTAAAGTCATTGCCAATAAGATAAACTATTAAAGGAGCACCAGTCACTGGTCTCTTTTCAGTGACATGCCGATCTAAATTTAGACCGTCTTACGGAGACGACATTAGACCGCTGTCATCGTTAATAGCAACAGTCGGTTAACATCAAAGGAGCGCATA
>NW_022716180.1:0-699 GCF_011630105.1 Anneissia japonica
TAGCTTAGCCTATATTATTGTTAACATTATATTATATTTATTTAACAATTAGTTTAAATAATTATATATAATTAAATTATTAAATTTAAACAATATATATTATATAGGCCTATGCATATACATAAAACAAAAAATAAACAAACAATATTAATAATAATAATAATAATATAAATAATAATAATGATTTTACGATAGTTTCATTAATGAAATAGTAATAATCAGCATATTAAATAAAATTACGTCCATGCAAAACCTGCTTTTAAATAAAAACTATCTATTTGATTCTGTTTTAAAAAAATAATCTTATAAATTATAAGTTTATTTTCTGCGATAATTTTATGCACGTATGCATATTCATGTTTTCAATGTTAATCTGGTTGATAAATAATATATAAAAAAAAAAATAATAATAATAATAATAATAAAGGTGCTCGAATAATGCTCTAGTGAATAATTAATACTTCAATAATGCTTCAATAGGCCTATTTAAGATAATGTGATTAATGAGATAATTGTTGATTAAGTTATAGAAAAATAATAGGTAGGCCTATATACCATTAATAATGATTCAGCATATTAAATCAACAATACGTCGTAAATGTAAAATTTGTTTGGTTTTTTTTCAACAAAATTTTACCTATTTTATTCTGTTTCAAAAAGATATTAAATTATAATATATATATATATGTATATGTATAT
>NW_022716180.1:754-849 GCF_011630105.1 Anneissia japonica
TGTATATATGAATATATATATATATATATGTATATGTATATATATAGGTCTATGTATATATATATATACTATATGTATATATATGTATATGTATA
>NW_022716181.1:0-895 GCF_011630105.1 Anneissia japonica
TTTTTTTTTTTTTTTTTTACAAATTTAATAATGGAAAGCGTATTTATAGTAAAATTTCAAAATGTGTATATGAATAAACTAACAAGTACTTACTGCTAAATATAATAGCCTATTCATACTTCTCCATTTACAATTGCAACATCATCATTTGGGCAGGAGATTATTCTGCTTCCAATAACTTTCAATTTTCGATAGGTTTTTTTTATTTCATGTTATGAACTTTAATATAAAAGTATTGTCACTGAGGAAGAGCACAGGAATGCGTGAATACCACAGCATATACTACAGCTATATTCCCAGCTAGAATACTTAGTGTGAAGAAAATATGTAGTAAGAATAATTTTGCGAAGTATTTTAGTATGTATTGCTTCCGGTGTGTAATGCAGTCACGAATACGCCTATTTATTTAAGAAAATAAAGCTGCCAATACAATACGTAAGACATGGGTAATAAAAAATCACAGAGTACAATTTAATTACTGACTTGTTAGCGTGCAAATAATGGTACCACTCAAAAGAACAGGGGGTGGGAGGGGGATGGGAGGGGAACCGCAGAGCAGCCCCGTGACTGACACTTTAATCCGTATGTTTTGATAAGTCGGTTGTTTTTAAGTTTTTAGTTTTTTAGTTTGTGGTTCTCGTCAAAGACAAGGGTGTGCGAAAGACCAACGTAAAAACGCCACCCTCCACTAAAACATTTGGAAAGAAACGATATAAGACACGTAAAAATCAATCAGCACAAAAATGTTTAATTTCCATAAAAAGCGGCCGGTAAACAATCTGGCAGAAAATGTCTAGTAATAAAAAAAAAAATCCTAATGATTTTTAAAATTGAAGTCTTGTCAACTTATGCATTGGTGTTCTCTGATATAGTAATACATTTTCAGTGTACGGAG
>NW_022716182.1:0-687 GCF_011630105.1 Anneissia japonica
TGTCATCATTTTAGAGCAAAATTCTGTGGTTGATGCTGAGGTGCGAACATTTTTAGAATATGAACCGGAAAATTGTACTCTCATACTTAAAAAAAATCTGATGTGTAATTGACAATATGAACAATAAACAAATATTTTTCCTAATACCATTTGAGTGGGTGCGATGGCACCGTCTGCACCCAACCCCAGCCCCCCACCCCACTTCCGCGCAGAGCCGCATTTATATCAATTGTATCCGCTAAGTTCGCCCAAAATCAAATGATCTATTTATTTAAATCAAACAGAGGTCCCTCGTGACGAAGCACAGAGCAGCTGATCAGTGCGGTTGACATACGGCTTGAAAATAGAGTGTTACTTCAGTGCGAGTTGCGAGTTACAAAATGCGAGTTGCGAGTGACAAAATGCGAGTTGCGAGTTACAAAATGCGAGTTGCGAGTTGCAAAATGCGAGTTGCGAGTTACAAAATGCGAGTTGCGAGTTTCAAAATGCGAGTTGCGAGTTACAAAATGCAAGTTGCGTGTTTCAAAATGCGAGTTGCGAGTTACAAAATCCGAGTTGCGAGTTGCAAAATGCGAGTTGCGAGTCACAAAATGCGAGTTGCGAGTTGCAAAATGCGAGTTGAGTTTCAAAATGCGAGTTGCGAGTTGCAAAATGCGAGTATCATGTGATGAAATTCGATCAATTAAA
>NW_022716183.1:0-790 GCF_011630105.1 Anneissia japonica
TTGTTTGTGAAGGTGATGATGGCGGTAGTAGTGGTATGGTGATGGTGTGATGATGATATTGTGGTGGTGTTTCTGAAGGTGATAATGATTATAATACATTGATGGTGTTTGTGAAGGTGATGATGGCAGTTGTGATAGTGGTATTGGTGTGCTGATGATAATAATATGGTGATTCTATTTGTAAAGTTATTATTTATTCAGGCAAAAGATACAATACAAAATATATGGTTGTATTGGTGCGCTGATGATTATAATACGATGATTCTATTTTGAACATATTTGTAAAGGTGGTGTTGGTGTTGGTAATGGTAGAGTGATGGTGTTGGTGATGATGATGGTAATTCTATTAGTATTATTATAAGTGCAACTTAGTCCTATGTAAATATTGTCATTGGTATGATCTGTATACAGGTATATCAATCATGTATGGATATTGTATTGTGTTTATATTTTTACTTACTAATTTTGTATATAATCTTATTTATTACTGTACTATATATGTTTTTTATTTTATACTTTGTAAAATTGCCAGTGGAAACTAATTTCTGATTTTTCAGACAATGAAATTATCTTGTATTTAGTATCTTTTATTAACTTAGTATTATCATTATTTGTCTTGCAGTTCGTCAGAGATTCCATATACATCTACAGATGAAACATGGTGTCCGCTGTAAGAAATTATTATAGTAAATAATACACCTAAATAGATCCTTGTCATTTGATTGGTGGATTTTGTATCATGTGACATTAGTTATTAACCCCAATTTTGTCACTCATAGAAATTTAATTC
>NW_022716184.1:0-504 GCF_011630105.1 Anneissia japonica
ATTTGACAACATTAGAGGAGGTAACATCCATTGCTATCACAACCACTGAAGTAACGAGTGATACTGATCAAACTACCTTGCTTGGTGCATCAACGATACCATTGACAACAGTAGATGATATGACAACGGTAGATGAGCTAACATCAAAAGATATCACAACTAATGAGTTAACTAGTGAATTTGAGTTAACAACACTAATTGATATAACAACAATACCATCGACAACAGTTGCTGATTTGACAATAGCAGAGGAGGTAACCTCAATAGATATCACAGCTGATGAAGTTACTAGTGAATCTGAGCGAACTACATTTGTTCATGCAACAACCATACCGTCGACAACAGTAGATGATTTGACAACATTAGAGGAGGTAACATCCATTGCTATCACAACCGCTGAAGTAACGAGTGATGCTGATCAAACTACCTTGCTTGATGGATCAACGATACCATCGACAACAGTAGATGATTTGACAACGGTAGAGGAGCTAACATCTATAGATA
>NW_022716185.1:0-766 GCF_011630105.1 Anneissia japonica
CTCAGCCTACCGAAACATAATTGCTATAATTTATGTGTTTAAATAGTTTAATAAGATTGTGAAGCTCGTGGTACCTGCCCATTATTATATTATATAGCCTATACCCCGGTATTCAAACCACGGCCCGCGAACCAACTCCGGTCCCTTAAAAATTTAATCCGGCCCGCTTATTTCTCAAAAATAAATTATTTTCCTGGTCGATTTTATATTATTGTTGAAAAAAAAATGTCTTAAAAAATGGAGACGACATTCACATGAGAAAAAAATGCGTTACTTAATCTCATAGCTTTAGGCATTCAGGAAAACGTTGGAATTAATAGGAATATAATGACCCAAGCATTTTTAAGTGAATATGAATGCCACAGCCACGTACCTAGTCTGACAGTTTTAACAAGTTTCATAGCTCTTTCTGATTAGTTAAATTAATTTTACCGATGTTGTGGTGTATTGTCGTTTATGAGACTGACTTCGCAGAAATAATATATAAATTTTGTGTATCTACTCAAATGTTCGTTTTGTGCATCTTCGTCCAACATTGTCAAGATGACAGTTTAATGTTATATAAGAACATGAAATTTGATAAAAATCGTAAATTTTTAATTGCTATAACTTTTCATTTTGTTGGTAAATTTTTACGAATCAAATTGTAGTTTATAGAAGCTCGTGGTCAAAAGAAATCAAATGTAACAGACATTGCGAAGTACCCAAAATTAATAAAATAGTAACTAACACCATAAAACGTATGGCACGCATAGATAATAATTGA
>NW_022716186.1:0-2175 GCF_011630105.1 Anneissia japonica
TATGTGTATATATATATATATATATATATGTATATATATATATATATTTGTTTTTTTTACCCTAATGACTCCTATTTGACCTTTGACCCCAAGTTGTGAACACCCCATAAATGGGAGGTGGCACCAGTCCTATTGACCATGTTTGAATAAAATCGGTCCAGTGGTTTGCCCCTAGTAGCATTTCGAAATGTTGCCAGAAAGAAAGAAAAAAATGCTCAGCAAGTCAGTTTGCACTTACTGGGTAAAGAGATGGGCATTTCTCTCCATATCTTTCATTACATTACTTTACAATTCCTAGAAAATAGTAAAGTATAAAGCAACTAAAATGAGAATCAAAAGTTCAAACTAAGCACATTTCCAAAGTTCATTTTCATTTACTGATGAAAATTACCTAGAAAAATGCTGACATGGTTTTGTGTAACACAATTGTATCGTGAGTTCTCTGTTTCCCATTTAAACACTCCATCTGTACAAACAATCGTATTGAATCTTAAAGCAATCTAAATTAACGTCAATATATTTGAATTAATTAAACCACCCAAAACCAACCCGTTGGTGATTGTTAGTATAGAACCTGCACTTCTTATGGGCACCGTGCCAATACAAGATCCTTTTCAAATTCATGTTTTACAATTATCCGAAGTGTCAACAATGCTAAATTATTGAATCGCATTTTGGGAGAAATTTCACATTTCTTTATTGATTACCTCTCCATTAAGACAATCAGAAGGTTTGTGTGTTTCTTTAAGCCTGTATGATGCACTCGGCAAGCCAAGGTTTATGCAATCTGATCAGTCTACAGTGTGTTTATGAAGGCATGTATGCTGGCATGAAATTGAATTTAAAGCTTTAATCTAATCAAGACTATAGCATATCAAAACCAGTGATTACATTTGGCTAAGTTGTAATGATGATTGAGAATTGGACAGCTGGCCACAGGCCCCAAACTCGTCTAATTCATCTATGCAATATACTAATAAAATTGTCTGTTTTTCTTCACATTGGCAAGTGAACCTACTTTTTTAGGACTGATTTGAAATGAATATTTTTGTGCTCTCCACTCTATATGTGTTTTCCCATAATTGCCTACCTTGTACTATCTAAAAAAGACTAGCCAAATTCTTTCAAAAGATGTTCAATGCAAACTGTACAAATCCCTAATGGCTCCACAACTCGAATATTGTCATGTCGTATGGGGACGCTCAAATCAAATTCAAAGTAAAACGCTTCAAATTCTTCAAAACCGGGCAGCAAAAATTATTACAAACAAATCAAGAAGTAACTCCAGTACACAAGCTCTTCAAAGCCTTAAATGGATGAATTTGGAACAACGATTGTATATAAATGAGACTATTATCATGTTTAAAATTATGAACAACCTTGCACCTCAATATCTATCAAACAAATTTCACTTTAGAAATAATTACTATGATACCAGAACTAAACCAATATTAACACTACCAAAACCAAAAACTGATATAAAAAAAAAAGCTTATCATATAGAGGTGCAAAGATTTGGAATGAACTAAATGACGATCTAAAAAATTGCAAAAACATTTCCTTATTTAAAAAACATATTATGGCAATTTTGTAAAGAATTTGTATGAAACTATTATTGTATTTTCTCTGCTAGTGTAAACTTTCTATTTTATCAAATTCAGTAGTTAGTAGTATTCGTTATTCAATTAGTTATTAGTGATAAGCATAAGTGAATATCAAGAAGAGTAGTTAAGTTTGTGTACTATATTTAATTTTAATTTTACAAAGTGTTGTAGTTATTATTTTTGTATACTGTAAAATTTGTGCCTTATACACGGCCTTGCAGAAAAACAACTGCTAGTTGAGCCAAGTTTCCGTGTTGAAATAAAGCTTATTATTATTATAGCTGTTTTGTTTTTTTGTTATTAGCCATAATTTCCTCATCAACCTTGTAATGTATGTTATTTTTGTATTGCAACATGTATGTAGGTATTTTATTGTTATTTTATTTATTGAAATTTTACCATTTTCAGTGCCTTGCCTGAAAATTGTGAATTTCTATGATTTATTTTCCATATTAGATACTTGGTGCATTTCATACTAAATTAGCTAAAATGTTCAGGCTACAAACATGAATATGATTTAAATCAGATACAGAGGACTTGTTAAAGTGTCATGTGCAATATAAATACTTTA
>NW_022716187.1:0-577 GCF_011630105.1 Anneissia japonica
GCCCTAGCCCGTGTGAAAACTTTCTGTAATCCTCTTGACTTTAAAAATTTATTACTTTTACGAAAATGATTAGAAAGTAAAGAAATGTTAGCACCAGTGTCAATTAAAGCACTGACTTCGTGACCCTCAACATATAATTGTATGTGCGAGTTAAATCCCTTAGGAACACTAAAAACCTCATCTGAATTATTTACAACTTCGTCATCTACTGATGACAACTGGGGGGTCTTTAGAAAATGCATATCACTAGTATTTTCACTTTCAGAAGCCGAAAATTGACCCGCATTTTCAGCTGACGTTAGTTTCCCGAACCAGAATATTTTGTGTTAAATGAGACACGTTTGGGGCTTTGTGTTCTGCGGTATGGACTATTTCGTATGTTACGCATGTCGGCATGTTCATATCTATCCCGCCGATATTCGGGTGTCCTATCTCGGTTACGGGAGTCCGAGCGATCATATCTACCTCGACGATAGTCAGGTGTCCTGTCCCTACGCCAATAGGAGGAACGATTCCGATAATAATCAATACTAGGGGACCTGCTATGACGGTACCTGTCGGGGGTTGCATCCCTGGT
>NW_022716188.1:0-1608 GCF_011630105.1 Anneissia japonica
GAGGAAAGTAAATTTTTGTCCTTTAAATATGTTTCCTATTGCTGTTTTTGTGATGTGGGTCCTTTTTGTTGAAAAATGTTTAAATGTTGATTGTTTAGATTTTTCTGCTTGAACCCTTTACTTTTGTAAAATTCAACCCATTTTGAGTGATGCAATAAAGAATGATTTGATTTGATTTGAATCGGAGACCTAGAGATCCTCACGTTTCAGCGCACACAAAGGCTACACCACCAGTTTAGGCAACTGAGCTAAGCTGCTCTGCTCCCTGGCTATAAATATAAGTTAAGTTAAAAAAAAAAGGTAAGACTTACAACAGCCTATAGCATATACAGAAACTGAAACTCGGTAGTTGATTGCGTGAGGCTTTGACTTCTGAGGAATGGAAATAACTCACACTTTCGAATAGGGGAGCAATGCAGAAATAGATAGAAAATAGAAATACAAACATAAGAAAGCATAAACCGAAAGGTCCACTGATTAATATCAGATAAGATAGTATAATACATACTCGAAGTATCAAAATGCACGCCATCGTATTGGAGTATTTATTATATATACTATCTTATCTAAGAAAGCAGTGTTAAAAAATTAATTGTACTGAACATTAAAAAGTAACAGATCAATAAAATGAGTTAGAGCATGTTAAAACCAAAAATAGGTACCATCCCAATATTTAATAATAGGCTCTATTATCTATTTTCATCCTCCATGATTACAGTAACACTATTAAAATTCAGAGACGGACAACAATTTACTTCCGCCATAATATATTGTACAGTAAGCCTACGATTTCTGGACACTTTTTGTTCAGGTCATTTAATAGGCTTGAAAATATCAATATAAAGACGTTTGAGTAACAAAATTCATTGATTGTATTTAATAAAGTGTCACTTTGATACCAAAAATTATGTTGCTCTGAAACATAATAAGGTCAATTTGAATAAAATGACCATCGTCCTTTAAGGTCCAATTGATGACGTTACAGGCGTTTATCATCCGAATATCCGAATTATTAGTAGGCCTATAATGTACTTTATACATTATTTTAATCGATTTTAACATGCTGTGTATAATATTTAACAATAGGCCTACTATGATGGATAACCATGCGTTTTATTCTTTATTTATGACATGTTTAAAGTTGGAGGAGATTTTAAGGTGTGTAGTTATGCAGCCGTCCGGGGCTCATACATTTTTGAAAAAATTAAATGAAAATATTTTGTCAAAAACGTTGTATTATTAGATTGCTCAGTAGTAGTAAGTATGGGCCCACCTTTCCGGGACTAATTTGGACATGGAGGAAGTAATAAGTGTTTCCCCAGAAAGCACACAGGCATTACATAACTGGTCAAACCTCCATAGTGGGGTATCCTGGGGAATAGTTGAAAGAACCCCTTCTAATAAATCTGCCAAATATTATGGGGTTTTTTTCGGAAATTATAGAAAAGGTTACGCATTGTTAAGGCGTTGTAGCAGAGTGTTGAGTATCAGTGTTACTGTAAGTATAAGTGCTTCTCCAGTGCCCATTTGGACTCAGACTTCACCCAGAAAGCACATGTGTTACTTAAGTCTTGGTAGTAATGTGCTAGGTAGTTGTAGAGTTGTAGG
>NW_022716189.1:0-634 GCF_011630105.1 Anneissia japonica
GTTTCAGGCTATCTCACTTTGCCTAACCAAAAAAATTGTATTTTGACTCAACTTTTTAACATTGTTTCTTTTTGCAGAAAAGTGCTTATCTCGCCGAGTTGAGCACTTAGTGCAAATTTTTGACTTTCCGCCATATTTCGAGTACTTTTCCAAAAAACTTCAAACTTTCAATGGAATAGTGTTTATTTCAGCCTATCTCACTTTACCTAACCCTACCCTAACCCTAACCCTAACTCTAACTCTAACCCTAACCTTAACACTAACTCTAACACTAACCCTAACCCTAACCTAACAAAAAAAATTACATTTTTGACTAAAGTTTTTAACATTGTCACTTTTTGCACAAAAGTGCTTATCTCGCAGAGTTGAGCACTTAGTGCAAATTTTTGACTTTCCGCCATATTTCGAGTACTTTTCCGAAGAACTTCAAACTTTCAATGGAATAGTGTTTGTTTCAGCCTATCTCACTTTGCCTAACCCTAACCCTAACCCTAACCCTAACTCTAACCCTAATCCTAACCCTAACTCTAACCCTAACTCTAACCCTAACCCTAACCGTAACCTAACAAAAAAAAAATTACAATTTTGACTCAACTTTTTAACATTGTCACTTTTTGCACAAAAGTGCTTATCT
>NW_022716190.1:0-1444 GCF_011630105.1 Anneissia japonica
CGTACGTTTTCTGAGGAACCTCAACCTCGTCTCGTAAAAATCGAGATTAATGTCAACGACGTACTCGGTGCCGTTCTTCATTCCTTCTTCTCTCACGTATCGAACGTCCGCCCGCGGGTCATCTCTGCCGTTCCAGTACGCGTGCCTGGGATGAGCACGAAGGAGAGAGAGAAACCTTATCGCTTTTACGTGAGTTTCGTCCAATCTGACACGCAGAAAATGTGCGTCGACGTAGTCGGTTTTTCCGAGATCAACCATATGCACAATCATCTTGTCCGAGATCGATCGGTAAGATGTGTATAAGAGACAGGGTCTCAGACCTGTCGTCGTGCAATGCCATATACGTTTCCGTCCCGACGATGCACAGCAGGAGCTGCCGCTTGCGGCCGCAGTCGTCAAATCGTCTGAACGACGTCTTGGCGCCGCTCTGCATTTCAATGAGAATGTTTTCGCAACGTTTGCGGGGTATTCCCGTCTGCCGCTCCAGCGTGGACAAGAGCGAGTCCTCAGTCCTGCTGTCGATGGTCAGGTACTTCTCCCCTTCCAAGAATTCCGTGCGATCGGGATCAACGAGCTGGTCCACGACGGTCTTCAAAATGGTCTGTTCGTCCTGCGGAAACGGATGAATCAGCGAGAACGCGAACAGCAGATCCGCCGGGTCCCGGCTCCGCTTCGGCGACCACCTGGTCGTGCAGGAACTGCCGGTTGTGACGATACTGTTCGTCGATCCATCTCTTGTGAGCGGCTATCAAACGGATTCTCGTCTGGCAACTGGGGATTCTCGTCGTAGATCGACTGGGGCGGGCATCCGTACACGGTCACGACGCCGAAGATCAGACTGAGCAGATGCGTGAGTTCGAACGCGCGATCCCTGAGTCTCGAGAAGGTCCTCAGTCCAAACTTCAAATTCAACTGCTCCAAAACAGAACCTAGCCTGTCCCAGGTCAGCATGAGCATTCTGTCACAGTACCACGGGTCCTTTTCGAAACGTCGCGGGTACATCTTCAACTCGAGCAAGCGGGACGTCTCCATCACCAGGTGTCTGAGCGTGCCGTACTGCGTTCTGATCTGGTAGAAATCCAAATTCGATTCCAAATTGCCAACCCGCTTCGACGCGACGACTTCCTGGATCGGAGGAACTTGAAAAGTGGTGAATCTCGTGTCTATGGAATAACACACCTCCTTTTCGTTCATTGCCAGGAAGGTTGCGCTGTCGCACACGTTGACGCCCACCCTCAGCATGTGGCGGGTAGCTCCGGTGTTGGGATCGACAACCTTCTCCGTGCGTTCGGACCGAGTGCACCCAGAATCCAGCCCCTCCTTCATTATGGCCGCCTCCTGGCTGCTCTCGACGGCCAGCGGATTCTTATCGCCCTTGGAGCTAGAAGGGGGAACGAATTCGTTGGTGAACCTGACCTTCTTAGAGTTCCTGTACTTGCTCTCG
>NW_022716190.1:1471-1763 GCF_011630105.1 Anneissia japonica
ATACGTCACGTCGTCCGAATAGGCGGTGCCTATGATGGCCTTGGCGGCCGTCATCACCGAAGTCTTGCCCGAGCTCGGCGGACCGACCAGTATGCCGTGAAGGCTCATCGTCGTGTGCGGTCGGAGCTTATTTATGCCAGAGAGCAGGATAAAACAGAGTTCGCCCATGGCGTTCGAGACGTCGGCAACACCCTCGGTTAGTTTTAGCATTTGCATAAGGTACCGACAGCCGACGTGAAGACCGTCGTCCTCGTGGGCGTGCACGTACTTCAGAAAACAGCCGTTTCCGTTT
>NW_022716191.1:0-521 GCF_011630105.1 Anneissia japonica
GAAACTAACATTAGTCTACGAACCTTTAGGTCTTTCAGAAATAGGTTGAAGTGAAGATTGTACAAGTAAGTCACGGATACTGGCATCACGACGATAGGCACATAGTGGAGGAAGCTGAAATATCTCACTAGTAGATGGATCAGTCTGGAGTACAGTATGTGGTAATTTTTCTTGATGACTCTAGCAACTATGGTAGTGGTCGGGTGAAATGTCATAATATGTGGAACTCCGTCAGTGGACGAAGTAGCAGTGGGTTCTAGAGCGTCGGTTTGGGAGGTACCTGTATTACGACGAAGAGCCTGGTTGGTGACAGATGAGGGATATCCTCTTTGATTGAAAAATGACATCATCTCTACTGCTTGATTCGAGAAATCGTCGTCATCACTGCAAATTCTTCGTAGTCGCAATAATTGAGAATATGGAATACCTTGTAAACATGCACTGGGGTGAGACGAATTGTACAATCTTCACTTCAACCTATTTCTGAAAGACCTAAAGGTTCGTAGACTAATGTTAGTTTC
>NW_022716192.1:0-254 GCF_011630105.1 Anneissia japonica
AATGATAATATTATAACTCACTAATATTATAAACAGAAGTGTGGAGAATGCTGCTAATTTACTTAACAAGGCCTAGCTTCTTGATATGAATGATTAGGCATATGTTGTACAAAAATTTCTCAATGCAATAATTCTTCAACTTTGATTTATTGTTTAGATTACAATTTACAAATAGGCCTCGGCTATTTGTTGGTTTGAAGATGACCAGCATATTTTATTTCATAAATTAAAGTTTACGAAGTCATAGGCCTAAA
>NW_022716192.1:304-570 GCF_011630105.1 Anneissia japonica
ATTAATATTATCGCCGACGATTCACAAACCTACTCTGTCTGCACAACCAACCTTTCTCCTCTGCAGTGTTGACTCTTCTTAGGAGCCTCATTCTAATATAGAGTAGGCTGCTAGCAACTAGGTATTATTATAATAGGCCTAGATGATAGACTTTTAAAACAAAAAGATAATCGTAACGAAAAAAAATAAAGAATCGTCCTTACTTTATCTTCTCGAAATAATACAGCACATTACTGATTAATTAATTCCAAAGTTAGGTAAATATG
>NW_022716193.1:0-1264 GCF_011630105.1 Anneissia japonica
GATCATTAATTTAGGGGGGGGGGGGAACTATGTAAACTTTTCCCAAAGTATGTTGTCCCACTTTCCGGATTGATGTATCCCGCTTTTGGACGTTCGGGGGTTGGAATGTCTCGAAATGCCATATCTGGTCACATTTGGACAAAATGTTACATTACAGAAAATAGAAATATGTATGTTCCGAACAATTTGAGATCAATTATATCTACGATTTCCTGTTGCCAAGATATAAGGATTTAGTCTTTTAGTAGGCAGCCATTTTCAATTCAAAATGGCGGCCATAGCAGGCATCAGAAACTTGGCCAAGTTTCATGCTTTGGTAATAAAATGCACATTTGGGTCCCTCTACTATTTGTATTTTTAGACCTCACAAAGTTCCTCTTTTGTTGTAGGCTTGTTTTGAGGCTACAAAGTGTTTGCGAAAAATAAAGAGACCCTGACTATTTGTGTCAGTCCTCTATAGACACACTAGTACAAAAGTATAATTTTTGGCCTCAAATGAATAAATGGGATATTTTTATATATATTTTGATACTTTTATATTCAATGCAAAATGTTCAACATATATTTTTATTGATTAGCTTATGTAAGGCTCATTGGGACAAATCTATTCAGTTGGAGCTCATGAATCTGTTTTTTGAATGTTTACATGGTGATAAATGCTTTATTAGTAGTACAGTATTAATAGTATGGATTTTACAAATTAGATTTTGCTATTGTTGGAACCATCGCGGTTCATTACTCAGTGACTTTGCATAAAAATTCTGAATTCAGCTTTCACACGAACCTAAAAAAATCAAGCCAAGCATCCACTAATTGGAAAATTAGTGGACTATGGGGGATAGTCAAATAAAATTGGGAGTTGCAGTAATGACGTTACGATTGACTTATAATGCCTAATAAAATATATCTAAAATAATATCTACTAGAAAGGTAATTTTCTGGTGCAATCTGTCACACTTACAGTAGAGAATTAAACCTGCCACAAGAAGCACAATGCCAATCACAATGCAAACTGCAAAACAAATAAAAATCCAAAATTAAGTCGCATTAATGGTCTTCAATCAGTAGTTTGTCAAGATCATTTATAGCTTTTAGTATCAATTGTTGTTGCAAATTAAGATATACTGTCTTTGATGAAATTATTTACTATTTGAATTTATTTATTTATCAAAATTCTGATAATAGGAAGCTGCCATCACTTTATTGGAGAAAACCAATATTTCGACATACCTGTATGTACCTTGACCTGAGGAAGTGTTTTATA
>NW_022716194.1:0-810 GCF_011630105.1 Anneissia japonica
CCGTCCCGTATATTTTTTTTTTCTAATTCTAAAATTGGTTTCATGGTTATATATCAAGTTTATAATTATCTACATATTATACATGAAACAGTTGATAACGAGAGAAAATATGTTTTTGAATCCGCAACCGAAATCAAGTATGTTACGCGACTTTGTCCAACACTACTTGACGCAGGGTTCCCGGAACGCCGCCCTCAGCGGCAAGTGCGAAGCACAACTCAGGGCCAAAAGTGGAACGTGAAATTTGGATATGGTTTTGTAGTCAGATTTGCGAGAAAAACTTCAGCTACCCGTATTTCTCGACTGAGACGTCAATGGGAGCTGTAATTTGTATGGCAAGGAGATTGAGCAACCCTTCATTCATATTAAGAGAATTTATGCCCAGAAACTTTGTAGTTATTAATATTTTGGTTATAATAGAAAATATTCATGTTTTGGTGATGTCACACTCACATTAGTTAGCATGCATACGTCATAAGCTAGATACGTCACCTTTTCCTGGTAAGGCAAACTTTCCCGGCGTGCTTTTTTCATGGATAAACAAACACCACTGCTTTGCACATGGATGCCTTGCCCAAGCCAGGGCTACAAGAGCCGCATTTTTAGCATTGTATAATACTTAAATAAGGTACCTCTGCAAATGAATTATTATTAGTTTTTTTTTTTCTTATTTTAATTTATTTCTTCCGAAAGAGTACTTTCATCACATATAATTCCACTGTCTTAGTTAGGCCCAGGCCTAGTTTTATGCCTCATCGTCCCCCGCTACACAGTACATCAGCAGCCCCTCTCCCATACAGTACAGACGTT
>NW_022716195.1:0-1031 GCF_011630105.1 Anneissia japonica
AGGCATGACGAAATGAAGGATCTCGTAATCTAATCATCTCTTCTAAAGGATGTAGACATGACGAGATTCAAGATCTCGTCATCTGATCATCTCTTCTAAAAGAATTAGGCATGACGAAATGAAGGATCTCGTAATCTAATTATCTCTTCTAAAGGATGTAGACATGACGAGGTCTAAGATCTCGTCATCTAATCATCTTTTGTAAAGGATGTAGACATGGTGATATCCAGGATCTCCTCATGTGATCATCTCTTCTGAGGGATGTAGACATGACGAGATCATCTCTTTTAAGGGATGTAAGACATGATGAGATCAAGGATCTCGTCATCTGATCATCTCTTTTAAGGGATGTAAGACATGATGAGATCAAGGATCTCGTCATCTGATCATCTCTTCTAAAAGATTTAGACATGACGAGATCTAGCATCTCGTCATGAGATCCAGAATCGCAACATTTAATCTTCTTTCCTAAAGGATGTAGACATGATGAGATAATTATCTAGATATCTGTCTGGAAGGTCACTTTAAGCTTCCGTAATAGGGCCTACTTCACAAACGGAAAAATTTCGTCGATAAACAGCAGCAGCGCTCGGGTACAACCGTCCATGTTTCAACATATTTTGGGGCGTTAACTATTTGTTTATTCAACACAGAGAGTGGAATTGTTTTAGTCGTGAGAAAAAAAAACCTCTGCAACAATGACGGAAATAGACGGTAAGCATCTTAATTAACCATTACGCTATAAAACATTTCATAAATATTTAAAAGGCACATTAAAGCCGGTACAACTTCGCCCAGGCTCAGTGTTACATAGTACACCTACTGCACATAAGGTACAAATAAGAGCAAACAAATGCTGCTGGTTTTCTAGTTTTTAAAAAATAAAAACCGCATTTGAAATTTTACATCAGCTTAAATTAATTGTTCTTTTTTAAGCAATTTCAGTCTTAGTGTTCTTATAAAATATGTAGTATGCATAATAACATCTATATAAAAACATCTACATAACATTATAACATCTATTACTGTAA
>NW_022716196.1:0-660 GCF_011630105.1 Anneissia japonica
TGTTGCTGACTCTTTTAGGGGTTTTCCCTAACGTCATAGTAAACGAGAAATTTTTTTTTTTTTTTTTTATTATGTAGGGTGTTGTAAAGTACCTGAGTTGAGATCTCTGAATAAATTTAAACAATTTCTTTATTTGGAAAAAGCGGGCGTGTTCCAAATAGAGTTGTGGTGTAGACTGAAATGTATCACTGCGGAAAACATTTGCCATATGATCACAAACATATTCATAAATACACACTTATACATATATATTTTATAATGTAATGTATTTATTTGCTAATACCTGTTAATATTTTTAAACATATTGACAATGGCAATATCATAGGGCTTATATGTACTGGTATATTTTGCTGAACAATAAGCAGGTTTGAGAAACATTGATGGACATCAATTAATATTCATATGAGATCGTTTATACCTTTATGTTTTTTTTAATAATTGGAACAAAATTCTTATCCTTAAACTTCCTAAATTTATTTAAAACTTTACAAACATAGATTATCCATGCTTTTGACATGGTGATCAAGTTTTGGTAAGCATTTATATCACTATTTTGATATTAATTGTTTATTTATTTAACAACATATACGTATTGACAATAGCAAATATCACAGGGCTTATGCTGAAATAAGCAGGTTTGAGAAACATTGATGAACATTA
>NW_022716197.1:0-1256 GCF_011630105.1 Anneissia japonica
TTTGATCAATATTTTTTTTTTACCAATTGATTTTTTGTTAGAAATAGTTGGATAATGGTGTATGGTAATTTGAAATAAGACGGCTGCGTTTTAAAAAGTTTAAAAAAAGGGGGTGATAGCTTTTTGTTCAAATAATTATGTATTATTTTATTGACTACTGAAATTTACGATCAATCAGGGTATGTAGAATTCCAAAGTCTAAATACATGTGTGTGACGTCAAGCTATGGATTCGTAGCACGCGGATATATGTTGATTTTATGATAGATTGAGGTTATTTTTGAGTTATGATCAGAATTATTGATGCGTGTTGTGTATTTAAACAATCAGAAAAAAACTGTTAGCATCGTAATGAAACAAAAAACATCGTCAATATAACGTCGGTAAAAAGGGAAGAATGCATCAGTAAACGATTTTAACCAAGACGGTTCGTGGTGTCCGATGAAAGGGTTAGCTAGGAGTGTCCCACTGGTGACTATATAATCACCAGTCACTTGAGACGTGACACCATATATTTGATCATTGGTCATAAAACTCATTATCAAAAAAAAAAAAATGTGTTTTAGAAGTACAAAATATAAAGAGCTTTTTAAGACCTTCCCTATATAATTTACACTCAGTATTATTTATCAAAATGTATAACTATAGTTAATGAATTTGATTCCTTTAATTCATTGGCTGGTAATCAACTAAATTAGTTTGTAGTAATATGTTTGTAAATCTGTGAAAACAGTTTTTTCGATCTGTTTTTTGGTGGAAACTGATAATTTATTTCATTCTTTTAAATGAGAATTTCAAATTTTCATTTGAAATTTTGATAGTACATCTTTAATATGATGTTTGTAATCTGTAATACTTTTTGTATTAAATGAAATAGTCTGAAAATCACAACACCTCGTTTCCCCACTTACCTCCATCATGATCATCGTCTTTGTCTTTGTCTTTGTCGTCGTCAAAATTATCCTAATCCTCATCATCATCATTATCATCATCATCATCATCATCATCATCATCATCATCATCATCACCTTAGCCCTATTAAATATAAATGTTTTAGTCATCATCACATTTATCATAACTCTCAGCAATATCATCATTATATCAGTATTATTATCAGTTAATTAAAGAACCGTCTAATATGCTAAAGAAAACCATCAAAAAACAAATTTATCTTTAAATTGCGTAGCTGCTAGTTATACTTCTCTTCGTGCACTGGTACACATAAGGCCAGGGGGAGAGGAGGGGAGGAGAAGTTCC
>NW_022716198.1:0-1069 GCF_011630105.1 Anneissia japonica
AAGCAACTCGTCGAACTTCTATTGAATCTCACAACATGGATACTTCCAAGTTGGTTGTAACTATACCATCCGATTTACAACTCACCGACGATGAGAGATCAGTGCTTTCTAAGGGATTATCGTTTGTACCTCAACGCCCTAAGATTGATGATTTTCAGGCACTCAAAGACCTTGAACAATTCTATCGTAAGCTTAAACTGAAAGCAAATTTCCACAATCAACCTCTGACTTCTACTGACTCGGATGATGGATTCTCTAATCTTCGACGCAATCACTCTGAATGGACTCCTCCAACAGGAAGGTTCCCTGCACTTGATTTGTACATCAACAAATGCCGCCATGACATTAACAAGAATGTTCTCAAACAACGCTCCCGATCGGAATCAATATCTGTTGGTGAGAAGAAAGCTCTGTCTAATCTTCGAAACAACTCCGATTTGATCATCAAACCTGCCGATAAGGGTGGTGCTACTGTTGTCTGGCGCAAGGACTTGTACATATGTGAAGGTAATCGTCAACTTTCTGATAGGAACACTTACATTTCTGTACCATTCGATCCTACTCCTGATGACCAACGCCATGTTAAGTCTGTTATTAATTATATGATTGCTAACGAAGAATTACCTTCAAGTGCATCTGTTTTAATTAATCAACGCCCTAGTTGTTCTAAATTCTACATGTTACCGAAAATTCACAAAGATAACTCTCCTGGTCGTCCTATTGTCTCAACTTGCAACTGTCCTACAGTCATCATCAGTGAATACTTGGATAGCGTGCTCTCCCCTATCGTCAAGAAACTTCCTACCTACATTAATGATACTAACGATGCTATTCGCACATTCAAGGGATTTGAATTTACCGGCCGCCATAAGTACGTCTTCACTATGGATATTACTTCACTGTATACATCTATACCTATTGCTGATGGACTCACCGCTGTTCGACACTTCCTGGACCATGACAACCATACCTCTTGCTCCACCTCCACCATAATCCGACTTGCAGAACTCGTCCTGAAAACCACATCGTTTGAATTCAATGGTAACTTTTATCAGCAAATATCCGGTGT
>NW_022716199.1:0-705 GCF_011630105.1 Anneissia japonica
AGCATTTTGCTCTATAATGATGACAGTATGCTAATTAAATAAAACATGTGTTATATATACACAGGATACAGTATGCTTATTCCTCCATGAATAAATAAAGTGCAAGATACACGAACTTTATTACCGTATAATGCAATATGAATAACAAGCAATGTGCGCCTAAATTATACGAGTTGACGGATATTGTGAAATACATATAAAAAATGTGGCCTAAATTAAACATGTGTTATGAATTATACACAGGGTACAATATGCTATGCATTATTTAGTAAACCAATTAAATGGCTTTCGAATTAAGCAAGGTGTATACGTTAGATTTTTAAATAACAGACTGCTGGTATATTATTTTATTAATTTTGGTTTATTAATGGCAGGAGGACCATGTATGGTATTCCCATCATATGAAAAGATCTACCAGGAGATATATACGCCATAGAGCATTAGGAATCAGGGGAATCAACTTCGGGTGGGGGGTCAATATTAGAATAAGCTACTGTACGTTTCTACAGGGGTTCAACTCAGGCCCTACAACGGTTCCAGTCAGGGTGGTATGGCACACGCCAAGGAAAATCAGCAATTTTTATTAGATAGACCTACATAATAACTGCTAGATATACTTATTAATCAATTAAACTGATCAATTTTCACTTTTTTCATTAAAGAAATCCCTACTATGACCAGGGGTGGCGCTAGCGAGGGGCCCAG
>NW_022716200.1:0-605 GCF_011630105.1 Anneissia japonica
ACACTGTCACAGAGAAAGAGAAAAATGAAAAGGAAGAAAATAAGGAATAAGAATATGATAATTAAAATTATTATGAACACAAAATTCTTCTAAAATTTTTATATCTTGAGGCCTGCCTGTGTGTTGTGCAGTACTCACCTAAGGCGCACTTGTATTTTACAACCGTATCCCATTAAATTACCGTTGAATTTGCATATTTGTATTTTTGTGTCTGTGTTTTTTGTTTTTGTTTAACTCATGGAAGCGTCTCACTCTTTGTTTGGTAATAGTGACAGATTTTCTAATTTGTTATTTGATCCATCTTCTTCCACTAGTCAATTTGATGAAATAGACCCAGATAACAATTTTTTTATTAACCCTACCATATCTAAATATTATTTGCCAAATGAATTCAAGGAGCAGTTCAAAAATATTGAATATAAAGATAATTTTTCTTGTATGCATTTTAATGGGAGAAGCCTTCAAAAAAACTTTGATTCTATTTTAAATTGTATTAAGTCATTAAATTTTAATTTTGATATTATTTCGGTAACTGAAACTTGGATGGATTCAACTAGCCCTCTTATCCACATTCCAAACTATTCTATAATATTTCAACCTCGCTC
>NW_022716201.1:0-712 GCF_011630105.1 Anneissia japonica
GCAGCCCCACCCCGCCCGAGCATATGTCCATGATCTACACAGCTTGTTTATGATCATTAGCGAGTGCACCTTCCAACCCTGTATGTAAGATAGAATAGTACACTATTCCTTTTTTTCAATAGACTAGATTACTGAATGGCAACGAAGTAAATGCAGGGTCATATGGCGGCCAGTCGAACTCCTCCCAGGCGTTGGAAGACCAAGGAGAACTCGAGAAATCATTAACAAGCACCTACTCCGTTGTATCCTTCCATGACATCACTTACAATGTCCCAGATAAGGTTGCCGGTAAAAATGCGAGTAAAACTATTTTGAAAAACATCAGGTAAAGATCATTTCTTAATCCCTGTCCACACTACAACATTTTATTTGACAAAAACATGTGACATGCCTAAATATGGTCATGATGACATCACATATGACCATCAGTCCTTGGCCGTCCGCTATATTATGTTATGACAAAATATGTATTACTTTAAAAATTGGCATAGGCCTATGCCTATATAACTTCAGCACTGTCATAATAATATAATAAGAAAGGATTAGGCCTATATATTACATGTAAGCCTATCTTAAAATATTTAGATAATAGAACAATAATAGGCCTAGTAAGTTATTGTAATACTCAATGTTATTAGTATAAATTTACAATTATTATTTTCTTCTTAAGTGGTATTTTTACTCCGGGAATGAATGCAATCATGGGACCAAC
>NW_022716202.1:0-753 GCF_011630105.1 Anneissia japonica
ATTTTCATTTTACAATACGTAGTTTGGAACGATATCGGAAGTGGGGGTGCTGGCAGTGGCCTGCTTTTAGGACTACAATTTATTTGAAAATATCTTGGGTCCGATCGTCCACACCAGTTGGGCCAATCGTCTATCACCCGTCTATCATTACGATTATCAAGAACGTACACGATCTATGCCCTGGGCTAGGCTTAGCTTGCTGTTGTCACACTGCTACGTATACTACACTACAACCGCATAACAAAGAAAGCGACCCACGTGGTGCATTCTTAAATATTACACACATTATTTAATTGTATTAGACGATACCAGATATCATTGATTAAACGATCTAACTAGGCCTACCCTTGCATCGCAGTAATACTGAACTAGGCCTAGCTTAGGCCTCATGTTTTTGTGGGAAGCTAGATAGTCGTTATGTACCCGACAGTCGGCTGCCTTTATATTTTCACCGTTTTCAGTTTGCATTCAAAGGGTACATTGCTTGCACAGCCAACTGTCGGGGATATAGTACCTTCATATGACTACTCATACGTATACAACAGAAAAAAACGTCGCATGGACTAAGTGAAAAATGGAGATCTAAATGAAGAAACGATGTATTTCAGCAAGTATTAAGACATTTTAGTTTTATTTTAGGCCTTCTTCAAAATACCTACAGCAGATGATTTTTTTTGCCGTAAAACTAAAATAGTTTCATCCATGCCGACATTCCGGTCGGTTAGCGTGAGCCCTGACTGAACTCTGCAGAAA
>NW_022716203.1:0-1139 GCF_011630105.1 Anneissia japonica
TTTATAAGTTAATAACGTACCCTCAGTTGTCACTGACGTTGTCGGCGGTAGAGTCGTAGGTACTGGAATGTATAAACAAATGTAATTCACTGCTTATAGAAAAATTAAACAGCAGTAATTTCTTATAACATAACTCAAAGGCGTAAATCAATGAAATCGAAATTTTAAGTTGTTATTGATAACTTTTTGCATATATAATATAATAATGAGTTAAGAACCTACCCTCAGTTGTCACCGATGTAGTGGGCGATAGTGTTGTAGGTGCTGAGAAGTGTAAACAATGGGATTTACTGCATATGTAAATATTAGACTTTAGTTCATGTATTATAACACATTTCAAAGCAATATTATAATGTAATCAAAAATATTTAGATATAATTCATAACATTAAGCATATAGCATTTACAACATTAACTACATACCCTCAGTTGTTACTGACGTTGTCGGTGGTAGTGTTGTAGGTACTGAAAGTTATAAAATCATGCGAATTACTGCTAATGTTTCGATTAAACAGTAGCTAATTTATTTTAATCTATTTTCAGGTATAAAACAATGAAATTTAATAACTTTTAGTTGATATTGATAACTTTTAACCTAAATAACATATTAATAAGTTAAAGAGCGTATCATATCTTGTTAAAGATGTTGTCGCGGTGCTGTTGTTGTAGCTTCTTAGAATAATACAATGTTATTTACTTTCATATGTGAATATTAAACTGTTGCTAAATTATAACATACCATACTTATAAAAGCCATAAAACAATGAAATTAGTAATTTTTTCTATTTTTGATAACATTTATCATATATAACATAATAAAGAGTTAACAACGTACCCTCAGTTGTCACTGATGTAGTGGGCTGTAGTGTTGTGGGTACTGAGAAGTATAAAAATGTGATTTACTGCATACGTAAATATTAAACAGTGCTGAACTAATTTATCTTTACATATTTGAAAGATGTCAATAAATTTCGAAACGGTTAGTTATTTTTGATAACTTTTAGCAAATATAATGCATTAATGAATTAATACTCTATCCTCAGTTGTCACTGATGTTGTCGGCAGTAGTGTTGTGGATTCTGGGTTGTATAGAATAAAAATTATTTACTACGTATATAAATAATAAACAGTAACTAATTT
>NW_022716204.1:0-909 GCF_011630105.1 Anneissia japonica
TATTAAAATCTTTATTTTCATAGGTTTTATGAATATGTTTAACATCTGAATTATCTATTATTATCGTAGAATAGGATTATGTAAAAATTTTGCTGAAACTTTGATATAATTGCATAGCAATACTCTTTTTATCGTCCATAGCAACTAAGCAAAATCAGCAGAATTGCGGTACATTTGTCATTGACTAAGCAAAAATCATGAGATACAATATTTTTATATAATAAACATCTTTTATTGAACAAAGTTAACACATTGATGTATAAAATACAAGGTCATCACCATAGCAACTGTTGCTATGCAAATTTAAATTTCCTATTTTATTCATGAAATTTAAGTATAAGGGATTTTTTCATTTCATTTCATTTCTTTAGGCACGAGGGCCAAGGATATGCCAATAAGTGAACATAATCACTGTCCTACGTGGCATATCCATTAAACAACAGAGGACTTAATGGACCAGTACACCAGGGTAACCCCCTACTCTTCTCGAATGATGTACCGGGTTCTTTAAAGTGCACACGAGCCAAATGCGTACACTGGGCCTACGGTTTAAAGTCCTTATCCGAGAAGACTTGTTCCACCACCGGAACCATTGGCGAGTGAGCCGTTCGAACCAACGGTTCCGGATGCTTAAAGCTTACCGTATTGAAATCATCATTGTCATAGGTTTATGAATATTTTTGTATTTAGGTTATGTATGAGCAATATTTAAAAAAAACCAATCAAACAAACACCTTTACTGAAGTGCTACGGAACTTTTAATACTCCATAGCAACGAATGGAATTCACATAATTGCTGTTATTATTTATCTCAAGAAAAATATTATTAGATTGGCTTATACAGTATTTTTTATACGATAAACAGCTTTTTATAGAAAAGTGAATTTAATGGTGTAATAAAATACAAGG
>NW_022716205.1:0-740 GCF_011630105.1 Anneissia japonica
AGCCCTATGTCGTATTGTTTTCTATATGGGGAGTGGGGTGGGATGGGTATGGTAAATTACTAACCGGGAAAATAAATACCCACTCTGACCCAAGACCCCTGTCAGTGGCGTCGAGAGCCAGTAAGGGCCCGGGGCAATACCTCTCTTGGGCCCCGCCTTCACTTGGGACCCTCATTCGGCCGCTTCCCAAATTAAGTCTCCTCCTAAGACCCTGTTTGTCCAAACCCACATACATGAATACGATTCCATGTGATTATTTTTTTGCAAATACGGGGCAGCAACCCCCTGTCCCCCCTCTCGACGTCACTGACCCATGTTACGCGCCTGGTGTTAGCTTCCTCTGAAGCTGGAAACCTTGTTTTTGCAAAATAAATTGATGCAATTTGCTATTATAGGCCTAATCAATAAATTACTCATCAACCGATATAACCTTAAACATTCTTGGAATTGACATAACATTACTGATGTCGTACCCACCCTTCAGTGTGAAATGTGGCTCTCTTTGCAAGCACATCTAACATCTAAGGAAAGAAGAGCTTAGATTGGTACCAGATAAAATAATTTTTTTATCAACATTAGTACATTATGCTAATTTTCATCTTTGTAAGCGCATAAGACAGTGCAAATTATTTCTGTGACAGTCTTTTGAAGTGTGTAAAGCACTGTTTGTATGTCACCCGATTGTGTGGCTGTCAATAGACATAACAGGCAATCGCGTGTCTGTCACACAGTAGTGTGGC
>NW_022716206.1:0-1249 GCF_011630105.1 Anneissia japonica
AAATAGTATTTTTGTAAATACATAAAAGTATAGGCCTATACTTATTCCTGTATTCTTAAAAACATCCTTTAAATAAAACTTATTTCTGAATGATGATATCTGAAGTAGTAATGTGTAATGTTTTATGGCTCTTTATGTCACAACACGATGGACTGACAGGAGACGATTGCCATTTTCTCAGTTCAGTATTTATTGTAAAACATAGGTGGCAGCAAACATTGTTTATTGGGGATGAATACATTACAACTCTCCCCTGTGTAATCTGTTAGTGGTTTAAACATTTAGGTGTGCAACATTATATTGTAGAATTATCTGATGAATCTATTTTCATATTATATATATATAAACTTTCAAAACAACACTATTCTAATCTCATAAGAAAATCTAAATTAACAAATGGCTCAGGTATACTCTATTTTAAAACTATCAGTTTGAGTATCGATCGTTACTGTATATAAGTGATATTTAATCTGAGCTCAATAAACGTTATAGATCTATCAAAGTTATCAGCTATTATTATTACATTGTGTGATATGAATCTCTATTGTGATGTCTCAATAAATTGAAAATTGAATTCAACATTTGAATGTGTGTGCGTCTTCAGTACATTTCTGTTATCAATCGTTTAGGTTTTTTAACTACCCTTTTAGATCGTCTAAGTTTACTTTCATTTACAGTCACACATTGTTCGTTGTTCATTTCCATGTCTGTTTCACGTTGTGCCTCCATCACCGGAACTGCTGCTGGTTCACCAAACTGTGGTGCTCTTTGTGTTGGCATAATACTCTCCTCAGCCATAGTTTCTCGAAGTTGTTCAATGTGCCGCTTCCAAGTTCCACCCTCCTGTGTCCTTATGTCATAAGATAGTGGACCATTTTTTTTTGTAACTTCACCAGCTATCCATTTATCTTTACCTCGATAATCACGTGCAACTACTTTCTGTCCAATGTCAAGATTTCTTTCTTTACCATGTGTCACTCTCTGTTTACCCTGTCTTTCCATGACAACCTGTTGCGTGTCTGGTCGCATGATGTCCAATCTTGTACGAAGGTCTCTACCATAGAATAATCTTGCTGGGCTTTCACCCGTTGTTGCATGAGGTGCGTTACGATATGCTAGTAGAAGTTCTCTAATTTCACTTGTTTGGAAAGCTTCTCTCCCCTGGCTGACTTTAAAGCTCCTTCAAATGACTGGACGAATCTCTCTGCTAAACCGTTAGTAGCAGGATGGTTCGGGGCTGATCTAGTAT
>NW_022716207.1:0-806 GCF_011630105.1 Anneissia japonica
ACTGGCGAAATCGGTAGGGATGTTAACCTTCCCGGCAAGATGCCGAACAGTGGCAGCAAAACGGCAGACTGTAGAAAGGAACGATGTCACACGGGGACTGGCAGAGAATTCACCCCGGCATAGTTTTTCATAGGCTTGCACGCAAGGCTTACTATCCGTGAGGACAACAGGGTGATTGGAGGACTGAATAATGTACGGGCTGAAATGCCTAACGGCAGATGCAATGGCCAGAGCCTCAAGCTCGCAAGGTAACCATGTAGGTTGTTTACCGTGTAACTTAGCAGAGAAAAAGCCGCTGAGGAGTAGTTTCTTGTCTCTAGTGACGTAGAGGGTAGAGCCGATACTAAATTTGGATGCAGAGGCATCTGTAACAATCCACAACTGGTCATCGAGTCGTGGAACAGTTAATGTTTTGGCAGACTGGAGGTGGCGTTGGGCAATCTGGAACGAGGCTTGGAGCTCATCTGTCCATGGAAGTGGGTCTTTTGAATCACGACCCGAGATAGCAGACTCAAGAGGGGTAAGAATCTTTGAGCACTGTGGGATAGCACGACTGAGGACCTTGTAAGCACCAAGGAAGGAACGTAATTCTCGAACATTTTTTGGGGGGCTGCATGATGAGAGTGTGGCAATACGATGGGAGCTAGGTGACAGTGTACCCGAAGACCATATCCAACCTAGTATAGTGGTACTAGCTGGACATATTACAGTTTTACTGGGGGAAAGGTGAAGATGCGAGTCTGAAAGAGCGGACAAAACTTTGCGCCATGTGGTGAGTAAGCTGTCAATGGAGTTTCCTCCACAGT
>NW_022716208.1:0-1107 GCF_011630105.1 Anneissia japonica
CTCACATGCATGTTGTTGTGGCACATAATCTTTAGACTAGATTATGATGAAAACAAAATTATGGAGGTATACAATACAGGGATGTAGTTATGGTGGGAAGAGGTGGGTGGGAGACCCCCACCCTGGAAATGCTCCATCCAGTCTAAAGCTTTAATTTCATGGGTTAATTAAACCATGGAGGAATAAAATAAAAAAATAAAATAAAAAAATTTATTCCTCCATGATTAAACCCACTTAAAATTCTCTCTTAATATTTATAGTTTACAAATGTTATCTACTACTACCCTTAAAATGTCTACCATCTACTCTTACATTTTTACAGATACAAACCTGACAATACCATGAGAAACCCCTGCCGTGGTGTCTGTAGAGAAATAATAATCACTGAAAATGGAATGGTGTATAGTTTAACAAAATCCGGACAATATATTTCATGGCCTACTGTATCACATTACAATAAGAATCACAAAACTTGAATTATGAATAACTCAAGGAAATAATTCAATAAAATTAACTTGATAAACTCATAGGCCTATGCACCCTGTCGTGACATTCATGTGAACTGTAGAGTTTTGATATAGTCATTCAACAGCTCACTAACATAAGGCATGGCCTGCAATTTCAATTAATTCTTTGGTCCAATTAACTTTTTGAATAGGTCAAAATATTTTGAAACTGTCATTAATTTTTATCAAGATTAACAATGCATTCAACAGATGGGCCCTGGTGTTAACCTACGGTGTGGCATCAATGTTTAACACCCAAACAACATTAACATATAAATCCGGTATAATAAATAATATGCCACAGTGATCAACAATACTGAATAACAAATACCGTCACGCTATTATTATTAGGCCTATTATTATCTATTTGTACTCTTATGACAATTCCGAAATCTTGAGAGCCAGTTTGATAAATGACGTTTACGGAAATATTTTATTTATTTATACTATGGTGTCAGCTTCCAGACCAGTTACTGGGGTGGAAAAGCGTCTATGATGACGTTTACGGAAGTATTTCTTTCAAAGCCAACCCCCTTTATTTATACTATTGTGAAAAAGGCAACATCATGAAGAACTGGTCTGGAAACCCGTCTATGATGAC
>NW_022716209.1:0-1173 GCF_011630105.1 Anneissia japonica
TTTTAATAACAAAACAATCTCTCGGATGTAAGTCGGTACGACAACATGAGTGGGACGCCCAACATGCGTAAAAACAAACCACAAAACATATGGTGCGCCCACAGAAAGATTAATTTTACAATCCCTATCAAAGCCCCTTACCATTAGTCCACTGATGTGGTCCTTGGCAAGACTAGTCACTAACTGGTCCTTAGCAAACATAGTTGAGAGTAGTTTTATCTCAGGTCCTTCGATTCCGAGTGTTTTCTAGGATAAAGGTTGTGTCATAATGTATCACAAGTATTTTAGTTCCTGGATCATGTTGGTGTGAAACCCATACCGGTACCGTCATAGAGCTTTTTCCACCTTTTTTCGTGCCACTGAGAAGGCTTACTCGAGTATCCATTAGTCTTTGTTGTGCCTGTGAAATTTCAGTGACGTTAGCAGAACCAGGGAAAAGTGAAATTACATGGAAACCTCTCGAACCGAACATCAAAGGTTATAACCCGCGGTACCGCCGTTCTTATCATAATCAACTGATAAACAATTTGCAACTAATTACAATTGCTTTGCGCATGCTCGCTATCGTGTTCTCTTTATGATCGACGTCGTGTCATACCATGATTTTCAGGGAACAGTTAATTACACCACCTAAGCTATACAGAAACAATTAAATGTGGACTAGGCCTAGGTCTACATCGCGAGGATTGTTTAATATTATGCAAAATGCTCGATGGCGAACGGTCTATATTCTATTTTAAAATACTAGTCAAACAGCAAATCTACAGTTTGACATGGATTTAGGCCTAGATATAATACTGTACAAAGACGGTGAACGTAAACGTGTACGCCTGTCAGCAGTCATGATCAGGTAGCCTAGCCCTATACTGTATTGCCTAGTAGGCCCTACTGTAGGAGGCTCCGGGCCTTACAGGCGACCTAGTATGGACGTTTGTTGCGAATGCTTTTTCCGTTTAGTCTAGAGTTGCGCACCTCGCTGTGGTTATCGTAATACAGTCGGCAGATAAAACTCGCTAGAACTGATAATCAAGTGTATCCAAAATATTATTAAAAAAAATAAAATTATATTAGGCCCTTTATGCCTGTGTTCACTGTTAAACATACTTGAGACAGTACAGTATGTGGGGTGGTGTTTTTATGCAGGGAGGTGGTAGTTTATGTTGCTGTAGTATT
>NW_022716210.1:0-711 GCF_011630105.1 Anneissia japonica
GGTAATAATTTTCCCAGTTAGTAATTTATGACTTGGTGTGATACCCACCCCCCATATAGAAAACAATACGACATGGCTTATTTTATTATTAATATAGAGCACACACATGTTTGAAACTAAATATAAGCATTTTCATTGTGGTTTTATTTATTACAATTCATAGGCCTATTCTTTCACCATCATTACACATTGAGGCCCTTTTTTAGGTAAAACGATCTATCTTAAATTTTCTTTCTCAAGTTTTGAGGCTATTATAATTTTAAATAACTAAGAAGGCAATGGAGGGCAAGCACAAGCTTTAACCCTAAGAAATGCGCGCGCATGTTTTTAATTCTAATTTCGTCGGAATTGATCAAAACTCCCTAAATGTGCAATTTTTAGAGGAAATTGGCCTACCTTAACAAGAAATGCTCTTATGTTATATATGGCCACACTCGTTTTTTTTTAAACTGAATATAAGCATTTTCCTTATGGCTTTATTTATTACAAACATATTCTTTCAACATCATTACACATTGAGGCCCTTCTTTTGGGTAAAACGATCTAGGCCTATCTTTCTTGAGTTTTGGGACTATGTGTTATAACCTAGAAGGCAAAGGAGAGCAAGCACAAGCTTTAACATAAAAAAAATGCGAAAATTTTTTTTTTTTTTAAATTCTAATTTCGTCGGAATTGATCAAAACTCCCTAAAATGTGCAATTTTTAGAGGAA
>NW_022716211.1:0-1066 GCF_011630105.1 Anneissia japonica
AGGCGAATACCACCCTCTGATTTTAAAGATGCTAGGGACCATATCCAGGATTTATTAAGGAAAAAATATAATTAGAGAATCGGAGAGCCAATACAGCTCACCTATAGTGTTAGTTAGAAAGAAAAAGACCAATGAAATACGTTTATGTATAGATTATAAGTTATTAAATTCAAGAACTATACGAGACCAATACAATGTCCCTAAGATAGAAGACACTTTACACACTCTAACAGGCTCAGCATGGGTTTTCTTGTCTAGACCTGAAGTCCGGTTATTACCAAATTGAAATGGCCGAAGAAGACAAAGCCAAGACTGCATTTTGGTGCCCGTTAGGTTTTTATGAATTTAACCGTATGCCACAAGGGATTACTAATGCCCCTGCCACTTTTCAGCGTTTAATGGAAAAATGCATGGGAGATATGACCTTTTCTGATGTGCTTGTTTATTTAGATGACCTCTTGGTTTTTTCATCCACTTTAGATGAACACCTAATTAAATTAGATAGGGTATTATCAAGATTAGAGGAGTACGGACTTAAATTAAATCCTGATAAATGCCACTTTGCACAAGCCTCAGTAAAATGTCTTGGTCATGTAATTTCCAAAGAAGGGGTTAGTACAGACCCTGATAAGATTGAAGCTGTTAAATCTTGGCCCCGTCCATCCAATGTGAAGGAACTTAAATCTTTCCTAGGCTTCGCAGGGTATTATCGTAGATTCATTCAGCATTATAGCCAAATTACCAAGCCTCTAAACCAACTCATGACCAAATACGACCAAATCCGTAAACGACGTGGCGCCTTTAAAAGGTCCAACTCACTCACAAAGTCAACGGAAAAGCGTCCTAGTCCTAATACACCCTTTGGTAGTAACTGGTCCAAATCATGCCAAGAAGCATTTGATGTGTTAATTGACAAGCTTTCGTCATCACCTATCTTAGGATTTGCAGACTATAATTCACCCTTTATCCTACACACTGACGCTAGCACCAGTGGGTTAGGCGCAGCTCTATACCAACAGATAGATGGGGTAAAAAGGGTCATTGCTTATGCCAGTCGTGGTTTATC
>NW_022716212.1:0-649 GCF_011630105.1 Anneissia japonica
ACCAACGGTGGACGCAATCGAACCTCGTCCAGAAATCTCTCTCCATGTCGTACACGTAACCGTATCTCTCTGCTTGGCTTCGTTCCATCTGTTCGCCGAGCACGTCGATTAAGTCGGCCGGCGCCCCCCTCCTGTCCTTTCATCCGACGAACACCAGGAACCTGTCGCGGTAGCAGAGCATCTGTAGTTTCGACCGACGGCAAAAGCGCGGCATCGTGGTGATCCGTGTCCACTTCTGCACGCCTTTTTTCTGCAACGTATCCGAACTGCACCTGTCTCTCGAAGCAGACGTACAGAGCGGAATCGCTAGAGCACCCCAACACTCCTAACGTGCGTTCGTGGTCTCCCGACAGCACCAACCTGGTCGTGTTCGTCATGGTATGTCGACCGAACGTGTCTCCTATCGGCCTTACGATGAACATGCTCGGCGGACCCGAAATTCTCTGCTTTCCGTCCCGCTTGGAATACGGAGACGATTCTTTCATCAACGTCCTTATCCTGTCGGACGTTCGAAGCTGGGCCAGCGCCCGCGCTCCTTCGCCGTCCTTCCATTCGTAAGGCGAGAATTTGCCCGCGTCCATCAACGTCGAGCATCCTTCGAGCTTCGCACGCGGACCGCACGCACAACCGGTCGAATCTATCCTGCAAG
>NW_022716213.1:0-714 GCF_011630105.1 Anneissia japonica
CATTTTCACATGATGAGCTTCATCCACAATTCCACATGCAGACAGAGATATGCATGTAAACATAATATAAACGGTAAAACATGAGTCAAATTTAATATTTCATTTAGATAATAATAATAATAATAATAATAATAATAATAATAATAATAATAATAATAATAATAATAATAATAATAATAATAAGATTTATTAAGCGTAGTTGCCACTACACATGAGACGTGGAACTGAAGCTTGTACGCGCGCATATGGCAAGATGAACGAATCTAGAATAATCCATGCCGTCTAACTGATTTAACATTTTAGAGCTAGCTTTGTGTGCACCATGAAGGTCACTAACAAATTACTGTATTGCGAACCTCTTATCTTGAATGTTTATAAACATAAGTGAAAGGCGAAGAAGTTGAAGGGCAGAGGTTATCAATAATGGACCATGCTGCGGTTCCTACGTTACAAGTGCTCTTAACACTCTCGACCGTACTCGCAATTCAAGTTCGTGTGTGGCACGCTAAAAAAACTAGCGTTGAGTGAATCACGCCAGCAGGTGAGAACCTAGCTGCCACGCGTTGGACTGACTCAACCGAACAACTACCGTATCAATCTTTTTATATTCATTCAGCCACAACCAAAAACATATTGGAATTGAATTTGAGATGGGTTTTGTCACTTCAATTCTGGTATTCTCCTTCCCCACCTCTAGGCCCTACTTCGTTTTTG
>NW_022716213.1:719-817 GCF_011630105.1 Anneissia japonica
AAAAAAAAAAAAAAAAAAAAAAAAAAAAAAAAAAAAAAACTACCGTTATTTGATCTTACTGAATTCGAAACAACTTCAAAAAAAAAAAAAGAAGATAC
>NW_022716214.1:0-9109 GCF_011630105.1 Anneissia japonica
GAACATAATTAATACAACACCTTCATGACAGTCCAGCCCTCCAAATCTTGTTTTAATAAATAACTAAATTCACTTCAATGATATATTTTGATCTTCATTTATTATTATTATTATTATCATTTACTTTTTATTATTATTTAATTATTATTATTATCTGTATTATTATTATTATTATTATTATTATTATTATTATTATTATTATTATTATTATTATTATTATTATGTCTTTGCCATTAACATTATCATTGTTTCTCTTTAAGGCGTCTTGTATAGGGACATGTTTCTTTTAGCCTAACCAGTCCCATTACGTTTTGAGTGAAATAAAATTATAAATTATGAATTATACCAATGTCATCTATTGATAAAAACATCGATTCGATTAATTAACAGCAGCTTTTCCCACTGTGGCAGTGCCGATAGAAAACAGCAACTTTTTGGCACTGCGGCACTGCCGATAGAATACGGCAGCTTTTTGGCACTGCGGCAGTGCCGATAGAAAAGAGCAGCTTTTTTTGGCACTGCGGCAGTGCCAAATCGGCACTGCGGCAGTGCCGATAGCCACTACCGTACTGTACAGTCACACAACTCAATATTATATATTTTATAATCTCAATAATCGAGGAGCTGTACAAAACTCAAACATTATGATGATAATTATAATGGGTCTAATAAGCCATAATAATAATAGTAATAATAATAATAATAATAATAATAATAATAATAATAATAATAATAATAATAATAATAATAATAATAATAATAATAATAATAATAATGCAGCGCTATGAAGCGATCCAAATTATCCAAACATTATAAGAAATTATTTTAAATTTATATTTTGTTTTGAAATTCTTTTTTAACAAATATAACGAAGTACCAAGAGGAAAATCTGTACTATATTATTTGTTGTTATGGCCTAAGATGTGCAAATATTCGTATTACAACTTTCTCAACTTTTTTTTTTTAATTTGTATTTATTTTTTGTTTGTAAATTCTATATGTCTTTTAAATACAAAATAACGGAGTCACCAAGTGAGAAATCGCTACAGTGCGTGTTATGACTACATCTGCAAGTATTCCCCTACAACTTTTACATAATTTCAGGTAGGAGCCAACATAACGTATCTGTATTTATATCACCACTTAGCCTACCGTACGTGTTGGCTATATTGGAATAATATAATAATATTATTGTAATAATGTTTCCGTTCTATAACATAGTAAAAAAATTATCGTTTTTTAAACATTTTTTTAATTTTTTTTTTTTTTGCAAAAATTAACGTAGTGTCATTCGGGAAACCGCTACCATACACGTGTTATAATAGCATGTGTTGGATATTGGCATAGTGCATAATATTGATTACATTTCTATAAAGTGGTCCAATATTTGAATGTTTTATTTATATTTTGAATTACTTTTTTCACAAAAATACCGGCGCACCCAGTAGAAAATCAATACCAAATGTGTATAAAAGTTTTCCACAAAATACAGGTAAGAACCAACATAAACTTATGTATTGTTATCAACACTTGCCTACTTTTGTCTTGTGTGTTGGCATACTATATAATATTATTATAATAATGATTACAGTTCTATCAGGTGGTCTAAAGTTTGACTTCGTTGAATGGAATATTTTATTTAAATTTTGTTTGGAAATTTCTTTACTCTTTTTTTAATTACAAAAATAACGGAGCACGAAGATGGAAATCGCTATCATGTATGTGTGTTATAGGACTTTATATGTCCAAGTATTCGTCCCAGAACTTTTCCACAAATTACAGTTAGGAACATTATTGTTTTCAACACGTAGCCTACTGTACGTGTTGAATATTGGCATACTAAATAATATTATTATAATAATGAATACAGTTCTATAAAGTGGTCCAAAATACAATATTACTTGGAATATTGTATTGATAAATTGTTTTTTTTTTTTTGCAAACATAACCCCAAGTTGGAAATGGCTACCATACTTGTGTTATATTTGCCCTAGTGTGCAAGTATTCGCAAATTTTCACAAATCACAGGTATGAACGAACACAAGGGCACTGTATTGTTATCAACACTTTTTATTTTATTCATTTAATTATTTTGTCTTTATACTGAAATAATACTTTCATTTCTTTTAGTGCTAATTAGTCAAATGTATGTGTTGGATATTCGCATACTATACACAATTATTATAATAGTGATTACAGTTCCATAAATTGGTCCAACATTTGACATTATTTGGAACGTTTTATTTATATTTTGTTTGGAAATTATTTTTTGTTACAACAAACCGAGCTTCCATACACGTGTTATAATGGCCTAACCCCGGTATTCTTGAAACATACTTTAGTCGTAGTTCAAGCTAAAACTTAAGAATTACGTCATTTTGTATTCTTAAAATAAACTTCGACTAGCACTACGACTAAATGACACCAACCTCGACTAAAATCATACCTCCTCAGACCGATTTTTTAGTCAGCCTAGGGTCAAGCTAAAATGGAGGTAAAACACCAAGATATGGAAAAATGCATTTATCTTCAAAATTCATATGCGTAATTAAACAATTTGTACCCATTTTGTTCAGATAATGTTTTGGAAGTATACACCAATTACCCTTGCTTAATAAAATTCTATTCAGCCAGCTTGCTTTTAAAGAATCATACACACTTTTAAAGTCTCTTAGATTTAGGCCGCCATATTTAGTTTTTCCAATAATACTTTTCCTTGATACTTTATCAGGTTTATCATTCCACAAAAACTTGAAGATAATCGAATCTATCTATTTAAAAACAGAAGATGGTGCTGGGTTAGAAGATGTTAATAAGATAATTGGGATAAACACAAAGTATTGATAACTGTTAAGGACCGTTTATACTTCAACGATAACGATAAAAAAAAAATCCAAAAGCAATTATTCATATAGAAAATCAAAGAAGTAAGAGAAGTTTTTACACTAGAACGATTCGATAACGATTTAACAGTTGTGCTATAACAACATATTTTGACAAATCAAATCAGATGACGTCATAATCATGGAAAAACATTAAAATCGTAGTAGTAGCAAAGATTTTATCGTTTTTCCATGATTATGACGTCATCTTATTTGATTTGTTAAAATATTTTGTTATCGTATACACGATAAATCTTTCTTTCTTTCTGGCAACATTTTAAAAGGCTTTTTAAAACTTGGTCAGTAAGACCGGTGCCACCTCCCATTTATGTGTTGTTCACAACTTGGGGTCAAAGGTTACATAAAGGGCATTAGGGTAAAAAAACCAAAAATCCTATAAAGACTACTTGTCTCACAAATAACGTAGCACAGTCTTGTCATTTGCACATATACATTGGCATAAGGCAGAGTCTATAGGGTGTTCAGGGATAAGTGGTCAAAGGCCATTATGGGGTAATTTTTATCTTTTTTCTGGCAACATTTCAAAACGCTACTAGTGCCAAACGGTTGTGCCTATTTCAAGCAAACCTGGTCAGTATAACCGGTGACACCTCTCATACATGGGAGGTTCACTACTTGGGGTCAAAGGTCACATAGGGGTCTTTAGGGTAAAAAACTTTCAAAAAAATGAATAAGAGACTTCACAAATAAACGGTCAATTGTAGCTCATAAATTAAGCTTTCTTATACCATGTAAGTCCCATGCTGTTTGCTTAAATAACCATTGATCATTTTTTTCTTTAAAATTTTGTATTCAGAATTGTTTTTACCCTGTCTATGAATGACGTCACGCGCTTAAGGCCAATAGCAGCTACGAATTTCGAGTTTTCTGCGGTTAGTGCGTTCATGCATAAGATGTAGGTCAAATTTATCTGAATGAGCTTTTATCGCAAATAGAGTAAAAGTTTTTATTTTGATTGCTAGTAACTAATGATTTGACCAATTGCATTAGACAGACTCCTACCAAACATGGGGTGTTCACACAGGTTGAGCTTAAAAGTCACAGTGGTTATCTCTTAAAAAATGACTGGGTTCATGTTCTATTGAACATAATCTCTCTAGTTTCTTTTGTTTTCTATATGAAAAATCGCTTTTTAGCCTTTTTTTTTTATCGTTATCGTTGAAGTATGCCTTTACTCTGCCTACCAAACTAAGGTTTTGCCTTTTTCATGACGTAATTAATTTTTTTAATTTTTCTACTTTTTTCAAAGCAGGCATTCATATTAACACCAAAATAAACACCTAAGGTCTTAATTGGAGTATTTGTTAAATTAATCGTGTTTAAAGTAAAGTTCCATAGAGCTAGGTCAACCGTTTTATTTATATTTAACTTTGGGCCAGCATAGGTTCCGAAATTTTGTAAAACTTTAATAATATTTTCTGCTAAAGAATTGTCTGCAACGAAAAACGTGGTGTCGTCTGCAAACTGAGTCAGTTTTACATTTGTTATGTAGCTGTTTGATTCCATACCTATGCCAGTAATATTGTTATTATTTCTTACTCGATTTGCTAAAACTTCTGCGATGATAATAAAAAGAAGTGCGGAGAAGTGCATCCTTGCCTAAGCCCTCTTTCTGAAAAAAAAAAAGAATCTGGAAGTCCAACCGTTATTGACTACACAGCTTTGAACGCCATTATATAACGTGTTCATCATGTTTATAAATTGTTTGCCAAAATTCATTTTTTCAAGCACTTTTAAAACAAACATCCATTCAACAGTGTCAAAAGCCTTTGCAATTCCACAAATAAAATTCCTCCCGAAATACTATTTTTACAACAAAAATGGATTATATTGTCAATTATGCGTATAATCGAACCAATGAATCTGCCTTTTATGTAGGCTGATTGATCATCATTTATCAACTTATTTAGCAATGGTTTCATTTTAGACGTGAGCTGCTATTTTGTAGTCTACGTTTAATAGGCTGATAGCTCTCCAATTTTCTATTTTTTGGATTACCTTTTTTGTGTAATAATTTATTCACAGCCCTTCTTTGCGTGACACTTATTTGACCCACTATAAAAGCTTCATTAAGAGCGCTTACTAGGGGGTATTTTATTTCTTCAAAGAAAGATTCATAGTACTCGTATGGCAATCTGTCGCATCCTGGGGTTTTATTTTCTTTTAAACATTTTAATGATGTTTTGCATTCTTCCCCTGTAAATAGACCTTCCCATAAATCCTTTTCGTCTTCACTTAGACAATACTATAAATCATCCTCAGCGAGGTAGTTTTCTATTTCTATCACCTCTTGTTTAGTTGATTTGTATAGATTTTCGAAAAAATTGCTTCTTTGTTTAGAATTTTGCTTTGATCATTAATTTCATTTCCGTTTTCAATTAGCAAACATGTAATTGTTTTGCTAATATTATTTCGTTTTTCGAGACCTAAAAAATACTTCGTATTTCGTTCCCCTTCCTCTAACCATTTTAGTCTAGATCTTATTTGTTGTCCTTTTATATCTTCAATATATAATTCATCTAACTTCGTTTTTAGATGAACACTTTCATCAAGGTCATTTCCATCAAGTGAATTTTTTAATATAAATTTTCTAATTTTTTTTGTAATTTCCCTTTTTATATTTGTTTTGGTTTTTGCTTTTAATTTGGAATAATATATAGAATAGTCTCGAATTTTCGTTTTATAGATTTTCCATAAAAATTGAGGATCGTTATAATCATTTCTTCTTAAATTGTTGAGAATTTCTTTAAATTTTTGTGTATAATCTATTTATAAGCAGAGATACATTTAATTTCCAACATTCTTGTCCCGGATTATGATGTGCTAGATTAAGTTTTAGAGATACTGCTAAGTGGTTTGTTGGAATACTCGCTCTTATGTCACTCTGACCATATTTTTTGATAACAAGAAAAAATCAATTCTCGTTCTAATTAGGGGAGTCGTATTTCTACAGGTGAAATGTTTTTTTAATAGGGTTTTTATACCGCCAAATATCAACTAGAGAGTTACGTTTTATCATAGCGTCTATAGCTATAGTATCATGCTTACTTTTTCTTATACCGCCCTCTTTATCTTCTTCTAAGTTTATAAAGCAGTTGAAATCACCTCCTGTTATAATTTCACTGTCATCAGTTACGTATTTTCCTATCCACTTTTCAATTTTTTTGAAAAAGGCAATTCTTTCTTTCACATCGTTAGGAGCATAAACGTTATTGAATGCATACCTTTGATATATATTTTTGTATTGACAATAAGAAGCCTACCGTATTCATCGGCATGACTATCGATTATATTAACATCTGAATTATCATTAAATTGTATGCTTACTCCTCTACTGTTTGTAGATCCATACGAGTGGATGGACTTGCCTTTCCAATTAAAAGTGTCATGAATATCAGTGATTTTTTTTTTTTACAGAAATGAGTTTTTTGCAAGAAACTTACCGACGCATTTTGGTCCCTAATCCATTTTTACTTGGCTATTTTTTTTTTCCTGTTTCGTAGACCACGACAGTTGACAGCTATTATTTGTAAGGTATTATTTATCATTGTATCTTAGCATGTTGAAACAGTTGCTGGTTTACTCCTTAACGTTTACTCTTTGTTTTTTTTTTCTTCTCTCTTGATCTTGTACTTGGGCCTTGTGTCGTTGCTTTATTCTCGACGTTAATTGTTGCTTTAGCACTTTGTTTGCTTTCTGCGGAGGGTCTATTAATTGATGACTTTTGTTGCTCTTGACTGTGCTCGCGTTGCGAGTAAAAAAACATAATCTTCTGTTGTTGTGAGTTGGATGTTGTCTCCTCTTCATTTTCCTCTTTTTCACCTTCTTCCTTCTGTGTCGTACTATCTATTGACGTCTCGTCCTCGGACGAAAGTCCTGCTTTGTATTATCCGAAGGCTCTGCCTCTACAAACGCTTCATCGCATTCTGCTCTTCGGTGACCAGGTTTCTTGCAGGATGTATAAACCAGTTGATTTGTACATGTATTTGATGTATGACATTTCTGGAGGCATTTTTGCATTATATATATATATTTGTTTTTGGTTGACCGTAAGGAAAAACTCTTCCTGTGAAGATGCCAAAATTCATTTTCCTAGGTAAAGATGTGGTTCGTGATCTAATGATGATACTTCTATCTCCAGATGAGATAAGACTTTGGTATGATATAGGCCTTATAATATATTGACTATATTTTTGATTTATTTTCTATGATATCGGCCAAAGAATGAGATAAAATCGCCTGACCATTTTTTTTAAGAGGGGTAAAACCTTGAATTTTTAAGAAATTAAAGGTCATTAAAAGACACCTCAGAAGTCGGGAAAGCTTATTTCCGGCCATTTAGGAATCAAAATTTTCCCGGACCCCCTTTTATTTTTGAGTTTATGGGAAAATGCACCCCCATCTTTCAAATCCTGGATCCGCCTCTGTGGTTTATCTCCTGCTTCGGTTATTGTTCGTCCAAATTAATTTATTCAACTTAATGTAAATCTAGAATATTTGGTTTGTATTGTTTTTCATCAAGGAGGTGTTAAGCTTAAATTAGTTTAATTTAACAATACCTTATCACCTTTTGTCAATTATGTTATTATTATAAATATTGTTGTTGACAATAAAGTTGAACTTGAAGACTGTTGCTATTGACATTTTATTGTCTTTTTAAATATTTTAAGTAGCTCTATAATGACTTTAATTGGGGTTTTATAAATTTCATTAATAAAATATAGAATAATATATAATATAGAAATTTATGCTAAAGGAATATAATTTTTATTTTCATAGAACTATGCAAAGTCAACAGAATTATCTCTTCTGGAGTTTTGTTTACATAATCCTATTCTATGATATAATAATAGGTAATTCAGATGTTAAAAATACAGTATTCATAAAACCTATGAAAATTAAGATTTTAATAAACTTTAGGCATCCCGTATTATTAAATTTCATAAATAAAATAGGAAATTTTAATTTGCATAGCAACGGTTGCTATGGTGATTGAAATTATAGTTTTTCTTAACGCAAGATTAATTTTCAATGATTAACAAATATTTTGAGTAAGTTTCACCAATGGTTGATAATTATTATTCGAGTAATGTTTTTTTTTTTAATATAATTTAACTAAAAATATAATTTAAAATGGAAAAATGGTGGCCATTTTGAATGCATAATTTGGAGGTGTTCCCACAAAGGGATTTTGGGTAATTTTAAGTTCTGAATTTCTCAAGACCTACATTTTGAGAAAATATCAAAATTAGCCGGTAGTACTTCCATTGCCATCCTCGATGATTTTTAGAGGACTTTTTGGCCATAATCTGCTCGCCTATTTCTTTTGAGACGCGTCTCAGAGCTGCAATGCGCGGTGTGGGGACATTGTTTATTGCTGAAGCTTTCATTTTATTATCAGGCCAAAATACAATGAATAAAAACTGTTGTAAAGTCATTTTGATGACGTGAGCATTCCATTGACACAGTTTGTGGTTCATAATACCACATCACATTGTCCACTTATTAAAGCTGCTTACGTTCTTGGATCAGATAAACAACGTGTTTTTTCTCTAATTCCGGATTTGAAAAGAGTTTATGTTTTCCTAGTGTAGCCTATTTCCATGTGCTCGGCTATCATACTACAATGTTCTGTCGCAAAATTCACGCCTACCGGTTCTTGGATCAGATAAACAAAGTAGCCTATTTCCATGTGCGCGGCTATCACACTACAATGTTCTGTCGCAAAATGTACGCCTACTGGTTCTTGGATATCAGATAAACAACGTGTTGCAAACAGTGATATTTTAAATTTGTTCTTTCTCATTCCAGATTTGAAAAGTGTTCACATGTTTTCCTAGTGTAACCTATTTCCATGTGCTCGGCTATCACACTACAATGTTCTGTCGCAAAATGTACGCCTACCGGTACTTTAAATGTGTGAAAATGTGTTGTTTATTTCAACAAGCATGGCTACTCTCCCCAACCTGTGGCCGTTTCAAAAATTCTACAACAAATTGAAAATGGTCGTGCGTAATCAATCAAGATTACCCACGACCATCTTCATAAAATTCCCCCTCCCAACACTACACCTATTAAACTTTAAAGCCCCATTCCCGGCAAAATTTCACTAAAAATGACTTTTTTTAGAAAATATGCATTTGCATTACTCCAATTATTATAAATCATGGAAAAATATTGGCATGAATTTTAGTTTTACGCAAAAG
>NW_022716214.1:9197-25274 GCF_011630105.1 Anneissia japonica
TTCTTAGGAATGTCTAAATTCAGTTAAACTAGCAATTCCGTATTATATTTATAAATCTTTATAACATTATACAAAAATTAGATTTTTCTTAAAAATTGAAATTTTGCCGGGAATGGGGCTTTAATGTTTCGTACCCACATTCGGTACAACATGACACATAGCTCTCCATGGTTTTACCTAACGTATCGTAACAACCAACGATTTTGTCTATCCTATCTTTTCTCACTTCCATGCCCATGCATCTTAATGCATTGCCACACATCTCACTCTATTTCCTTTGCCTCTGGGTCTCTCTATAGCATTAAAAAATCATAGTATTATTGACTGTTAAACGTTCCTATTCTTACCTACTGATCTGATTTTCTGGTCAGTTTGGTAGGTCGGTGTGAATGCATTTTTCTGTACTATGGCTTACAGTTATTCGAATTACGCTTTTCGCTTACATTCTAACAAAATTTACAAAATAAAACTATAAATTATAGGAACTACTGCATAAACACGTTTAATAAAATGAATACTAAGCTTCCGTAGGTAGCATTGTCAAAACATAATTAAGCCTGTGGATTTACACGCTATTCGTTTCTTACAATTATTAACAAACATTACAGGTTATACAAGTACAACTAATACATTGATAATTAATGGAATAAGGTTAGGGCATTGTGGAGGCACAGAATATCAGGAAAATGAAATAATGTATACCCCTCTTTAACTAAGTAAACTAGCCATTTCAAAATATTCTTGTGGTCATTCCACTTAAGGCCAATATTTATTTGAAAACTATAAGGAACAAGTATGCTGTACTTTAAACTATATGTTTTTTCTGTTGTTAGTCCATATCGTATACCATAAATCCGGAAAATATGAAAGGAATGGTAGTGTCACCATACACTTTCTTTTTTTCGTTTGTGAGCCATACTTGATCGCCAACATTGAGTAGAAGTGTTACTCCAGAGCTATAATGCTCATAACCTGTGGCGCCAGTACGAATATATATGATTTCATTCCCATTCAACCTAATTTTAACATATGGAGAAACTCCATTATACGACTCAAAACTTAACATAAAGTAATACACTCCAGAAACACTACATGTAAACCTTCCGTTAGTTTTGTTAAAGTCCTCTCCAATATTAAATTTCATCGATGTGAAAGAGATGGCTGATTCTGTTTCCTGAATAGAAGTCGTGCGCAACGCAGTAAACGCAGATTTACGGACAAATCCTGGCTCGCCCTTTGATCCACTATTTCCTTTAACACCTAATTGTCCGACTGGACCTTGTTTGCCAGGAGATCCTTCACTTCCTTTATCACCTTTTAGACCATTATTTCCAGGTTCTCCTTTTTTGCCTAAAGCTCCTGTTTCACCTCTGTCACCCCTATTACCAGGTGCACCAGCCTGACCACCCCCTCCAGGTGTTCCGGGAACTCCCGGAAAGCCGTTTTGCCCAGATGGCCCTTGACAGCACATATTACAGGTATAGGGTACATCTTTAGCCGTCGGGGTTGTTGTAGATAATATTGTTGGTAGCCATGGTAGACTTAGCAGGCTGACCATAAGTGAACATGTCAATGACGGTTTCATTCTTCTGAATAAAAAGAGAAGATTTTGTTAATTGACTGTACTCGTTACAGTTCAACATAACCATGATTTTGTAAATTAAAATAACAACATTCTACCCATAACTCAAGTTTTCATAGGCCTATCCTTTATATTTATAGTCTACTGAAGCTTAAAGTGACCTTTCAGATGTTCTTGATCATTTTTTTTCTAAAGATGTACACATGAAGCGATCCAGGATCTCGTCATCTAATCATCTCTTCTAAAGGATGTACACATGACGAGATCCAGGATCATGTCATCTATTCATCTCTACTAAAGGATGTATACATGACGAGATCCATAATCTCGTCATCTAAACATCTCATCTAAATTATGTACATGACCAGATCCAAGATCGCGTCATCTATTCATCTTATTTTTCACTCAATCACCAAGCGCATAGAGGCTTTTTTTGGCCTGATGCACTATAAATGTCCCAAATATTATTCCTATTTTATTATTAACTTCTCTCTATCAAAGGTGGTATCATACAATTCCCGGTCACATTCTCTCATACAAGTGACTAAAACGTTCACACATCTGAGTGGAGCTAGCTATATAAGGTAGAAAAGCTTATAGGTCTCAGCTTAAAAATCATGATAATTTAATAATATCCAAATTAGATTCTTAATTAATTTGTTTAAAGAGCCAAATACTGTATTTAAGTTGAGCTCACTGACCAAAGATAATATCTGAGTCATAACGTAACTCGTTATAATGTTTTCGGTAATTTCATATTTTACTTTTAAAATGGGCTACACAACAAAGGGTGCTGCAAATATTAATATTCTGTAACTTTAAGTAAAAATACCAATACCGTACTCGCGCGAATAAGCGACCCGTTTGAATAATCGCCCCTCCTGACGTGAAAATTTCCTTAATTGCCCCGTTTGAATAAGCGCCAATAATATAAGATTTTCTTTTTAGCAAGTCAATAATCCAATCAATCCTGGGAATGTGGTTGTTGACATGATCTGAGCTGCAAAGTGGAAACACATTCTTCAATAGTTCAATATCAAAATGAGGATATTTCTCTTGGACAGATAGTATATTTCTAACTTTACTCTTTTTACATAATTTGTCTATGCCTAGTCCTACTCCTCTTTCTCTTTTTCCGACCTTTAGCACATTCTTATTTGAGTTTTCAAGAAAAAAAATACAATGGTCCTGCCATCCTGCTAATCTCAATCGGCCGATGACCAACAACCTAACCACTACCCAACACCACTAATTGCATCTGCTATTTTGCTGTTATGATGTAAATATTCACGCATTCTTGTCATGAGCTATGTTCTCTGGACGAATATCTTTTCCGCCTAACCACCATTCATAACGTCCTTATATAATCATTTTTCATTCAAAAAGTACCTCTTGAATTTAGTAATCTCCCATAAGGACCCCTCGATTTTCATTTATTTCCATAAGCGCCACCTCAATTTCCGCTCTGCTTTCATAAGTGAATTAGGCGCCTCTCAGAAAGTGTAAAAAATATTTTAAGCGTCCGGGCGCTTATTCGCGCGAGTACGGTAGGCCTATTCTGTTTACACTATAGTTTTGTAAAAAGAGCTAAAGGATGTACACTTGGCGAGATCCAGGATCTCGTCATCTAATCATCTCTTCGAAAGGATGTACACTTGGCGAGAATCAGGATCGCGTCCTCTAATTATCTCTTCTAAAGGATGTACACATGACGAGATCCATGATTTTGTCATCTAATCATATCTTCTAAGGATGTACACATCTAATCATCTCTTCTAAAGGATGTAGACATGACGAGATCATTTTCTAGACATCTGGATGGCACCTTTAAGCTTCCGTAAAAGTCAGAAGACTGGTCGGAAGGCCAAAAACAACATACAAAGTAACAATGAATAAAGAAATTAGAAGAATAAACACTAATGTAGTACTGTATTGATAAAATAATGACAGACCATACTGTACGATCACTGAAAGAGCGACTATCGTACGCAATACCCATAACGAAACATCTACCCAAGGCGAAACAGTGAAGCAGATGGTGATAATTGTGGTATCTACGGAAGTTGAGTTGACCTTTTGACCTGTGATTGAATATCATTAAAGTTAGTTGTTAGAGTACCTTACCACCATGTGTGAGTCGTTGATTGTGCTCCTGTGTTTAATCCGTTATTTAGTGGTTCAATCCGTATACAATACACTACAAATTGGCGACGAGGATGGGATTGATTGGATGCCTTTCTCGAATTATCGCTTCGTTCGCTCTCCTCATATCGATACATAGACGAATGTCATTTTCTCCTTTAGGTACCACAACTACAGGTGACACCCATGGTGTAGGGCCATCAGCCTTTTCAATCACATCCAATTTTTCTAATTCATCAAGTTTATTTTCTAATTTTTCTCGTAAATTGAATGGAATTCTTCTCAGTGACTGGGCTACTGGAGACACTGTTTCATCAATGGGAATCTCTAACTGAAAATCTTTCAATTTTCCTATTCCTTCGAAACATAATGATGTACTTATGAAACACTTCTTGAATAATATTGACCTTCTCCTGTATTACATTGATACTTGCATTAAAGGCCAACTCAGACAGCGTCGGCCGACGCAGCCCGACCCGATTTATCGTCGGGGACAGTCTTAAGCCGTCGTGAGAAATATTAAGCACGTTTAATATTCTACTACGCGACTGCCCCCGACGCACACCATCGCGTCTGCGTTCAACTCACACAGACCCGACGCGACAACAAATCGCGTCTGGCTGCGTCGTACGACGCTGTCTGAGTTGTCCTTCCGGCCTGTCTTCAAAACTCCTAGTTGTGTAGCGGTTTTTCTTCCTAACAATGAGGGACCCTTGCCTTTAATGACCATCACTTCGGCCTCAACAATGTTACTGTTCTCAACTGACATATTTGTAGTGAAAGTGCCTATCACTTCAATTGGGTCTGTACTTCCGTATGGATACAAATTCTTATTAACTTTAGTTGAAGCACACACTATCTTCTTAGCCTTTAGTTCTTCCCATAGCTGTTTATCTACAACATTACAACTCGCTCCTGAGTCTATTATCATTGGAATACAAATACCACCCATAGTCACATTCACTTTGGTGTGATAGTCATCTTCTGTAAGTGAGAATGCATAATCAGTGCTTGGTGTACTTACATTATCTTCTTCACTCATCATGTGAATTTTCGATTTATGTTTATTTCCTACAAAACCTCTTCCTGTGTTTCGTTTTGGTGTAGAACTTTTTGTTTTACAACATCTCGCTAGATGCCCTATATTGTGACACTTATAACACTCTTTAACTTTTGATGGGCAGTCAGCTTGCAAATGCCAATGTTTACCACATCGATAACAATTTCGCTCAGAGTCTGATTTACGCTTAGAATGCGCGTCCTTATCATGCGAGCGCCTTCTTCACATGTATTTGTATGGAACTGATTTTACATTGTTGACAGACCATAAGCCCCTGGAGTGCATATATTCAACTAAGTCTACGGGTAGAGCAAGTGCAAGGATTCATCGATGGGTTCTAAGACTTCAGTCATATAAGTTCAAAGTAAAGTACATCGCTGGGAAGGACAACATAGCGGACAGTCTATCACGACTTCTTTGTATAAAGCTAGATAACTTGCAGAGTCAGCCTACCAATGAAAGCGAGAAGTACATTAGATTTGTAGCTTTGAACGCAACTCCAAACGCTCTTACAACCAAAGAAATTGAGAGAGCTTCAGCGGATGATGAGGAGATTTCTGAGATTAGAGAGTGTATTTTGTATAATCAGTGGCATAAACTGTCAAATAAGAAATTGTTAGCTATCAAGGATGAACTTACATGTATATGTTAGTGTTACGAGGAACACGAATCCTAATTCTGCAAAGCCTTCGAGGAAATATTTTAGAGTTAGCACATGAAGGACATCCTGGCATAGTATCCACGAAAAGAAACTTGCGAACAAAAGTGTGGTGGCCTGGCGTAGATAAAGATGCAGAAAAATTCTGTAAAACATGTCACTCATGCCAGATTGTAGGTAATCCAGAAAAGCCTGAGCCAATAAAACCAACAGATATTCCAACTGCACCTTGGCAACATATTTCTGCAGACCTGATGTTGTTGCCAACAGGAGATTACTTGTTTGTAGTTGTGGACTATTATAGTCGTTACTTTGAAGTAGATACGCTTAGGTTGACAACAGCAGATAAAATTGTGAAAAGTCTAAGAAAAATGTTTCTAACACATGGACTACCAATAAGCAATAAGACAGATAATGGACCACAATTTATCAGTGCAGTATTTAAAGAGTATTTAGAGAGTCAGGGCATAAGCCATAGAAGAGTGACACCTCTCTGGCCCCAAGCAAACGGTGAAGTGGAAAGACAAAATCGCACACTTCTCAAACGAGTAAGAATTGCGCAAGCTGAAAAACGCAACTGGCGAGCGGAAATTGATAAATTCTTGATAATGTATCGCACAACACCTCACAGCGTAACAGGTGTAAGCCCCGCAGAACTGATGTTTAAGCGGAAACTTCGAACCAAAATTCCCGGAATCCAAGATCACGTTGGAGAAGAGGATTTGGAAGTGAGCGATCGAGATCGCGAAGTTAAAGGTAAAATGAAGATGTACGCAGACGTGAAAAGAAACGCACGTGAGTGTAATATTGTACCAGGAGACATGGTATTGTTGAAACGAGACCGAAAAGATAAATTGACCCCTACATTTCACAGCGAACCATTTAGAGTTGTGGAAAGAACGGGAAACGCGGTTACTGTATCGCCGTAATATTATACATGTGAAATCATACCAACAGAGGGACATAGAACACAATGATCATGTACAGAATACAGAAATTCCCACAGCACTAGATTATTTCGACAGCGAAGAGCAACCCGCAACAAATAACACTGATCAGCAAGAAGTCATACCAGAACAATCAAACTTGACTTCTCGCCCTATTCGCGAAAAGAGATTGCCTGTTAGATTCAAGGACTATGAACTTTATTAAATATATTAGTTTGGTGTTCATGTTTGCAATGGAAATGAAGAAATTTCATGTTGAAGTGTTCATGCATGCTTGAAATGTGTTTTAATAAAGTTTTAATGACTAACTTAATCGTTAACGCACAGTAATCGTAGCTGCTTTAATTAATCGTATGCATGTTGATGTTTTGATCAGAAAAACAAAATAGATTTAGATAATGATTTAGATTAAAATTAAAGTGTTTAGTAATTATTAGATTGATCATAGGAAAAAAAAATAATGGAAGTTGCATGTTGTAAATTCGAATACTTATAAACTGGATAGAAAAGAAAATTTTTATTTTAAAAGGCAAAAGAGATTAAGTTTAAAAGAGGAAAGTTTTATTTTAAAGAAAGGAGGAATTGTGGTATCTACGGAAGTTGAGTTGACCTTTTGACCTGTGATTGAATATCATTAAAGTTAGTTGTTAGAGTACCTTACCACCGTGTGTGAGTCGTTGATTGTGCTCCTGTTTTTAATCCGTTATTTAGTGATTCAATCCGTATACAATACACTACAATCCTTTATTTTAGTTTAGAAGCCCACTGCCGTACTGTAAATTGTTAAGCCTTCCTAAGCTGTTTTTATATATTTCGAATGGGAGAACACTTTCATTTGTTTTTGCTCTGCCTATGGTACACTGTTCAACAACTAGATTTGTATCAAGATTTATAGTTAGATATCTTAGCTAAAACATTTTCGAATGATTAGATTCTGTGTTAGTAGCAATTACTTAAATTACTACTACTGTACTAATTTACTGGTTCGTAATATCCTGTCCATGTGAAGAACTAAAATTAAAAGCAAATAATAAAATAAAAGTAATAATCATGTAATAAAATTTCCATAATGAGTAAAGAAAAAACTCATCCCTGGGCCATAAAAATTCAATTGTATATAGAAGATAACAATTCACATGTTAAGATTGTAATGCAAGCTGGTATAAGACACCGAGTTTGGGTAGGTCTAAGGGCAACCTATTCAGATTAAAAAAAAAAATGTTAATCAACTACTATCAACCAACATTAATATTTTGGCTAAACCGAAACTTTTTAATCAAGGTATTTTAAGGCTTTACTTTAAAGGAAATAGCACATATGGCTATTTGCGACCTGTTATATTTCCCGTCCGATTTCTCGACCATGTGGTTTTTGTTTTTATTGCCGGCTATCTTCCTCTACTTGTTTATCATCTGATTTTGTTTTCATCATTTGATTGCCATTATAACAATACATAAAATTGTCTTAAATATGTGTCCGAGCATTATTAAACGTTTATATCATTCTGAATCAGTAGGCCTAGTATTGAAAAAAAAAATAATGCAATGCTACTTCTTCTCTTGGGAATCGAAGTCTATTAATTCTTTACACTACTCTCGGCACAGAAAGTATACACGTCCTGTGTGCTATTACTCGAACCACCTTGCATGTTTTTGTATTTCACTTGCATGTGACGGTGATATTCAACCAAATCCTGGCTCCGCTCATGATGACGGACATGATCGTAAGAATATTTCAATTTTATATTTGAATGCTAGAAGTATCGCTAACAAGTTAAATGACCTCAAAACTACCCTTAGTGTTGATAAACCGCAAGTTCTAATTGTCACAGAAACGTGGGTTGACTCAACAATTTTGGACGCTGAAATAGTCAACTCGGATTACAGCATCTTTAGACAAGACAGGAATAGACACGGAGGTGGAGTGCTTATTGCAATAAGAAATGAAATCCGACCATAAATTGCATCCCATCTTGGGAGTGACAACATCGAACTCATTTGGACTGTTATTCATCACAAAAAGTCCCTGGTTGGTCTTTACAGACCACCAAATTCCAAGGCTAATTTCTTTGATCACTTACAATCAAACATCGATAATGTTTTTTGTGAGATTAATTTGTATCACAGTGTTATATTAGCTGGAGACTTTAACATTGATGTCTCTTATACAGTTTATGATCACTTACAAAATAGATTATCCTCTATATTAGATTGTCTTAATATGACTCAAATGGTTTTGTTCATTGTGAATCGCATTCTCTTTTGTTTAAATTAATACTCGCAATACTGATATTTTTATTTATTCCTGTTTCTCTTTCGGTTTGGAGAGCCACTTGACAGTATTTTAGTATACTCTTGGTTATCCTGTCTTCCCGAGTTTGAAACTGTTTTGTGTGTTCAATTAATTAGACAAAATAAATGAAATTAAATGAAACCGGGCATTCACTGTTCACGACGTCGTTGGCCGACACGATTCTATAAAGCTGAATGATCCCAAGGTCCTGGGTTCAACTCCTGTCACAGCAGGACTTCTTTCTCACGACAAAAACAACTCCACTCCCTAAGCCTCATAAAGAAACTTGGTTTATAAAATATCATTCTCATCCTATAAGTGTCGAGTCTATTTGCTGTTTGATGTGAAGGGAAAAAAAAAAACCAGAAAAAAGAACGCAACGCGACGACGCGCGCTAAAGATCGTCTTTAATGACGGTCCGTTCAGAGTGCCACCGACAATCAGCAGACGGCATCCCGTAGTTTAGCGCTCACAGGGAGCGGAGTTGGATTCGTCATGTGACCGTCGTACGGCGCAGCGAGTACCGGCTTGCGAATTTTTTCCCGTACGAAACGTTTACATGAAACTCCACTCGACTAAATCTGAGGACTAAATCAACTCGAAAATCTCCTATTGCAGAATTCAGGAGGTCCAAAAGTCATCAACAGACGTCTACAAAACAACTTCTGAGAAAACGTCGCTGTCTGATTTTTAAAAATACATTGATGTTACCATGCTAATACTAATTGGTCGTTAAAAATGACATATAATATTTGATTGAGCTGCACGATTAATGAAAAGTGTTATTTGAACTTGAGTTACATACTGTGACAATTTTTATTTTTTAGTTAGGTCTGGGTTTTGCATAATTACCTAGGCCTACTAACTACTAAAAACTACACGCTTTTAGGGGAAAGCAGAAAGAGGAAGGAAAAGCGCGTTTCTTCATCAAATGATGAAACAAGGGTGACAGTTATTTTCAATTTAAAAGAAGAGCTGAGAATAGGCAGCGCTAAAACACTGGATGCCATAAGACCTGACAGAGCACCAATGAATGTATAAATGAGACCTAAGCCTAGTTATTAATATTAGACATAGTAAATAGTATCTGCAGGGTCTTGATTGCAAGGCTTAGACCAAGTTAATTAATGCCGAAATAATAAAAATAATAACAATAATAATAAATAATAATAATAATAATAATTATTATTATTATTGATATTATTATTATTATTGTTGTTATTCAATATTAATTACATTACAAGGATAGTTTGGCCAAGTTCAATAATGTCAAAATTATTTTATTTATTATTATTATTAATATAGGCCTATTTCACTTATGCACAATTTTTTATTCCATGCTTCAATTTTTCCCCAATTTTTTTCAAAATTTCAATCAACGTCATTTCAAACGTGACTGTTGGTGTCAGCCTAGGACCCTAGGGACTTTTAGGCCTAGCTAGGGAGGGGCCTAGGTAGGGCAACTCAGCCTGTAGTTAGGCCTATACTTTATCCTCTTTCTCTCTAGCCTTTGGTATTACTGTACCTATCTACACTTTATAAAAGGGGGTACTAGCTTTTGTTGTTGTAGATATTACACTAACATGTAATACAAACAAGAAGGTCACAGTTAGTTACACACGTACACCCCATTAATCAGTAAGATTTCATAGGCCTACCGTAGGTGAACATAGATAGAGCAATAATAGTAGAACCCGAGCGTCACGACATTGCGAAGTGTTTGCTCTTGTTTCTCGTATCGAACTCGAACCGAGTCAATCCGAGATGGCCCGTGTTAAGTTTCATGCAAATGTTTCGTACGGAAAAAATCGCTGCCGGCTTAACGGTTTTGGTGCTTTGCACGCTATTCCCTTTTTTCGGTTTTGGCCAAGATGGGCGCGGCGGGCAATAATGCATTTATATGACCGTATCTCATTAAATTGTGGACCGATTAGGTAGATATTGGTGTCGTTGGAAAGGGAACTGAATTAACTACCGTATTCAAGCCATGCATTCCTTTTGCATATAGACTCCATTTAAACATTGATTACCTGTTGTATTTGCTTTGACCTTGGATTTGACCTTGTGGATCAATGATCTGGAGTAAACTTTGATAAAATTGTTACCCTACATGGTATCTACATAATATCAAAAAATTAGAAATATAATATTTTTTGTTTTTTTTCTAGCTTTTCGCAAATTTAGCATATATGCAAAAATCAAGTTATTCTTTGCAAAAAAAAAAAAAATAAATAAATAAAATAAAATAAAATAAAACAGTATCTATTCATTTTATTTTTTTAAATAAAAACTGTTTTCCCTTCAGGTTATGTTTATATAATACACGCTTAAGACACCTAATTTATATACTGTTTGCATTTATTTACAAGAATTTCACTGTTGGAAGAACATTGAAAATAGATTATCATTACCATAATGCACATTTTAGAAATTTTATATCCTTATTACCTCCGCCAACGAAGTTGGCATGAGGTTTTGTTTTTACCTGTTTATTTATTTAGTTATTTATTTGTCTGTCGGCATACTTGTTGTGAACAGCCTACAGCCCATAGTTTTTATCAGAAATTCATCAAACTTGGCCACAAAGTTCCCTTTCCTAAGATCTAGAGCTGACTGACTTTCTTAGTGTCAAGTTCAAATGTCAAGTTGACAATCAACGAAAAACTATTTTTTTGTTGTATTTATTTGCCTACAGCCCATACTTGTAATCACTGACTTGTCAAACTTGGTCACAATGTTCCATGACCAAAGATCTCATTACCTCTGCCAACGAAGTTGGCAAGAGGGTATGTTTTTGCCCCCGCTTATAATTTTATTTATTTATTTATTCATTCATTTGTCTGTTGGCATATTTGTTGTGAACAGCCTACAGCCCATACATTTTATCAGAAATTCGTCAAACTTGGCCACAATGCTCCTTTACCTAAGCTATTTTTTATGTATTTGTCTACAGCCCATAGTTTTAACCACGAAGTTGTCGAACTTGGTCACATTATTCCATGACCAAAGATCTCAAAGTATTTGAATGTTAAAAAGTAAGGGTTAAAGATTAAGGTCACAATCAACAAAAAACGATTTTTTGAAACAGTTTTTATCAGAAATTTTTCAAACTTAGCCACCATGTTCCTTCACCAAAGATCTGTAAGTGTCTAAATTTTGAAGTGTCCATGTCAAAGGTCAAGGGCACAATGATAAAAAAAACCCTGTATAGTATAACTGTTTGTGCGCTTATACGGACCTGCCTGTAAGTGTAAACAAACATATATGACCATTAATTTCAAAGAGATATATGTGAAAACAGTGTCTACTTGTGTTTTTTTATATCCATTATTTTTCATTTAATGGGGACAATAATCGGGGGAAATTTATACTGAGGAAATTATGATGTGGGCATACAATATTGGCGTCTGAAACCCAGCATCGGTTTCTGGTTCCATTAGTCATTTTAATCGCTTAGTTGGTCCATGAGGGTGCATAAAATTGATATAAAACTTGTCTCCACTATGCCAACCCATGGAATGTATAACAGATTATATGCAAACTGGGTGTGTCCCAAAAGCACAAGCCAAGACACAACATTGGTCGCATGGTAGCAAAAGTTGAAATTCCAACTTTGCTATCTGGGTGTAATTCATTCCAGCCGCCCGACAGGTAACGCCTTCAATTTAGAGAGCACTAAACATTTTTTTAGGCTTGACAGATTACCATTACTGTCAGGAACTGTCACTATTAGCATGTTTTCATCGGGATTTGAGTCGGCTTGTGAGGAGTCGTTTATTTACAATGTCACTGTTCCCTGTTTACAACGTCATAACTTTGTCTATGCCAATCCAATGGCTCAGGTTGAAGCGGTAACAGAAAGGCAATTTTCTTGCGATCGGTTATATACGATGATCTCATTGAATAAAAATGTCTTCAGTCATTTTTGCATTCTTTCAAAGGCTTTCAAGAAGAAAAACTGTATGATATGTTTTGGGTGTAAATTGTAGAAACGTTATTTTAGAGAGTTCACAAAAGACTAGAGGAAAGAAAAAAATGAAATATTTTATTATCATAATTGTTTCTTTGACCATGGAGGAATTAGTGTAGAAACTAATTCCTCCATGCTTTGACCTACGAGTATTACACCTATTTTCGAGCGTTTGTTTTTATACCCCGTTTTTACTTGCTCAGTTAATACTCCTACACGAAGCGGAAATATTATTTTAATAAGGAGTGCCAGGACGGACGCAGCCATTTTATTAGTAGAGTAGCGGTAATTGATTACGCCTTCCTGAAAATCGTTTTGTGCTCAGTGCATTAAGCATACAGTACTTAATATTTTAAATTCTCTGTTACGGTTGTTGATAGCATAACATGCCTATTTCATGATACATTTCATTTAATGTATGTAATTTATCTTGTTTAAATAATAGAGTATTATTAACATATGAAGTTACCGTTATCGGGGGTTCGAAACGCTGGCTGTGCAAATCGCTTGTGTCCTTGGGCAAGGCACTTTATCTACGGTTGCCTCTCTCCACCCAGGAGTAAAAGTGGGTACCTGGTAGGTTCCAACACAACCCGCGCTGATTACTAGCTGCAATTTATGGAATGATAATATAATTTCATTTACTAATTTAATTTAGTGTTTCAATGTGTTCCATATGTGTTTGATCCAATGACCGGGGTAGTAATGTGAAGCGCTTAGAGGCCTTGTAAATGCATGAAGCGCTATATATGAACGACATATTATTATTATTATATTAAATTATGCGTGTTATGTAATGTTTGTTTATTTTACTACTTATTAATAATACGGTCAAACGGCTATGGACATGTGAAATGGACGTTTTCATTACAAAATCTGTCCTGTTTGGTAAAATGTTGATCAATTTTCAAAAGTCCGTGTCATTATTATGGCTATGTCAACTATATTTGTTATACACTGAATGCATTTTTTTAAATTTTATCATTTGTGCTGATGGTATTATTACCGAGACGTGGCAAAAATAATGATAGCATCACTATCGGTGGTTTTGACCTGTATTCCAATTACCAAATATCCAGAAATGGAGGAGGTGTTGCTGTTTACGTAAACAATTATTTCAACTGTGCAACTTGTACATTCACCAATTTTAATAAGCACACCCGTAGTAAAATGTTTTATAGAATTCTATAGAAAGTCTATAGACATTTATGAGTTTTTATAGACTTCTATAGAAAATTGGATCCAAGAATTATTTCTCTATATAAAACCTCTCCATTCTCTATAGAGATAGTTCTATAGAAATATAATTCTATAGAAAATTGATCCAATATTTTTTTCTCTATATAAGACCCATCCATTCTCTATAGAGATAATTCTATAGAAATAATAATTCTATAGAAAATTGATCCAAGATTTTTTCTCTATATAAGACCCATCCATTTTCTATAGAGATAGTTCTATAGAAATATAATTCTATAGGAAATTGATCCACGATTTTTTTCTCTATATAAGACCCCATCCATTCTCTATAGAGATAGTTCTATAGAAATATAATTATATAGAGAATTGCTTAGAAAAATATGTTATAGAAAGAATTCTATTTAAATTCTATACAATTTATAGATTTAATTATATATTTTCTTTTTCGATTTTTTAAATATAGTGTCTATAGAATTTCATATTTCTCTTTTAGAAAAATCCTATAGAATTCTCGTTATATTTTCTATTTAATTTTGAACGATTTTTGATAAATTGTTCAGAAAGTCGTTAGAAATTAAACAGATAAATGTATAGAGCCCGTAAGAAAATAATGTATAGAATTTCTAAAGAAACCATTCTATAAAATTTCTACAGCTTTTCTATAGGCTAATTCTATATGATTTTCTAAACCAGCTTTATAGAGTTTTAATAGATTTTCTACAAGGTCGCTAAAGATGTTTTGATGTAGTTTAAATAGAAATCCTGAAGAACTCCGATAGAGTTCTATAGAGTGTTCTTAGAACCTCTAAGGAAATTTTGTAGAAAAAAAAAAATTCTAAGAAAAATTTATAGAATTTACATAGAGTATTTGTATAGAAAAACAAAATTTTATAGAGTTTCTTTAGAAACATTTTTATTTTCTATAGAACTACAACAATTACTATAGAAATAATATAAAATTATAAATGGATTTTTATAGAATTAATTTTTTTACATCGTAATTGGGGATTTCTATCAAAATTCTATACATATTCTATATACGTTTTAGAGAACGTGTTGACAGATTTCATAGGAAATAATAGGCCTATGTAAATGCCGTATTGTATTGAATGTTATTTTATAAATTTATGAAAATATTATAAACAACTCTTCAATATTAAAATTATCTGGATTTTATCAAAATCATCTGCCTGCACTTTATCACAAAACATAAATCCATTTCCCTGATGTTTCTAGCAATCAAAATAGAGCATGAATATGCTAATTAGGTAGCTCTGAACCAAACAACAAACACACCGCGTTTCACATAAAAAAACGAGAAAACAAAGTTCGAAAGCTTTCTAAAATCAGCCTTTTTGTAAGAAGATGAAATGTTTTAATCTTGATATTTAGGACCACCATTATTAAATGTTATTTTCCATAGGCCTCTTTTGTACTCTTATACACATCTAGATGTGTATAAGAGACAGGTGCAGCAGCGTGTCGCAATCTAAGTGGTAGATTCTCTAGGCCCTGGCCCTAGCTACATTTACCTTCGATAAAAAACGAATAATTTTAATCGCTAGCTAGCATTCTTCCATTTAACAAAATATTGTTTCAATTTTTCGAATTACAAAACGCATGACCAAGTTTGTTGCGATACCATTTCTGTTCATTAATGGATTGAAAACGAACTATATGTACTCGAGATCCGGTATTATGTTTCACACTCATCATTCATATTGTTTTGCAAAGAAGAAAATGAAGGTGCCTCAGCCTAGGCAGGCCCTAGCCTAGGCTAGGCCTAGTCATAGGTAAACCCTAGCCAACTGGCTGGGCTTCTAGCCAACTACCAAACCCGTGTCAAGTGATAGCTCCACGGTCAGTGATGTTCTCACACTGGCAGTCGCAGTGCAACTTGTCAACTTATGGTATATGGGATATGTTTTAGTAAGTGTCTCTATTTCATTATACACTTTACTTCACCTCTAGGCCCTAGGCCTAGGCTAGTCATACGACTTAGTCCTAGCCATAAAGTAGTTTTGCATGTTTATTTTATTACATTTTTATAATAAATTTTCCCAAATCTATAATCTATTAATCTAATTATATCTTCTCAGACGTGCTGCAGCGGTAAAAGTTTCTATGTTGATCAAGTTGAAAGATATGGCAGCTGATTTCAAGAACATTTTCAGTGATGATCTGAAGTAATATCAATAAAGTTTTAGCTGATTGTTATAAATAAAT
>NW_022716214.1:25952-34428 GCF_011630105.1 Anneissia japonica
TGTAGAAAATCTATTAAAACTCTATAAAGCTGGTTTAGAAAATCATATAGAATTAGCCTATAGAAAAGCTGTAGAAATTTTATAGAATGGTTTCTTTAGAAATTCTATACATTATTTTCTTACGGGCAATAAGAAAAGATAATCAACATTTTTTGTATAAGTGATCCTTTCTAATTATTATTGTTGTTTAGTACCTTGTTACATGTACTGCAACATAATGTGTGTTTTCTTATGGTTTACATTTTAGTATAGTGAGGACGCATGTACCTTACCATGTTTATCGGAAATTACATTTTGAATTTGTACCAGATTTTTAAACCATAACCTATGTGATTATCTAAAGAACTTGAACATTTAAATTAAATATTTTCATTTCTTATAAAATTGAAATTTTTCTGATTTTTTTAATTATTATTATTTTTTGTTGTAATTGGCATTTTGTTTCCATATTTCACGTGTACCTTTAATTATGATGATCGATTATCTCTTGCGTCAGTCTACACAGATTATGGTGATTGTAGATAAGGTGTGCTATAACTGTATACTTGCTGTTTGTGACAATCACTTGGCTACTAATTTATAAAAAAAAATATTGAAATAATGAATTTTAGATGAATGTATCCTGATATGTGTATGAGTACAATATATATGTGTGTATGATTATTTATATTAAAAAAGGTTAGTATAAGAACATAATCAGAAAATGAAAAATACACATGAAAGGAACATATTGAAAAAATTCACTATGAAAACAATTATAAAGAAATAATAGTTAGAGTCACATTATTAAATCAAAAACAAATATATATTTGCATATATACATATCCATGTACTATATGCATACAAATATAATTGATTTGACCTTTAAGAAGCCAGTTTTGGTAAAGTTTTCTCTGTATTTGTACAGGATAGTTGAATTTTATCTCATATTACTCAGAATATAATATTTCTATTAGTTTTAATATAATTTTTTTCTTCAAAAACAACGTAACTACAAGATTGCGTGGCAAAACAACATATCTACGATGAAGATACGTTGTTTTGCCTCAGAACGGTATTCAAATTTGTTTTGAGCTGATGGAGTTTGGTAAGGCGAAATAAAATGGTTATTGGTGTTTTCATATCAATAATCTTAACAGTGACCTATGAACAAGCTGGATAATGAATATAATTGCCCCAAACGTAATAAATTCCAAAAATATGTCGCACTTGCAACAATACCGATCCTGACATGTTTCCGTGGCAAAAAAAAATATATCTGTGAATATCGCTAATACCTTTACAATTAGCAAACGGTTGTAATTAAAATTTTACATATAATTACAATGTCTATAGATATACAATGCTGCAAAATTTTAAAAGGGTACGACAATTAATTACCAAGTTGCCAACCTGCAAACTTTAACTAAATATTTCTCCAAAAGTGAAAATTACAAGTTGTTTTGCCACAGAACAGTAACTGTCATTTTTTTTTTTTTATAATTTTCTTATTTTAAAGGCCATAAAATGTTTTAAAACGTTGACGGTCAGACCTTTTTTCTTCCCGTGTGCCAAAACAAGTTTACATGTACAAACATACTTTTTTTGAAATCTAGTCATATCATCAAAATGATGTGTCTAGTAAATTGGCGGGAAAATATTAGCGGACGAGTAAACTCGTCGACGGCACTGAGATAGCACTTTTTATTGACCATAATTTGTTGTACTGTGCATTGTAAATGTCGAATAAAGATATGAAATGAATGAATGAATGAAATGACGGATGATCACATATGATGGATGAATCATTAATGTTAAACCTCGTCTATCATAAATAAGTCCTAGCTTCGCAGCATCGAGAGAACTTTCTTAGCTTACAATAGTGGAATTTTAATAAAATTTAATTGAAAAAATTAGTATTGTATTTGCAGACTGACAGTAAATGTATCACTTCAATTTAATAAATCCATCACCTGTTTTATTTTTGCATTGATTCAAATACAAGCTCATACAACGAATGAGTCGTGGTAGGCCTACACACCCACAGAGCAGCAGATCGTTCATACTCACACTGACTTCAAAACTGCGCATTTCAATAGGCAAACTATTACATAGTATTTTGTATTTTCAGAGTGACAGTAAATGTAAATGTATTAAATGTATTAAACTTCAGAATCTACTATCAATCACTTGTTTTTATTCTGTTTTTCTTTATTTAAAACACCCGTTTTTAGGGCAGAACATAATTTTTTATATTTATTATACTTGTTTCAATAAACTATGTACAGTATATGTTTTATTTAAAGATGTGTGGAAATAAATGAATAAATGAATGAAAATGAATGAATTATTATCTTCTATGCCATCAAATATATATATATATATATATATATATATATATATATATATATAAGATGTGTATAAGAGAGAGAGATATGGCAGCTTACTTATTATCCTTCAGCTCAACTCTATTGATTCCATACCCCCTAATACCATTCTTGTCACTGTGGATGTCAGTTCATTGTACACTAACATTCCACATTCTAAATGTATCGATGCTTGTTATAAATTTATTATCGACCAAGACCTTTCTGTTGACCTAGCTACCGTACCCTCATCTATTATCTATAATATCAAATTTATCCTTACAACAATTTTCAATTTAATAATAAACACTATTTCCAAATAAAAGGTACGGCCATGGGCACTAGAATGGCGCTCTCATATAGCCGGTACATTGACGACATATTCTTTCTATGGCCACATGGAGTTGATATAATTTGCTGTACACGCCAACAATTTTCTCAACGCCATCAAATTCACTATGGACTTCTCATACGGGGCGCCGTTTTGGACATTCGCTATTTTGTCGAAAACATACTATTTTGTCGCGACAAAATGCTATTTTGTCAACAAAATATATTCTGTTAGCATAAGATCATGATTTTAAAAGACAGAATTTATTTTGTTACCACAAAATTGTATTTTGACGACAAAATTATATTTTTTGTAAGACAAAATTTATTTTGTCACCACAAAGTTTGTTGACAAAATAAAACACAATTAATTTTGTCGGCACAAAATGCTATTTTGTCGACAAAAAGACTTTTGTAGAAGACAGAATTCATTTTGTTACCACAACATATTCTGTCGACAAAAGGACTTTTGTAGGTAACAGAATTTATTTTGTCAACAGAAGCACTTTTTTGTGTGCGACAGAACGAGGTTACATGCAAGTGAGGAGGCAGAGCAGCACACCTGTTGGGCTTGGTTACTTGGGTGGTACAAAAAAAGGCTGGCAGCATAGATCCAGGTAAAGAAGATACACTATAAATAATTATTTAAAAACTATTTACTATAAATGTATAAAGTTCTAGTAAGTATCATTGAAAACATAACACTTAATTTCGTCAAAAGTTGAACAATGGAATGTCAGTATGTCAACGTGTGTTGATCTTCTTTGATCAATACAAAATTCAAGAGATCCATAACAAAACAAGAATATTGTGTGCTTCTTCATGATTAATTATTTCTTCCGACATGAAATAAACTTGTGTAAAGCAAGGTTGCGAAATCGCGCCAACTCCCTTATCTATCTTTTTTAATATGATGCTCCAAGGGGGCCAGTGCAGACCTTGACATCGACGATAAAGAGGCAACAACGCATTTTGGAATGAAAGTTAGCTTGAAGAAGACATAATTGGCGAGATAAAGCCAGCCACATTAATTCAACTACCTAGGGTGCTTTATCTCTTCAGGTAATAAACTCGACAAAGATAACAAACTGGCAATATGCAAACGGCTGGCTATTCAAAAAAGCCTGGAATAAGAAGCATATGAAAAAAGGCACAAAGATCAATGTGTACTAGGCTGTTGTATTGATCACTCTTTTATATGGCTCCAAATGATAAGTATACGCACAACCCTGAAAGTTTCATCAGCGCTGCCTCATCATCCTGAACATCCACTAGAGTGACTTTATCTTGCATTCTGATGTTCTCAATCTGATAAAAGTCATCAGCATCGAGGACAAGCTGTTAAAGACGCAGCTTCGTTGCGATGGGAAAGATAGAGCATCGCTTGCCAAAGATTGTGCTGTAGACCATAAGTGAGGTACAGTAAAATCTCCCTATTTTGAACCTTTAATTTAAAAGTATATTGAAAACGGTACATTTATATTAGGCTTGAGAAGAGGTTTCCAACGTTACCAAACACGATGGCATTTGATAATATGTTGACATTTAAACTTATTTGATCATGTGACATTCTTTGACTGCGAATAACTCCGCAACTATGAATTTTTAGGTATAGGTGTGATGGAGAAATATGATCAGTGTATAAGTGCCTTTCAAAAAATTTTTACAAGGCACGTCGGCCACTTTGAAATTCAAAATGGCAGACCTTTTGAAGGTCAGGTCTGCCACTTTGAAATTCAAAATGGCAGAGCTTTTGAAGGTCAGGTAGATCGCGTGACAAGATTTTTTGTAACCATGCACTATTATACACCTATTTTTGAAAAGAGATTGAGTGCACCGCACACGCGGGGGTGGGGGCACAGCACGCCTGCTTTCCATTTTGCTCAGCACTGCTGCAGGTCCTGTTAACATCTTCAGTGTGTAGGCTCTAACCTCACTTCATCAGAACAATAAAACCAGATATTGAGACCAGGTGCCCCAAACGAACAGACGCTCAAGAATATAAAATAAAACAGTGTGCAAATTATTTCTGGCAGGAACTGTATTTTGACATCCAACGCCATGCCGAGTCTGGTAATATTGTATATGTACAATGGCATCAAGAAGGCAATTATTACCCCAATGAAATCCAGTAAACATATATATCTGTCTCTACGTTTTCGCATCCGGCCCTGAAAACTGTTACCAAATTGAGGAATGTTGTGGCAAAATGGCTAAGTTGTAGCAAAAATTGAAATTCAAGTTATTGATATTTGCAGATACCTGAGTATGTGATCTTTAAAATGAGGGATCATTCATTCAAATTGGACATTTCAAGCCTAAGTTATTGGAAAGTCAAAGTACAGTACTCTTAGAGTCAAGATAAACAGGATTTTGAGTAATTAGCTTTCAAAGCTATTTGTGCATACAATGTTTAATAGAATGAACTATGAAAAATAATGTTAAATAAACAATTTGTTAACCACTTCCAGAACTAATACTTTGGACATGCTTAAGAAACATTAAACTGTTGATTTATAGTGAAAAACAAATTTATTTTTAGGCAATTTTTTGAGCTCCCATATTTTATACCTCATTTACTCAATACGGACTGTGCGACAACTTAACCATTTCGCCATAAGATGCCTCAATTATTTAAAGCTTACAAATTCAACACTAACATGTTCTTTGATGATTTGATTTTCATATAGGCTACTCATTATTCCATAATTACGGTTTCTAATTAAGTTAATCAACCAATAATTAGGACGGTATATCGATAGTAACACCCGATCGCTCAACACAATCATCTCCGCTCAGCTGTACCACACACACAATAAAGTCGACGACTGCAGGTTTCCTATCCAGAGTCTGTCATATAATTTGTGCCTAATTGTAATTTTTGTGACCAATTATTTCGATACATTAGGATTTTCTGGAAACTTGTATTGTTTTGTAGTTCGTATTTTTGTATTATTTATTTTTCTTGATAAAGATAAAATAAAGCGAAAAGTAGAATAACAGTTTGAGTGGCATTCATACTATTTCGACTTAGGCCTAGGCACGCTTAAGTCAGCGCGCATCTATGGCTACATGGTATCATTTTTCCCTGATTCTGGCAACACCGCAAAGTTGTTGACGTACTACAAAACCGGGATGGTGCACCGCTAAGATGTTTAACGTTAATAACTGTCAATTAACTGTTAATTAATGGTAAATTAACTTAATGAGAAACCATAACTGTTGGATAATAAGTGGATTATAGGAAAGTAAAATCATCAAGAAATGTTATATTAAATAATTGTAAGTGTTAAATAATTAATTTAGTAAATGATTTTAGGACCGCATGGGAAACCATATTAGCGCCCCATGATTATACTATATATAATCAAAATTTAGGCCCAGGTTAGGCTTGGGTCAAGCCATGTGTGCTCCAGCCTGAGCACCTGAGTGAAGAGGCTACAGCAGAGAGCTGATGCGTTATTATATGGGTACCTAGTGATAGGGCTAGGCTAGGCCAAGTGCTTTTATAGGCCTAGTTTGTTTAAGTATATATATATGGGTCCATTGGACAGATAACATTAAATATATTAATATTATACCAAATAATTAATAACATTAAGATATTATTTTATTAATTATACAGACCAGCAATTGGTGAAATATTAGATTAGTAACAGTAAACATATCGAAAATAATAACTACAAACTTTAAACTGGATAATCTAATTTCTCAGATTTTTCAATATTCTGAAGCCCTCTTTGCTGAAACTTGACAGAATTAAATTATATTTTCAGAGAGTATTCTTTGATTGTATATAATCATAGTGACATAGCCTTTTTTTTAAGAATATGTCTTAACTTCTAAAAGTTGAGAAAAAACATGTTTTTTGCCAAAAAAAATTTTGGGTTGAAATAAAATTCATTTTTAATATAAAAATGTATTTATGTGTAATTATCTATATGTCACTATATACATCATACTATCTATATATAGTGAATTTATGTGAAATAATACACAGATGGAGAATATATAGCATAAATTTTCACCATACATTTAGCTGCCAAATTGGCCATAATATGCTAATAATGTGACCTTTTACCTAATTTTGTTAAAAATTAAAAATAATTATTAACCCCAAAGAAACATTTGGCTTGGCAAGTTAATTAAGGACCAGGGTACTATATTATTAAGTTTTGAGTTCTATAATGATAAAGTATAAAGAGCTGTTTAACTTACCTAAACAATCTCGTACAAACTTTGTGGTAGTCAATATGATTTTGGTTGAAGTGATCTATTGCTGAACAGGAGACAGTCATGTGTCGTCTGGCGTCATCAGTGACATTATTTCTTATTGGTCAATAAATATAGCACCTGTTGCTTAAAACCGAGCTGCACTTTATACCAACATTCACTTAGAACTCTAGATAGCGCTAAATTCTGTGACGCTGTCGAAGGCAAAAACTATTTTATCTTTGGGTTACATACGCCTATATACATGCTTTGCAAAATTGATACGGGCAATTATACGAAGTAAATTGTTTAAGCATTTGAGGCATGTTGTGGCAAAATGGCTAAGTTGGTGCAAAAATTAAAATTCCAGTTATTGGTATTTTCAGATACCTGAGTATGTGATCTTTAAAATGAGGGGTCATTCATTCAAACTGGACATTTCAAGCCAAAGTTATTGGAAAGTGAAAATACAGTACTCGAATAGAGTCAAGATAAACATGGTTTTGATTAATGGCCTTTCAAAGTTATTTGTGCATACATTGTTTAATAGAATGAACTATCAAAATAACATTAAATAAACAATTTGTTGACGACTTCCAGAACTAATACTTTGGGACATGATTAATAAGACATTAAACTGTTGATCTGTAGTGAAAAACAAATTTGGATTTTTAGGCAATTTTTTGAGTTCCCATATTATACCTCATTTTCTCAATACTGGACTGTGCGACAACTTAACCATTTTGCCACGACATGCCTCATTTATTCAATATATTGATGTACATGTCATTTTTTCTGACGATCCGCTATTATATAATTATTTGCCATCAATTATACTTATATGAGCAGTAGAGTACTGATAAAATAAACAAAAGTGACTCCAAATTAGAGGCTTAACTTCATTAAGTTATCACCAGGAATACCATAATAACAAACACAGAGAAAGTATCAAAAATACTAAAATATGCAAATATAAAGAACCATAAGATAATAGGCCTAAGAAGCAAATGCGATTGGTCCAGGGGCACAGGAAATAGTCAACGTTAGATTAACAATTGTAATTCTCTAGAAGCTATCACAGTTTACTAATGGTTTATGCCGGTAAATAGCACTTATTTCTTTAAGTAACAAGAAGACCAATTAGACGAACTATCAATTAATAATGTTAGTATTAGAGTAAATTAAGAATTTAGAGTCAGCTATAGAGTTTTTATCAAGTCATACAATGTAATAACAATTATCACAGGTTTGTACAAATGTTGGGGAGAGTTTTAGCCATGATTGCTGTTACAAAATGTCAAAATCGGTAAGTTATAAATAGATAGATTCTAAAAACCAAATGTTTGGGTGAGACTTTTTGCTGCGAAGCAGCCAATTCATATTCTTGACAGCAATTTGACCTCTGAAAGGTCATTGTTTGTCAAAAAACGACTACCGAAGACGACTGAAAAGCGGAGTTTCCTTCTGTCGTTCTGCCGGGTAAAATCAATTACTTTAGGCGACGTTTGTAGACTAACCAACTCGTACCAACGTCCGCATGTCGCGCTAGCCTTATCCTACTCTAGGCCTAGACTAGCTAGGATGGTATA
>NW_022716214.1:34505-40171 GCF_011630105.1 Anneissia japonica
CATATTATTTGTTATAGTTTTATTATTCATTATTTTCACTTGACTCGCATAAATAATTTTGTTCGAAGAACATTTATATGCAGTTGTACTTCGCAGCACTTCACTTGCAATTTGCAATTTCTAGTTTCATACCTTGTTTAGCAAACCTGCCTACTGCAAATATTGATAATATTTGAATAAAAATAAAAATTTGTTTTTGAGCAATTAGTGCACCCGCCGCCACGAAAAAGGGGAAATTGCAGAAAAAATGTTGTTCTTTATTTTATTATGCCCTCCACTGCCTTGAAATCTCCAAAGATATGCATATTTATATAAATTTAAAGCATTTAACCATCCTATTTTACATTCACCAATAAAATTTTATTTTATTGTATTTTTTCCTGTGTAAAGTCGAATAAATAAATAATAATAAATAGAATATTACCCTGGGAAGAGGCTTGGTTGCTAGATTGCAAACCACGAACCTTACTTTAGGATTTTGACGACCCCGCCCTCTCGAGTCTAAACTCACAGTTTATCCTTTCCTGTTTTAAATTTTCTCCTTATGAAACAAAATATTATTACGGAACCTTTAGCATAATGAGTTTGTTGTACATGGGGCCCATGCAGTCATTAATATGTCAACGGTAGCAGTTGGGACAAAAGAAGAAGAATGAAAGAAATGAACAAGCAAACTAATGGTAAATATTAGGGCCTAACTGTAAATTAGATGAACAATACTAAAAGGTAACCGTAGTGTGTACTATTTGAACTGATCGATATGCAAAAGAAAGAAAGAAAAAATAAATAAAACGGAAAAAGGGCTAAAAATGCAAAAACTAAAAATCATAAGTAAAAAGTATTTTAAATGGGTGTACAGATATGTCTTCCAAAAAAAATAAATAAATAAATAAATAAATAAAAAAAAAAAAAAAAAAAAAAAATGAAAAAAAAAAAAAAAAAAAAAAAAAAAAAAAAAAAAAAAAAAAAAATGAAAGAAAAAAAAAAATCTTTTGAGATCTAAGATGGTTGAAGCTTCTATCCAGGTCCAAATTGTGAGTCCTATCAGTAATTTGTACTGCATTTCAGTAGTGTTATAATATAATATACTATAATATATTATAATATAATATAACATAATATAATATAATATACTGTAACAAATCTATCCCTACAATTACTTTAACTGGTTCAATCAATCCCATGAGTCTTTTGGGCGTACTGTGGGAATGCCTATGTTCCTTATTCTACGCACACATCGCGGAAATTCGTGCACGACATAATAAAGCACATAGCAACTAGCCAAACAAACCAAAAAATGAGAGACTTGATGCTCGTAGTTTTTTATAATTTCACCGCTCAAAAATTCACTGATTATACCAGTCGGAATCGAATTTTAATATAATTCTTACTGCACAATTAGTGTAGTATTCGAAGACGAGCATGACGAGGTCAAACGAAAGGTAAATTGAAAAGTATTTTAAAATGTTATGTGACAATATTCTATTTAGGACAACGTGGATGCTGATTTTGGCAAATGGCAGGTTAGACCGTTGCCAAGAAGACGCCGCCTGCGCGGAGACTCCGGTCACCTATCCAAAGTCATAGTTTAAAAAAGAAATGAAAATAGGCCTAAATGAAAATAGAACGAAAAAAAAAAGAAAGAAATTGGGCACTACTACTAAGAAGTATTTTTAATGATAAAAACATCTTTCGTCTAAGTCTAGCCGACGGCGATATAATTATGTATTGTGTAGGTCTAAATTCTTAATCTTATAATAATATTATTTTGGTCTAGGCTAGACCTAGTAATATAAGTACACACTTTTAAAAAGTATTTAAAAGTATTCCTAGGCCTACAAATCCATATAATTCATATGTATTATGTAAACAAATACATTATTATTGATTTAATCACCCACCTGAACTCCATTTTTTAGGCCTATAAAACCGTCTGCATGTGCATTTTGTGCTGTCCATGGATCTGGTTCCTATATAGCACTTCATCATGATGTTTATATAAAAAAGAAATTTAAAAACAAGAACAGAAACAAGCTTGACTACAATTAATAAATTATAAAAAGAAATAAATGTAATAAAATATAAAAAGAAATAAATGTAATAAAATATCACCCTCATTTTTTAATGTATTTGAATGATTTATTGGGTTATTTAAAAAAACACATTAGATATTTCTTTTAATAAAAAGTCCTGTTAAATATGTATAAGTATTGTTATGTATTATATATATACTGTATTTTTTATATATGTTATTTCTGATGAATTCATACAAGGTAATGTATGATACTCCCCTTAAATGACTGCAAACAAATCTAATGGAAGCAACATTACATTCTATTATTAATGTTCCACTCCAGTAGAATTACATTTTTTCTAACCTGGTTGGGATCAGTACGTCCTATAACCACGCAGTAACACATTTTGACGGTAATTATGTTCCACAGCTCCACAATTACAGTCAAAAATTAGGGGCGTTTATTTGAGTATACGTATCCATATTATACAATAAAATAGCCTCGAATAAACACCTCTCTCGAGTACCCTCAAAACCCCTTCTCAACAATATAATAAATGTTTCAGGGCGTTTATTCGAATAAATACGGCAAATTAATTATACTAATTAACTTTATTTTTATCATGTTGTATGTAATGTGCAACTCAATTTTCTCTTATTTAATAATAAAAATACTGCCAGAGCTTCTACAGTATTTGTTTTACATTAAGAGAGAAAAGAGATTAATTATGAATTATTAGAAAAAAAATAATAATAAAAAATAAGTATATTAGGGTCTAATAGTAATTTGGATGAACAATCGTAAAAAATAAAATTGTAATGTGTCCTTTAATATCTGTTTGAACTGATGGATATTTACAAGAAAAAAAACTCAACAAAAGTTAAAAAATGATAAGTATTTTCTAAATGAGTATGTATACAGAGGCTCACGCATCTAAAAATACGAAAATATACGAGACCAGAGGAAAAGTAATTTTGATCTAACATTAGTAAAACATCCATCAAGCACAATACTCATTGGTAATGAAATTGGTTTTTGCCATCTACCGTTCTTTGAAAGGTCTAATGTGTGTGTGTTTTTTTTTCTTTTCTATTGTTTTAGATTTTTATTGTAATTTGGTAATTGAAAAACAAATGATTAATAAAATGATTAATAATTTATTTCTCGTACTTAAATGTTATCGTTAAAGTATTTCATCTCAATAGTGTTATTATAAAATAATATAAATAAACTCCATCTCAACTCTAATTATGACAATAGTCCATAGGGCCAGTCCCCCTCCCTCGCTCAAAACGAGAGAGTGAGAGAGTTTGGGGGGCGGGGGAAAGTGGGGAGTGAGAAAAGCGAAAAGAAAATAAAGGACAAAGAAAAGAAAGCAAATATTCGGTTTAATTTCCATGTACACTAGCCGTGTCTATGTTCAAGTATCTCTAAACAAAAATTACACAGCACTAATTTTGTTTCACTCCGCTCTGTTATCAATCCCATGAGCCTTTTCGTTGACTCAACGCGTACTATGGATAGGCATGTTCTATATTCTACGCGTATAGCGCGGAAAATATGTGAACGTCATAAAAAACACGTAGCAACTATACAAACAAACCAAACTGAGACTTGATGCTCATAGTTTGTTATAATTTCACTGCTCACAACTTCACTGATTTTACAAATCGGAATCGTTTTTATTACAATTTCTACTACAAAACAAGTGTAGTATTTGAAGATGAACGTGTCGAGATCAAAAGCAAGGTAGATTAAAAACAAATTATACTTTTACAAGAACTTAAAAAGATGACAATATTCTAAGCCCAGATGGCTACTGTTTTCGGCAAGTCAGACCGTTGTCAAGAGTCTTGCGCGGCCGTTATGGTAGCTCATCCCATGCCTCTTTCGAGTCTAAAATCGAAACAAAGTTTCCAAAAAGTCTCATAATATTGACACACAAAATAATCGTCAATGAATTAATCATTCCAGGCATGATTCATTTATTTAAGGAAATTAATTTTATACGATCATCTATACTGTTTGTTCATAAACAAGACATATTAATTATGTAACCATTAATAATGTACATTTCTATTTTTTACAATTCGATGGAAAGCCATATAATAAATAAATATATAATTATGATATGTGTTTCAGTTTATTTGTATTCAATAAGCACTTTACAGAATTTTTATGTGTTATTACTTTAAACGAATTGTTGTGTAATATGTGAAATAAGCTCATCTCGTACTTTATATTGCCATTCATTTTTTTGCAAAGAATAAAACCGATTTTATTTTCTACAATTACTATTATACTAATGCTATCATTATCATTATTATTATACAGTATTTAATTATTATTATTATTGTTGCTGTATTTTTCATTATTGCTTTTATTTATATTACAGTATATTGACAACATTTTTTCATTGAAACAGATCTGGACAAGATACAGAGTCGCAGCAACAACAACCAACCAGGCGACGATCATTTTTAAATCGTATGTGGCAAGCAGTCATTCGTTTGCTATGCATTCGAGAAAACAACGAAACAACAAATGCTGCAGATAATAATCGACAGACGGCAAAAGTCGATAAAATAGCTGAAAATAATATCAGAACTCAACCCGAGGTTACACCACCTCCAAACCAACTTGTAACTGGAAAGCAGACTACTTCTATTATATTATCAACTTGTATAACTAAAGCATTTTCTTATAGCCTTGAAGAAAGTTTGGAACTGAAGAATGCTGATCAAAAGTGAAGATTACTTCATCATCATCTATCGTAGCAACTTCTTCATCATCATCATCATCATCATCATCATCATCATCATCATCATCATCATCATCATCATCATCATCATCATCATCATCATCATCATCATCAACAAATTCAGTATCATTACTATCACCTCCAGCAACGCCATTACCATATTCTTCATCATCCTTATCAACATCTTCACTTTCATCATCATCATCATCATCATCACCATCATCATCATCATCATCATCACTTTCATCATCTACTTCAAATTCCCAATCGCCACTACCATCGTCGTCATTATCTTCTAGCAACTCCTCTAACTTTTCGAGACCCGCCTAAATCACTACCAGACTACCTTTTGGAAAACTGGATGCAACAGCACAACATCTTAACCTAATTCTTCCACCAATCAGGCTACTAGATTCATCAAGCGTCTCTTCTCTTGCAACCCCAGTGGAACTTGGAAGTGGTAGCTTTGGACGTGTTAACCTCATGACATCTAATATCCTTGGCTACCATCACCTGGTTGCTGTAAAGACAGCATCCATGAAGTCCTACAAAGATCCTGAGGATGCTTGGAACCAAATGTGCCTGGAGGCAAGAGTAATGGAATTCTTGACAGGTTTACCATCATTCCCAGACGTTTACGGCGTATTTCGTGAAGGTAACGAATGCAGAATGGTACAAGAATTTATTGGCGACAATCAAACTCACACCAGTACCACCTTATTAAGTGTGATGAAAACCGGACGTCCGACGATAACTGGACTTGAATGCATCTCAATGACATCCGAGGTTGCAAAGGGCCTCCATGAGATGCACACACGAGGACTTTTACACAATGACGTGGCAGCTAGAAACATCTTAATTTGTCACAACGGCATACGCTTCACAGCAAA
>NW_022716214.1:40179-50308 GCF_011630105.1 Anneissia japonica
GCTTCACAGCTAAACTAACAGATTTTGGGATGGTGAGCAGCATTCAAAAGCCAAGGCGCAGCAAAAAAATGTCCTTTAAATCAGAAGCTGAAAAAGATCTTTACATATCCAAACATCCCGATACTCCAATCAAGAAAATTGTACACGGTGCCAGTGACTCAGTGCAAACTGACATCTTTTCACTGGGATACCGCATCAAAGTGTTGGGAACTGCCATTGGAAACATCCACATGTCAGCCGTCGGAGACGCTTGCATCAGGGTCAGCGCAGGCGAACGACCACCTCTCGATTACGTCATCAGCACTCTGGACATCGCGGCAGACTGTGAAAGGGTAACTCCTGTTTGCGAGTCTATTGATAGACCTTTGTTTTAAAGAGTTTTTAGGAGCGTTACTAAGAAACAAAAAAAAAATATATATAAGAAAAAAACAAAAAAAAAAAAAAAAATTAAATAAGTAAATACAGTAAGTAAATAAGTACATAAATAAGTAAATAAATTAATAATTAAGTAAAGAAGTAAATAAATAAGTCAACAAGTAAGTAAATTAGGCAAATAAGTATGTAAGTAGATAATAGGTAAATAAATAATTAAATAAATAGCTAAATAAATAGATGAATAGAATATAGATAAATATATAAATAGTAAATAAGTAAATAAATAAGTAAGTAAATAACTAAATAAAGATAAAGTAAATAAGTAAGCCAATAAGTATATAATTAAGTAAATAAGTAAGTACGTAAGCAAATAAGTAAAGTAGATAAGTAGATATATAGATAAATAAATAGGTAAATAGATAAAAAATGAATAAAAAGATAAATGGATAGATAAATAAATAACGAATAAAGAAATAGATAAGTAGATAATTAGATAAATAAGTACGTATGTCAGTAAATAAGTAAATAAATAAATAAGTATTAAATAAATTAATAAATAAATAAGTACATAAGTTATTTAGTAAGTAATATAAATTAATAACCATAACCATATAACCATAATAAGTAAATAAATAAATTAATAAATAATAAATAAATCAATAGTAAATAAATAAATAAATAAAAAATAAATAGATAATTAAATAAATAGATAAATGTAAGTAAGTAAGTAGGTAAGTAAGTAAATAAGTAAATGAATAAATATAAAAATAGATCAATAAATAAATATGTAAATAAATAAATAAATAAATAAATAGAGAAATTAAATAAATATATTAATAAGTAAGTTAATAATAATTAAATAGATAAGTAGATAAGCAAATATATAGATAAATGGATAAATAGATTAATAAATTAATAAGTAAATAGATAAATAGATAAATAAGTAAGTAGGTAAGTAAGTAAATAAGTAAATAAATAAATAAGTAAATAAATAAATAAGTATATAAATAGATAAATAGATTAATAAGTAAATAGATAAATAAATAAATAAGTAAGTAGGTAAGTAAGTAAATAAGTAAATAAATAAATAAGTATATAAATAGATAAATAAATAAATATATAAATAGATAAATAAATAAAATAAATAAATATTTAAATAACTTAGTGAATAAGTAAATATATAAGCAAATATATAACTTAATAAATAATAAATAAATCAATAATAAATAAATAAATAAGTAAAAAGTACGTCAGTCAGTAAGTCAGTCAGTAATTATATAAGTAGGTAAATAAATAAGTAGGTAAGAAAGTAAATAAGTAAATAAATACATATTAAAATAGGTAAATAAATAAATAGATAAATATGTAAATAGATAAAAAAAATATATATAAATAAGTAAGTAATAATTAAATAAGACAATAAATAAATAATTAAAAAATAAATAAATAATAAATAAATGTATGTAAGTAGATAAGTAGATAAAAATCAATAATAAATAAGTAAGGAAGTCACGAAGTAAGTAAGTATGTAGGTAAATAAATAAGTAGGTAAGCAAGTAAATAAGTAAATAAATATTAAAATAGATAAATAAATAAATAAGTAAATAGATAAAATAAATAAATATATAAATAAGTAAGTAATAATTAAATAAGATAATAAATAGATAAATAAATATACGTAAGTAAATAGATAACTAGATAAATAGATAAATAGATAAATATATAAATAGATAAATAAATAACACAAGACTAAGACAATATATGCAAAAGCAAGGGTCAGTTCATATGTGATGGGTAAGTTTTTGTACAGCTTGTTCATGTTTTCAAAATATTATAATTATCATGCTTGTGTTTCTTTTGATAATTTGTATTTTTGGATTATACTGATATTTAACATAAAAACTTTCCATACTTAAATTTATAAATGTACATAATATAATCATATGTCGGGATGTTCATCATTTACAATTTTTAAGTTTTGTATCAAATATCTTTCACTGGACAGTGCTGCGACTTTATCAGCCTTACTGGAAGAGTCACTCATTTGAAAAGTTGTTTAAATAAAAAGTCACCATTAAGAATTTCTTACTCAAAAATGTCATTTTACGTTATTAGTACTTTTAATGATTCCTCACACTTTCACTTTCTTTTACTTTTCAGCATTCCAGGCACGAATGCAGTTCGAAATAATTCAACCCGCGTGATTGCATGTCCTATATCCTTTCCACAAAATTACAGGTAGGAACCAATATACGTAGGCCTATTGTTCTCAACACTAGCCTCACAATTATTATCCTGTTATCTAGCACCGAATCAGTATACTCAGGGAACAGTGAAATTTTACTGTTCCCTGGTATACTGTATTCAATACAATCACACAACACAATACTGTATTGTATATTACATAATCTTAATAATCGAGGAGCTGTATAAAACTCCAAACATTATGATGATGATTATAATGGGCCTAATAATAATAATAAAGCGCTATAAAGCGAAACATTATGATGATGATTGTAATTGTCCTAATAATAATAATAATAATAATAATAATAATAATAATAATAATAATAATAATAATAATAATAATAATAATAATAATAATACAGCGCTATAATGCAATCCAAAATTGGGCATTATTAGGAATTTTTTTACTTATATTTTCTTTTGAAATCCCCAAATCCCCAGCATCTAGAGGAAAACCACTGCCTTATTTGTTATTATAGCCTACGTTGTGTAAGTATTCGTCTTACAACTTTTCACAAATTATTTTTTTTTGTTTGTAAATTCTATTTTTTTTTAATGCAAAAATAACGGAGCACCAAGTGTGAAATCGCTACAGTGCGTGTTAGGACTACATCTGCAAGTATTCGTTCTACAATTTTACACAATTTCAGGTAGGAACCAACATAACGTATCTGTATTTTTATCATCTGTACGTGTTGGCTTGTCATATTATAATAATATTATAATACTATTTGCCGTTCTATAATGTGGTCCAAAATATAATATTACTTGGAATGTTTTATTAAAGTTGTTTGAAAATTTCCCTTTTTTCAAAAATAACGGGTGACAAGCACGTGTAAATCATCTTTATTCAATCTCAAGTAAAAAAGAAGACACAACAAATCCAGGTCAAGGTCTGTAGATACAGACCAATGCATGAAGACAACAAATACATATTAAACGAAACATCAAAAGAAAAAAAAAAATTTATCAGATTCAGATTAAAGGGCGGACGGCCAGATAGATTAGAGCCATCCAAGAACTATTACATTAGTGTAATATTTTCCCATGCAGGGTTAAACCTAGTATTCCAAATTGTGTAGCTGGTAACGAGAGCAGTTTCTGAAATTTGTTAATTAATTCTTTTGCGTTTCTTGAAGTTATCTTAAGAATATCTTTTATTCTACATTCATTTGCTGGAGTAATGAGACCTCTACTTCCTATTTCAAGGCAGGTAACTTTTTACCTCTAAACCCATTTCTGACAATATCATTGATGGTATCTTTGTATTTATCCTCTTGTCGATGCGCTTTATCGATATTCATTTCAAATGGTACGGTTAATCCCAAAAGTTCGATATTATTACCTGTTACCATAACAATATCCGGTTTTGCCTTCGTTATGAGGACGCTTGGAAAACTGTTCCCCCTGCTATGGAGTAGCCTTTTACGTCTGCATAAACATTTTCAACCCTCCTATATTTCAGAATATATTTAATCAGCAAATGTATTATAGAATCGTGCCGCCACGTAAATCGGCCCTGTTCGAGTGATACAGGGCATTAATTTAGGACATGCACAAGAGTTTCTATTTTGACACATATTACACTTTGTTCGCTTACCCCATGTACGGAGATTACTTAGAGTGGGTAAAAATCTATGGATGCCCTCACTGCGAAACTCAATACCCCCTTAGGTAAATTATAAATCAAAGATCTCCATGTAAGATCTGCAGAGATAAGGTGTGTAAGATTTAGTAGGTCACCCTGTTTCCTTAAGGGTTCCACATATTGATGCCAGAATTCAATCCTATTTTCAAATATAGCTTCTTTTATATGGGGCTTAATTTTTGACCAATTGGTATTCGATTCAGCCCTAGAAACTGATCTATCGTGGACTACTTGCCATTTTCTAGAGCCATTTTTTTGCATTTTTCTAGTTTCTCTTTCTAATGTACATTTCAGAGCATGGGTTACCCGACTGTCAGCCTTAACCATGGAACGAGAATATGCTAGGACATGTGATTACAGATACGCGTCAGATATTCGGGGGAAATTTAATCCCTCTGGACTATGTATGAATGCTGGTGTAGGTCCGTGTATGGCCAATCCAGTCCATTATTTAATTGCATTTGTGTGTATGTGGTCAAGCATTTGAAGCTGACAATCAGTTAACTCATGCACTTTTAACATATAGCGAAATGATGGTGTAGCGTATTGTATATATACGCAATTTGAATTCGTTTCTAATAAGGCTTTTATTGATGTTGTTAATTGTTCCATTAATTTTTTTCTTTATAAATTCAAAGGTTTCCTTAGTTTTACCACTAAAAAACAACATACTACCGAGGAATTTCAGGATCAATATACATATTGCTTGTCATAAAGTTAGGTATTCGTTTGGCAACAATTTGATGGAGTAATTTACCGATACAAGATGTTAAAGAAATCATCCGAAATTTACCTGGTTTGCTAGTGTCACCATCCTTATGGATGAGGGTGACGACACTGCGTGACCATCTTACTGGAGGATCACCGCTGATAAGCAGTTTACTAAATAATGTGGCAAGGAGATGATGTGTTGCTGGAAGTTTTCGTAAGAGTCCTATAAGATGCCATCTTCCCCCGGGGCTGAAGTTGGTTTCTTGTTATTGAGAATTTTTCTGACGTCTCTGGGTCTAATTGGGTCGAGGTTAAAAGGTATGAAGTGTTCCTTTAAGGATATAGAGGGAATCATTTAAGATTTTGGATATCGACGTTATTTGCTCGACTATATTTTTGGGGAAAGTATGCATTGGCTGTTTCCTTTGAGAAAGTGGGAGTTGATTGAGCTTTACTAATGTTTCCATTTACAAAAATTTTGAAAATTTCCAAAAGTTTTTAAAGTATTGGTTTTCTTGGTGGCGCGAACTTTTGTGTTGCTTTTTACTCCGCTCCATACGTTTCAAATAATTGTGGGCCTTAACTGCTTTTCTAAATTCCCGCCGATCTTGATCCGTTTCATTTACACCAAAAGCCATACACGTGTTATAATGGCCTTAAATGTGTAAGTACTCCTCCGACAATCTTTTCAGATTAGGCCTACAGGTAAGAACCAACATAGCAATACTGTACTGTTATTAACACTTAGCCAACTCTATGTGTTTGGAATTGGCATACTGTATAATATTATTATAATGAGTACAATTCTATAAAGTGGTCCAAAATTTGACAGTTTTTATAATGTTTTATTTACATTTTGTATGGAAATTATTTTTGTTTACAAAATCAACGAAACGCTAATTGGGAAATCTGTACTACCGTACACTTGTAATAATGGACTTGAGATGTGCAAGTAATTGCCCTACAATCTTTTTTTACAAATTAACAGGTAGGAACAAACATAACGCACATATATTGTTATCCACACAGCCTACTGTATGTGTCTGATATTGGCATAGTGTATAATATTGATTACATTTCTATAAAGTTGTCCAATATTTGATATTGTTTTGAATGTTACAAAAATGTAATTTTTTTTTTGTTTTTTTTTTTTTTTTTAAATACAAACACAACGGAGCACGAAGCAGGAATAGCTACCATGTGTGTTAGGACTTTATATGTCGTAGTATTCGTCAAACAACGTTTCCACAAATTGCAGATAGGAACATTATTGTTTCTAACACTTAGCCTACGGTACGTGTTTGATATTGGCATACTATATAATATTATTATTATTATAATGATTACAGGTATATAAAGTGGTCTAAAATCAACATTAATTTGAATATTTTATTGATAAATTATTGAAAAATTGATTTTTTTTTAATTGCAAATATTACGGAGCACCATGTTGTAAATCGTTACCATACTTGTGTTATATTTGCCTGCAGTGTGCAAGTATTGGCCCTACATCTTTTTCACAAATTACAGGTAGTAACGAACATAAGGACACTGTATTGTTATCAACATTTTTTATTTTATTTATTTAATTTTAATCATTTTGTTTTTATGCTGAAATAATACTTTCAGTGCTATTTAGTCTTCTTAGTTATGATTACAGTTCTATAAATTGGTCCAACATTTGACATTATTTCGAATGTTCCATTTATATGTTTCGAAATTATTTTTTGCTACAACAAACGGAGCATCAAGTGAGAAATATCTGCCATACACGTTGTATGTCTGTCTAAGATACAACTATTTCACAAATTACAGGTAGGAACCAACATGACGTATCTGTACTGTTTATCAACACCCAACCTACTGTACGGTAATGTGTTGGATGTTGGCATTCTATAATATTATTATAATAATGTTTATTTTTGTATTCGTACTACAACTCTTGCACAAATTACAGATAGAAACCAACATAAACTATCAGTTATCAACCTACTGTATGTGATGGATAAATTTGGATATTGGCATACTATATAATATTATTATCATTATTATTAAAATACTGATTACACGTTTGTAGAGTAAGTTTAAAAGTTCAAATTATTTTGAATGTTTCATTGATATTTTGTTTAGAAATTTCTTTCTTGTTTTTAATAAAATAACGGAGCACCAAGTAGAAGATTTCTACCGTGCACGTGTTGTAGTGGTCATTAGATGTGCAGGTGTTCGTCGTACAACTCTTCCACAAATTACAGGTAGGAACCTTTATAACATTTTCAGTATACAGTTTGCCCTCCAATTCAAGACCAGTTTGGGACCTCAAATAAGGTGGTCTAGGGGTTCGGTCTCCAATTAGAGGTTTAGCTTTGTGTTAAAAGATTAAAATTGTTATTTGGTTGTTTGATAACTATAATACTTTGTGAGTCACTCGTTTGAAATATTTTACAATTACAAAATACATACAGTATTCGAAAATATGTGATTGTTTAATGATTCGTCACAGTTTCATTGTGTTGTTCTTCTGCATTCTAGCTGTAACACAACATGTGTGATTATATAGACCTATATCCATTCCACAAATTACAGGTAAGAATCTTGTTCTCAGCAAGCCTCACAATAACTACCGTGTGAGTACTTCTAGATATTGGCCCACTATACCAGTCAAATTATTCGATGACATTAATACGTGTCTTAATAGGTTATTAATATTAATATCGTGAAGATGTACAAAGAAAAAAACTAACGTTCTAAATCCAAAAAAATATATTATAATTGTTTTTTTTCTTTTGTGTGTTTGTATGGTAAGTTTATAAGAGTCAGTGTATTGGTTATAACTCAGGGGTTGGCACTAGTTGTGGGCCGATGTGGAATGGGGACGAGCCCTCGTCGTGGAGAGCTGGCCTCCAGTCTGGAAAAAAAAATACTTTGTCTTGGAAAAGGAAAAAAAAAATGTTGTTTATATATAAGTAGACATAAAATCGTTTAAATTAGCATTTGAAACCCATAAGTTGTCATACGATCATGTCCACCTACTTACTCGTTGGGGAGTTGACCCCTTCCGTCGGGGACATTAGACCCCCGTTGGGCAAATCCTGGCGCCACCCCTGTTATAATGATCATTAAAGTAATATTGTGGTCCAAGAGTCGACGATATAAGGATTGTTTTATTGCTATTTGCTTGGAAATTCCTCTTTGTTAATACATAACGAGTCACCAAGTGGGAAATCGCTACCATACGTGTTATCCAAACCTTCATGCTAGTTTTTTTAAACGTATGTACCCGATTTAAAGGTAAATCAACTTCTATATTAATATTCATTTTTTAAATAATTAATTCATATTTTTCACTGACATTCTATACATGGGGCAAACCATCCAGTTATACGATACTAAAAACATTATCATTCTTTAAATAATTTCCTAAGCAATTATGTAACTGAAATATCGTTAAAAACATATTATCCATGTATATTGAAGCTTTTTCAGATGTGATGATTTTGATAAAGATATTTACGATGATAGTGATAATGATGACCATAATGTTGATATAAAAGTATAATGATCTTTCTCTCGTTTATATCCCGGACCACAATAAAAAACATTTTCACAAACGATTGTCTTCCTGGTTAAAAATATTTAATTCCCCTTTAATTGTATTATTTGTTTTGGAATAATTATACTTTACTATACATTTTTCTCCCAGTTGTATTTAGCTAAATCAAGTTAAGTTCATCAGCTATCTAACTGCGTCTTATGAACAAGAAGTGTTTTGCGTCATTTTAGAGAATGCCTATATGGAACGCCAAAAGGACAAAAAGTAAAAATGGCAGCAGTGCAAGACACAGAGTCAGCAGTACAAAACACAGAGTTAGTTGTGAAAACACAGAGTCAGCAGTGCAAAACTCAGAGTCAGCAGTGCAAAAATCAGAGTCAGCAGTGCAAAACACAGAGACAGGGTGCAAAGCTCAGAGACAGGGTGCAAAGCTCAGAATCAGGGTGCAAAGCTCAGAGTCAGCAGTGCAAAACACAGAGTCAGTAGTGCAAAACTCAGAGTCAGCAGTGCAAAACTCAAGCGGCAGTACAAAATTCAAGTAGCAGCGCAAAACTCAAAACACCCTCTATTTTGAATGGAATTTCACAGCTTTTTTGGCCGTGTACTTACAGACGGTGTCAACTAACTGTATTTGAAAATGGATAAAATGTTGCGATCATTTTATTATATCTGCATAAACCTCAATAATAAAAAAAATAAGCTAATTTAATTTAATATAATTTATTTAAATAAGTAATTTAACAAATATTTTTATTGATAATTTATTAAATCTTTTATGATAAAAATATTATCTAATTTTTAAATAGTTATTAGAATATAATTGATTTAAAAATTTTTTTCATTAATGATTACATAACTAATAAATAAATAATTTAATAATAATATAAAACAGTAATTTATTTAATAAAAATAATTAATTTAATAAATAATTTTACTGATTAGTTATATAATAACGGAACAATTCCCCCCTCCCCCCACCCCGGACTCCCACAACCTCTTACTTTACACCATGCGTTAAATGGATATCTTTTTGTAGTAATAATTTGGAAGAATTTAAAAGGTCTTTATTTAGATCCTTCTTAATTTCTGTATTCTTTTTAAGGGGTGTAGGGATGATATTTGCTCCTTTATTTAGGATATCATTGAGTTTTATGTTAGTAAAATGATGATAGTAATGGAATTAACTTTCTCTTCCTTGATGTCTGTATTCATCTTCTATATGTCAGCTTTAAACAAATAACATAAGTTTCAGTTTTCTATAAAGTTCCTTGACAAAAACAAAGTTTGAGTTAATTTTTTGAGTTTATCATATCTTTTGTTTTTCTTTGAGTCTTCACTTTGTTTTTGTTTTTGTTGTTCATCAGTTTATAATTGACGCTGATTAAGTTGTTTAATTTTCTACGCCATTACCATAAGTATCGTTGTGTCTTTTAGGCTAGTTTCCCCTTTTCCCCAGACATCCCCCCCACCTGACACTTTTTCACCGGATATTTTCGCCCCTGACATTTTCGCCCCGTACATTTTTCCCTCGTGACATTTTCCCCTCAGATTGTTCTCCTCCCCCCCCCCCAGGAAAATTTCCACCGGACTCCCTGCCC